>NC_090655.1:126252240-126584740 GCF_040937935.1 Hyperolius riggenbachi | reverse complement strand
CACTATTGCTCGCCATATGTCATATATTGTATAGTTGCTGGACTATGTAGTTCACTTTCTGCACCTTGTAAATATTGTTTGTACATGATCACTCATGTTTTGTGATTGATTTGTCTCAATATAAATTTTTGACTTTTTGCAATTGATCTCATGGTGTGCGTGTCTTATGCTGCGTACACACTATGAGATTTTCTGGGCGATTTACTGTCAGATCGATTATTTCCAACATGTTAGATTTGCTTTTCGATCGTTTTCCGATCTATTTCCGTGCACTTTAATAGGAAATCGATCGGAAAATGCTCGGAAAACGATCAAAAAGCAAATCGAACATGTTGGAAATAATCGATCTGACAGTAAATCGACCAGAAAATCTCAGTGTGTACCCAGCATAATGTACATTATTTAAGGCTCTAGTTGTGACGCTGCACCCAATACTCACCATATTGGTTGTTAATTATCGCTCCTTGAAGGTGTGCATCCTCATGTGTTTCTATTTGTAATTTTACTTTTTGGCCACTAGATGCCCCCCCCCCCCTTTATGCCTAGTGTGTAGAGTATGTTTTACTTTCACATTTGTCAATGACCACCGGCATCTCATTGAGGCACTTAGGTGAATAGGAACTGTGTTCTCATTCACTGATCTGTGTACTAATGGGCAGTGATGAAAGCGGGAGCTGTATATCTACGCCCCTGCAATGGGAACAGTCCTCCTGCCCGGCATAGATATACTGTCGAAATTTCAGTACGTGATTAATGGGACCAGTAGATGCAGATAACCTATTTTTATTATTTGTAAATCTTTTAATGTAAAGCTCTCTCAGAGCTGCCAGGATTGGCGGCAGTAACTCACCCACTCCCCGTAGTTAGAGATCTGAAACTCTACCCCCCTCCCTCCATCGAGAAGACAGCTGCGGCCATTTTTTATTCAAAGTGTTCCAAAACTCCTACTCCACTTGAGAAAAAAATGCCACAGTGGCTTTGCCAGAGGAGGATGGGTTTAGACCTCTGATTCACGGAGAGTGGGTGGGTTACTGCTGCTCACACCCTTTGATCTCACATCTCTGACAGAGAGCTTTACGTTGAAAGTATTACAAATTATAAAATAAGCACTAAAGTTCCTCTTTTAGTACCTTATTTTTAAGCATTCTTATGTATAATTGTGCATGTTGCATTCAGGTTGCACATCTGGGAATATTTTCAGTTTTGTACACAGTCTGAGACAGAGAGGGGTGGCTAGGGTTGGCCATACATGGTACAATTTTTCATTTTTTTTTTCGATTAGATAATTTAGTTTGATTATTCTGTTAGATCGAATATAAAGACTTTTCCAGCATGTCCGATATGATTTTTCTCGAAAAAACGGGATAATCGTTCGAATTTCTTGATTGAAAAAAAAAAAATTTCAACTTTCATTCAATTCGATCATTTAGATCGAATGAACGGGATAATCAGGGATAATCAAATATTTTTATTGTACCATGTATGGCCACCATAAGATTGTCACAAAGTGATTTTTCTTCTGCGATGCAGGGGTGTGGAGTCGGTACAAAAATCTTCCGACTCCAACTCTGACTCCAACTCCTCGGTTTATGAAATCACGACTCGGGGTACCCAAAATGCCTCCGACTCTCCGACTTAAGTCTAATACTTAACAGGGATGTGGATTTTGTACAAAAATCAGCTGACTCCGGCTCCAACTCCGGGTGCCCAAAATTGCTCCGACTCCACAGCCCTGCTGCGAATCCCAACTTTTTTTTTTGTTAGACGATTGATCATTCTTCACAATATCGTACCATTGTTTAACTGAAATTAAATGTTTAGCGACGTTCTATGATCTCGACTGTCATGTTGGATCACTGATCGAGGATCATTCAGATCCCCATTGACCATCGCAGACATTTTATTGTGATCTTTCAAAGTATAATTTTAAACAACCATTGGCACTGTCATTTGCATGGTAGGGAAGATGGATCAGGGAACGATTGCTGATCCCCCGATCCATCTTCACGTGGGCACTTGGCTTTAGTCTCCGGATACATACTTGCCATTGTATACCAACACAATGTATGTGCTTTTCTGCAGTCCTGTCTGTGTTGTATATAAAGACTTCCTATTTTGAGTTCAGATCTACTTCAACTGTGAAATTGCCAAATGATTCTCATCATGTCTGCAGATAGGATTAGCATAACTGCTGATCACCTTAAAGGGAAGGTTCAGGGAGGGGATTCAAAAAATAAAAATAAATTTCCACTTACCTGGGGCTTCCTCCAGCCCGTGGCAGGCAGGAGGTGCCCTCGCCGCCGCTCCGCGGGCTCCCGGTGGTCTCCGGTGCCCGACCTGGCCAGGCCGGCTGCCAGGTCGGGCTCTTCTGCGCTTCATTTCCTGGGACTTCTGCGTCCCACGACGGCGCGCTGACGTCATCGGACATCCGCCGGGCTGTACTGCGCATGCGCAGTAGTTCTACAAGGTGTGTACATAGTCCAGCAACTATACAATATATGACATATGGCGAGCAATAGTGTATACAAGCTGCAGTAGCATATGGAGGCAGGATCGCTATCATTCTAAATGATAGTGCTGGCTAACAGTGGATTGTCCATAAGCATAATCTAGCAGTATTTTATAGCAGTATTATGTATACAGGTAGTCCTCGGTTAACGAACAAGATAGGGACTGTAGGTTCGTTCTTAACCTGAATCTGTTCTTAATTGAGAACAATGTGCTCTCTCTGTCCCCTGTGCCTCCAGTGCCCCCCTCTGTGTCCTCTGTACCTGCTTATACAAGTTTAAAAAGCCATTTTTTTCTTAATTTTTTAAAATTGATTTTTCTCAAACTACAAGTCAATTTGAATTTTTTTTTTTGGGGGGGGGGGGGGGGGGCTTGTTCCCATGGAGACACTGAATCCATGCCGTTCGTATCGGTGTGTCGTTCGTAAGTCGGGCGTTCGTAAGTCGGGGACTACCTGTATCAGTATTTTAAATAATGCAGCAGGCTAATCACCAGACAGTGCATTGATGAATTTGGAAATGTGTACACGCATATAGTGTTTTACCTGTTCATTTTTAATGGAACCATGCTTGACTACTACTGGGGCAGGGTACCGCTTCTGACATACAGGATGCTGTTATCTCTCTCTTACCTGCGCATGGCTGCTCACTGCCCTACAAGGATGCAATCACATCCCACCTAATGAGCATTGCTATACTGTAGAAAGGATCACAAAGGATCACAATTTATAGTCCTGAGGTTTAGTAAATTGCCTACTATAAGTGGTTTCTCAACAGTTACAGTATGCCAATTTATTTCAGAAGGATTTTACCCAAATCGGTGCATGTAAAATCCATTGACAAGTTTTTAAATAATGGTGAACGTCCTAATTGGTTGAGAGAGAAAAAAAACTTTGACTGTTAGCAGCTTGCCAGCCAGGAAGGTGTGGTAGAGCTATTCATATGATTTTGTTGATTCTGAAATGGTTAAACCATTTCTCCTTTAGACGACTGGTTTGATTTAGTTATCTGGGAGTAAAACAGCATGTAGAGAGGGCCCTTCAGAGCTGCAGAACTGTAATCCTTTTTAGACTTGAATCCAGTCCCAGCTGTATTATTCAGAGGGATTTATTTGACTGAGTACACACCAGGGCTATGCAATAGGTATAGTGGGATCAACTGAATGCAAATTTCAAACATATTTTGTTGAGATGTGCACAGCAAGACATGCAGGATTTTGAGGCTGTTATGAATATTTTTTTCCATTTTCCCCCAAACCTTAGTGTGCTTCCATATATACTTACATGCATGCATATATATCAGTAGACTGTGTATTTATAAGAGCAAAAGGATCTTCTAAATCCCTTCATTTATATTCTTTGGAATAAAAGGAGCCCACGGGACTCGAGGGAAGGAATATTGCTTGCAGTTCAACCTCAGCATTTTGATTTATTAGAATATGTTTTAGCCTATTCTAAATTGCCTGAAGCAATGGGAATTTCTTGAAATAGGTCTTAAGACCTAAACGTTGCCTGTTGGTGGAATGAATTCATTTTAAGAGTACTAACTGTTGACTACAGCTTGTCTGTGACAGACTACATCTTCTTTTGCGTTATATTGATAACAAAGAACATATTTTCTGACCTTGGATATCTAGGTCAGTCCGTGTAAAGGTGGCCACTAACGATCCAATTTCTAGCGAAAAATCGTTCGAGCGATCAGAAATTCTGATTGGAAGTGAAATATTATAATACATCATTCACTACACCATCAACGCACCAATCTTTGCTTCCTATCTATCACAACCAACAGGAAAATCCAAATTTTGGTTCGACGGAAATTCATTCGGACAACATTTTTTTCACTCGTTCATAATTGATTGTGTCCACCAGCAGAGATTATTTACAACCAATCCGATCAGAATTTCTGATCGCTTGAACGATTTTTCGCTAGAAATTGGACCATTAGTGGCCACCTTAAGACCCCGAGGACCTCATCAAATGCCAAAAACTTTGGAGTAACTCTTAAAATCCAACTGACGTTTCTAAATGTACAGTTATGTAAAGTCTCCCGGATAGAAATATGTGAATGTTTCAGTTCCTTCCCTTGAGGAAGCAGCTGCAAATTGCATCGGCCATCCACGAGGGGGCGCTGCTGAGGTGGTGTCTGCTAGTTCACTGGAGCCCAAATATGGTAATACTACTTTTCTAACTTGCATCATTTCCTCTTTTTTCCTTATCCTCCATGTTTTCTTCTTAGTTGCAAAACTTACCTTTTTGTATTGAATTATTGATCAGCTGTGTTATGCTTTATTTGATGCATAGTAAATTGTGACGCATCCTTTACAATTGCCAGGATGCTATATAATATCTATATCTCCCTGTGCTTGCACGGTTTACCACTTTTCATATATATTTTTTAAACTGTATGCACTTTTTTACAGCCTATAGCAATGGCACAGCTGCGCCAATTATGCACTTGGCACTTTAACTACTTCACCACTGAGGGGTTTTACCCCTTGAGCACCAGAGCAATTTTCACCTTTCAGCGCTCCTTTCATTAATTCGTCTATAACTTTGTCATTACTTATCACAATTAAATGAACTATATCTTTTTTTCGCCACCAATTAGGCTTTCTTTAGGTGGGACATTATGCCAAGAATTATTTTATTCTAAATGTGTTTTAATGGGAAAATAGGAAAAAATGTGGGAAAAAAATCATTTTTCAGTTTCGGCCATTATAGTTTTTAAATGATGCATGCTACTGTCATTAAAATCCATTAAATTTATTTGCCCATTTGTCCTGGTTATTACACCGTTTAAAGTATGTCCCTATCACAATGTTTGGGTGATAAAAGGAGCGTAGATACATGCACCGCTGGTGGTAAAGTGGTTAAAGAAAACCTGTAACGTCAAAAAGTCCCCTGGGGGGGGGGGGGGGTACTCGCCTCAGGAGGTGGAAGCCTCACAGTCCCAATGAGGCTTCCCACGCTGTCCTCCGTCCCTCAGGGGTCTCTCTGCAGCCCTTCGAACAGCGGGGATGTAAATATTTACCTTCCCGCCTCCTGCGCAGGCGCTCTGGCGGCTGTCGGCTCCGAAATAGGCGGAAATACCCGATCGCCGTCGGGTCTGTTCTACTGCGCAAGCACAAGTCTCCGGCGCCTGCACAGTAGAGCGGACCCGACTGAGATCGGGTATTTCCGCCTACTTTGGATCCAACAGCCGCAACAGCGCCCCCGCTGAAACCTGCAAAGGTAAATATTGAACAGGCTGTCGGGTCTGTCAGGCAGCTGTTCGGAGGGCTGCAGCGAGACCCCCGTGGGACAGAGGACGGCGTGGGAAGCCTCATTAGGATCCTGAGGCTTCCCCCTTCCGAGGTGAGTACCCCCTAGGGGAACTTTTTGGTCTTAGAGTCTCTTTAACCACTTAATGACCAGATAACGCCGAAAGGCGGCGCCTGGTCATTTGTGGTTTTGCATGGAAACAGCCGCTCGTTCGGGCGGCCTTTCCATGCCAGTTCATGGAGGGTGTCTCCGTGAACAGTGTGTGAGCCGCCGATCGCGGCTCGCACGCATAATGTAAACACGTGGGGAAGAAATCCCCGTTGTTTACATCAATACGGCGCTGCTGCGGCCTCTGATTGGCTGGGGATCACCGTCATTTGATAGGCTGAAGCCTATCCTACCTGGCGCAGGACGGATATCCGTCTTGCGCACAGAGGGAGAGGGAGGGCGGAAAACGCTGCGGAGGGGGGCTTTGAAGAGCCCCCTCGCTCAGCCACACGGAGCAGCGGCGATCAGACCCCCCATCCCCAGCAGGTCATCTCCCTACTGGGGAAAAAAGGGGGGGGGGGAAGTCTGATCGCCCTGCCTTGCACATGGAGAGCCCACGCAGTGCAGATCACACAGAACAGCCCCGGTCCTTAAAGAGACACTGAAGCGGAAAAAAAAGATATAGTGAATTGGTTGTGTACTATGAATAATTACTAGAAGATTAGCAGCAAAGAAAATATTCTCATATTTTTATTTTCAGGTATATAGTGTTTTTTCTAACATTGCGTCACTCTATAATATGTGCAGATTACACAACACTCAGCATTCAAAATGAGTCTTTCAGAGCAGTCTGTGCACTAATGACCTCTCCTCTAGCAGAGAAAAAGAAAACAGTTGAGATAATAAAAGTCAGATAACAGCCCTCTCCATCACTAAACTTAGTCGGAGAGTTAATGGCTTGTTTGCATAGAGATAACTGGAGTTTCTTAACTCTTCCTGTACTGGAAACAATTAGACTGATGTATCTGATCTTAATGTTTTATTTCTTAGCTGTACTACACATACAAATCTTAATATCATAATTTTTTTTTCGCTTCAGTGTCTCTTTAAAGAGAACCCGAGGTGTGTTTAAAGAATGTTATCTGCATACAGAGGCTGGATCTGCCTATACAGCCCAGCCTCTGTTGCTCTCCCAAACCCCACTAAGGTCCCCCTGCACTCTGCAATCCCTCATAAATCACAGCCTTTCTGTGAGGCTGTGTTTACATCTGTAGTGTCAGTCTCTGTTGCTCCCCCGCCTCCTGCATAGCTCCGGTCCCTGCCCCCGTCCCTTCCCTCCAATCAGCAGGGAGGGAAGGGATGCAGGCGGGGACTGGAAATCTGCAGGAGGCGGGGAGAGCAGCAGACTGACCCTATAGAGATAAACACTGCCAGCTCTGACAAGCTGTTTGTCAGCAACGTGGCTGTGATTTATGAGGGATTGCAGAGTGCAGGGGGACCTTAGGGGGGTTTGGGATAGCAACAGAGGCTGGGCTGTATAGGCAGATCCAGCCTCTGTATGCAGATAATATTTTTCAAACCCACCTCGGGTTCTCTTTAAGTGCTGAGATTTAGTAATACATTTTTTACTTTCATTGTGCTATATGGTCTGATGATGCATGATTATCAGGGACAATCGCGCTACGTGCAGTTGCCCATGTATATCAATTGATTATTTAATTTTTTTTATATCTGGTCATTTATCCCCATGTGCAATTACTTGTCCATGTATTAGGCTGGATTCACAGTAGGACGTTGCGTTTTAGGGGACGTTATGGTCGCATAACGTGCCCCTAACGCAGCGCCTGGTGCTCTCTGATTGGGACGTCAGAGTGAGCCGCGTTGTGCAGCTCACTCTGGCATCCGTTATGCGTACTCTTGGACGCATGCGGCATCACGTGGTCCTGCCCGGCCAATCGCCGCACAGAGCGGCCGCTCCAGGAAGTAAAGACTGCAGGTCACTGAGTGCAGTGAATATTAATTAGCCATGTGCCTGGCCGCTCTCCGCTCCTCCCCAACATTACTGAGCATGTGCAAGCAGTCTAACGCAGCTCTGCGGCTTATAAAGTATTGCATGCATTACGTTGTCTTATGGCGCAGCGTTACTAAGTAACGCAACGTGGGCACTGTAAACAGCCCATTGATTTTTCATTGCTGTGCGGTGGGGTGCGTTACAGGCTGCTCTAACTTGCGCCTGTAACGTCCCACTGTGAAACCAGCCTAAGTTTGGAAAACCTCATGATGCACTTTGCACAATTTTGTTGAACCCACCATGACCCCTGTTATAATTATGCACTCAACGTCCGCATTTTTGCTTGCCTCGGCTCATATGCAATTCACTTTTTCTCCTGAGTTTTCTCCTAGGTGATATATTAACTTGTAAGTCAAATGCCTTTTATTAAACCACCAGCAAGAAAGAAAAAAATAATTTTGATAGTACTTCCCCCCCCCCCCCCCCCTACTTTTTGGAACTTTTTTTCTTTTGCAAAGTGCTGAAAACTTATTCTAAATCTTAAATGAAAAATTATCTCCTAGGAGAAAACTCTGGAGAAAAAGTTAATTGCATATGGGCCCTGTGTTTTTAAAGAGGAACTGTAACGACAAAACGGCCCCTGGGGGGTACTCACCTCGGATGGGGGAAGCCTCAGGATCCTAATGAGGCTTCCCACGCCGTCCTGCGTCCCTCGGGGGTCTCGCTGTAGCCCTCCGTACAGCCGTGACGCAATATTTACCTTCCTGGCTCCTGCGCAGGCGCTCTGATGCCTCTCGGCGCCGAAGTAGGCGGAAATACCCGATCGCCGTCGGGTCTGCTCTACTGCGCAGGCGCAAGTTTCCGGCGCCTGCGCAGTAGAGCGGACCCGACGGAGATCGGGTATTTCCGTCTATTTCCGTGCCGAAAGTCGCCACAGCGCCCCCGCTGGAGCCAGCAAAGGTAAATATTGAACTGACAGTCGGCGCAGTCGCCGGCTGTTCGGAGGGCTGCGGCGAGACCCCCGTGGGACAGAGGACGGCGTGGGAAGCCTCATTAGGATCCGGAGGCTTCCCCCACCCGAGGTGAATACCCCCCAGGGGAGGTTTTTGTTGTTACAGAGTCTCTTTAATGTGTGCCAATAAAGTAATTGTGCCTTGAATTCTCTATTTACTTTGATGTTACTGGGCAGATGCTTTTTTTTTTTACTCCTATCTGTATTGCCTGAGGAAGCGGGTTTAACCTGCGAAAAGCGTTGCACTTTTATTTTGGAGTACCCAATAAACGTTTTTTGGCTGAAAATCTACAGTTGTGTGTTCTGCTTGGAAGGGGGTAAGTCCACCACTGCCTCCTCTATTACCAAATTGGTTTTTAAGCTCCTTTAGTCCCTTTTATCCTTTTGATGCCTCTGTTATCTTATTGCTACATTGAGTCCACCCTAGGTGGAGGGTTGAACCCACTTCCTTCTTCTTATACTGCAGAGAGCGACTTCTTAATCCTGAGTGGGGTCAGGACAATCTCCCCACCTGCCTTGACAGTGGTTGCCTAATGGTAACCCTGGTTTGTGAGTATTACTTTTTGAATTACTCTATAAATCTTCCATTACCAGTACATACTACACTATATTGGGCTCTTGGTGTTCTCTTCTTCTCATCTCATTGCAAGCTAGCTTGGCCTTTCTACCAGATCGATCTCACATAAAATTGCATCCTTTGTTCTAGGCTTAACATATAAACCAGACCAAGCACTCAGCTTAACACGTTTCATGAATAGATTCACTTTTTCAGAAGTGTTGATTTTATTATCTCTACTAGTGCCGTCTTTGACAAGGCATAAAGGCCTATTGAAACACGGCTGATAACGACGGCCTCTGACGACAATTCAGCACAGCCTTGGCTCTGCAATGACTGAGTCCCCAAGAGATCTGCTCCCAATCCCCATCGGGTGACTCTAATGGAGCATGTGTATGGACCTTATGTGTGATTTCACGTGCAATTTTATTTTGTAGGTATGGGAAAATGCTTGTGGTTTTGTGCTTTCATTGTAATTGTAAATTTGTTTAGAGCATCTACAAATTATCTTAAAGCACAGATTAAGGGTGAGTAATCTGCAAGTTAATGTGCTGCATTAAAGTGCTTGCGTGATAAGACCCTGGTTTACACAACGATTCCATGGAAACTCGAGATAGATTGCTGGCAGCTCTGTCTCATACCTTATGCAGTGAATGCCCACAGGCAGCTAAATGGGGTTTAGGTTTCATTCATCCTAAATACTGAAAGATGCTTCATCTCCTATCCTGGTTGTCTGATTGATATTTCCATAGTGGAGCTGGTACATTTATATTTAGTAGTTCTGTTAACTTGCACCCACAAGTCTTGGTGGAAACACACTATATCACTGCAGGGAACACTTGGGCTAAAACATTACTCATCACCTTCCCTTACAGCTTGGAAATGAATCAGTTGAGATGAGCGATATAGTGGTCTGAATCCTTATGACACAGTTCTATTTGTAGACCTGCTCAGAAAAGTGTAGTGTTTACATGCACTATGAATATGTTCATTTAAAAAAAAATCTGAAATCTAGTGCAGGAAAAAAAGAAGTCCTAATAATCCCTCTTTTCTTTTCTTGCCATATGAATGTTTCTCCTTTTACTATTTGTGAGGAGGGCAACTGAGGAAACAAAACTGATTTCTGAATGAGCTGCAAGATCAGAATAGCTAAAGCTTCAAACATAGAGCTGTTGCCTGCAAGGATCGAGACTCGATCCCTTGGATGACCGTTTTGGCCAGAGTGCTGTATAGAGGTGTTTCTAGTCTGTAGGTTAGCAATATGCTCTGTTGCTATGGAGTAAGGGGGAGGGACAAAGCCATGGCGCAATGCAGTGCAAAACTGATAAGGAGAACAATGTGCTTGGCCTGCGTTAGAAGGTGATCTGGCACTCCTGATATCTTGTCAGTGCATCAGGGCTGCTGTACACTTGCATTGGTGACCCTGACAAAGCCACCTTGGCCGATCTAGGAGGTTTATGAAGCCTAAGGGTACATACACATGGCATACAAATTGTCTTTAGCTGCGAGGGAGGAACTAAAGACAGAGGATTGCAGCGTGCGGTTTTGAGCGACGTTTCGCACCAGCAATTGCAATTGTTGCACAAGCCGTCCTCCGTCGCCTGTTTGAGACATTTGTATACAGTGTGTATGGGCCTTAACTTCCCTGGCGTTATGTTTTTTTTTTCCAGATATAGGGTCTAAAAGTCATGCAATTTTTTTTCACAGGCTTTTAGACCCTAACAAGAAAAAAACATACCACAAAGAGATCTGCAGCAGCTCCTGCATAAAACTCACTCAAGCATTGAATTGCCGCCCTGAGCTGCAGATTTCCATCCCGAGCCTGACACGGGATTACCGTTTGCTAAGGGCCTGTACACACTGCTGCGCTTTCGCTTCATTTTTAAAATCGCATGTGTTTTTAAATCGCAAGCCTTCATGAGAATGCAAAAAGCGCATCACACCAGTGTGTACAGGTCTTCATGATTTTCATGATTTTTCAAAAGACCTTGCGATTAAAAAACACACATGTGATTTTAAAAGCCAAGCACAGCAGTGTGTACAGGCCCTTAAGGGCTTTTGTACGTGGAATGCGATGTGAGAGCAATGCAAGTGTGATATCAAATGCAAAGCTTGTTGTGTTTAAAAAAAAATTAAGTGCAATGCAAGCATCACTGAGATATCGATTCACTGGCCATGTACACAAGCCCACATGCTGAGTGTTTAAGTAATGGTGCTTACCGGTAATTCCATCTACTCAGAACCATGCTCATTCTCTACAGGAGCTTCCCTGTGTGGTTAATTGTATGCGGACATGAAGGGTGTTGTATTTTACCTTTGTAAAATAAGAAAAGTATCTGTTTGTGAACTTATTTATTTTTTTGGGGAAAAAACCCTCTGCAACCAAAAACCGTTTATTTTTATATATTGTTAGATTTAAAGTTGAATTCAACTTTGAATTCGGATTAGACAATAATCTCATATATTTATATAATACTGAAATCTTCCATAACACTTGCAGAGTGCATAGCCATGTTGCTAACTCCCTCAGATTTGAAGCTCGGACTCTTATGACAAGGCAAGAGTGCTAAGCTCGGCTAGACGCCACCATGCCATCTTAATACACTCCTGTAAGTGAAGAATATTTGTGTAACAGAACTCCCTAACAGATTAACCTGGCGAAATTAGAAGGGATAAAGTGTTAACAAAAAACAAACCAAAAAAAAACCTTACTATGATTTTACTTTTTTGCCACTAGATGGTGCTGTGAACACCATCCTGGGTTGCCAGGAAGTGTTTTTTGTTTTGTTCTTTCTTTCCGTTCCATTATTATGAATGGATATAGACCCTGATTGGGGTCATGTCCATTTATTCCAGGCACAGCAATTGGCTCGGCGAACACTTGTTCCTCTTCACCAATAGTTGCCACGTAAATGTCACCAGGAATGAGCAGCGCGCACGCGCCGCAGTAACACTGGACACGTATATGTGTCCAGTTAGACTTTAGGGGCTTCAAGATAACACAAGACCAGAGGTAGGCTGATGAGGCACTTCCGCCTTGCCATCTGTACCAATGTCAGGGTGGAGGAGCACTAACGTGGAAGGGGTGGGCAGGACTGAGTTGTAGATGACCAGGCACTCAATGGTAATTTTAATAAAATAGGGGAGTGGTCTAGAACTAAGTATTAATGATTTAGCAAGTAAGTAAATTCTTCATGCAAATGTCCCCCCCCCCCCCCCCCACTCCCTTGTAAACCTTTATTACTTTTCTTTCAAAATTAATTTTTGTTGGTTGCTCAGTGATGCTTGGCATAGATCTAGCTTATTTTAGCTTTTGTAGTATTGACATTTCATCGGCTACAAAGTGACTGAATAAATTGGAATTCCGAAGCCTGGAACAATTATAAGTAATGCAATGTGTGCTGCATCTTATTATCTGAGAAGCCTCAAGACCTCTAGACTGGATATCTTGTTGCATTCTTGTTAAACATGTTTAAAGTATTAGACAGGGTGCTGATTTAGCAGACCTTCTTCTAATCCCTTTATTGCTGCTGGTTGCGGGAGCTATGAAAGGGGGTTAAGTTAGACGGATGTTATGAGTATGTTACACACTTCCCCCTAAGTATTTGTGAAAACAAATGGCTTAGGTTTACGCATTGTATGGCAAGACATCCTGTTGTATCTTCAAGTTACTGTTTGCCTTAGAAATGTGTTGAAAGTATACTTCCAACTTATTAGTGCAACCATTACATTTAGTGTGTGTGTGTGTGTGTGTGTGTGTGTGTGTGTGTGTGTGTGTGTGTGTGTTTAGATAAATACATTTATAATTCTAATATAGTATTGTAATAATAATGCTGACCATATGAATTGTTTGCACCTGCAATATAAATTTAACATTAACTCATGTCAGGTAAGGTCATTTTCATGGTCCTTTTCTATTGCCCCCGCACTACCTCCTTTCATGATGCCTGATCTACCTTTTGCCACCATTAGACTGCTCTACTACCCTTAAAATTGGTTAAGATGGGGGGGGGGGGGGGGTTAGGCAGGCATTTGTATTGCCTACCTGGATTTAACTTGATTATGCTGATGACACTGCGGCACTCCAATGTTGTACAGGGGGCAACAGCCCAAGAAGAGAGGGTGACCACATGGAGAAACAATAGAGTGCCTTACACAGATGGGTGTGAAGGAGAGCAATGTACTCTGTTGATGGTTGTCACTTATAGATTCGAGAACACCAAAAGAAAGTAGTCATAATACGGCACCAGGCCAACAATCAATGTAAATTAACAACTTTATTCTTCAAAAATTTGCACAAAAACAATTACTGTATTTTTTTCACCGGCGGTCAGCAAAGCGCTAAAAAAAGCCCAGTGTGAAGTAATTATTATGATTGCCGATCAGCTCTCTTTAAACATTGCAGACCTCAGGCAACAGATGAGTAGATGTCTTTGCACTGTTCTGTAGTTTGGTTGCTATTCTAGAATTGTAAATCTGGCCATTTAGCAGCACTAAAATAATGGACTGAAGGGACACAGGAGTAAGGCCTGGTTTGAAGAGGAGAGAGAAAAACTATTGTTCCGCTTCAGGAGGTTTCAATGTGTTGAGTGGCTGGAGGGTCTCAGACAAGAGTAATTAATCAGCTCTGGGTCTCTGAAGTGCTGACAGAAACATTGTGTAAGACACTCCCAAAACAAACTACAGCCACTGCATTACAACAATAAAACAAAGTGTTGTCCAAGCCCCCTGCAGGTGTAGTCACTGACCAGAAAAAAAGGAAATGCTAATTAGTTTTCAGGATCACAGCAGTGGTTCAGGAAATCACTTGTTCCTAATGGTGTCACCACTGGTCCTGGTAGAAAACACATGTACCCTGGCTGGAAACAAATGGAGCGGGGATAATTCAAATCACTATAATGTAACAATTTGCACATAAACGCAATGGAGAATTTTTTTTCTTACGATCGCCTTTTTTCAGCTGTAATGTGGGGATTATGCTGTATTTTATCCTCAAAACTAACCTTGTAGCAGTGTATGCAGTTTTTACTTCTGCTGCAAGCAGCATTGCTGTGGAGAGTCCCCTCCTATATTTTGCTCAGAAATATTTGCATGTCATTGATCATCCCTATCATAGGATGCATACAGACATGTCCGTTCTGTTGCAGTCACGGACTCACAGTACACGCAGTCCTGACGTTCACAATGTGTTTGGACACCAAGCGGAAGTCAGACATGCCTTAACAGTGTGAAATGAAATCCTTCGGTAGATAATGGACATCATACCTCTAATGCTGGATACACACGTTGAGATTTCCCGTTCGATTCCCGGGATCGAACGGATCGAATCGATTATTTCCAACATGCTCGATTCGGATTTCGATCGTTTCTGCCGTCGATTTGGCATACTTAACATGCAAATCGACGGCAGAAACGATCGAAATCCGAATCGAGCATTTTGGAAATAATCGATTCGATCCGTTCGATCCCGGGAATCGAACGGGAAATCTCAACGTGTGTATCCAACATAAGGCTCCCTGCACACTGCAAATCTATTTTGCGATTCCGATTCCGATTTGCAATGCCGATTTTCCCTGAATGCAATCAACAGAAAAACTGAGTAAAAAACACAGCATGCAGTAACGATTAATGCTCCCTGCACCCTGCATGCGATTCCGATTTTTAATCGTTTTTTACATCTGATTCCGATTTTTAATCGTTACTGCATGTTGCGTTTTTTCCTCCGTTTTTCTGTTGATTGTATTTGGGGAAAATCTGAATTGCAAATCTGAAACTGAATTAGAAAACGGATTTGCAGTGTGCAGGGAGCCTAAAAGTCGGAATCTGATGTAAAAACCGATTAAAAATCTGAATCGCATGCAGTGTACAGGGAGCCTAACAGTTGTCACCAGAACAAGTGTCCTAATGAGAGGTTTGCCCCCATACTGTCTTTGCGCAATTGTAAATTCCTGTTTTGTTGGTGCCATTTCTTTCTTTAAACGGAAATGAGGTACAATCTCAATAGGGACACCTTTAAAAACTTGACAAGATTGTTTATTCCCTTACTGCTTACATTAAGGTTGGATATTAGGGAAGGTGTGTGGTTTTTTTTTTTTTTTTTTTTTTTGTCAGGCGGAAGTTTAATAAGTAACATTTTTTTTTTCTTGAGGGACGTTTGGGTGGGAGGGTTGGTTTGAAACCTAGTTGGGTTTACAATAGATGTAAATGTTTGACCTGAGCTACTTCACTATTACAAAGTAGGTGTGTGGAATTGGTGACCAAACCATATGGTGCAGTTTGTTGCCAGCAAGAGTTTTACTGATATGACATTTGTGCTACTGCAGTCACATGCCCACATGCAGTTATACCTTTAAGTAACACACATGACGTAAAATCCTTGCTAGAAGTGCATTCACACAAAGGTAATCACACAGCCACTGTTGCATCTGGCTGTGCATACCTCAACTGGGCATCCTGTAATGCCAATTATTTTGATAATCCTTATTGTGGAATGTTTAGCCCTATGGGAGAGTTATGAACATTTGCCACCTAATAGATGAATCTCTGGGCTTCTCCACTATTTATTTTGTAAACAACTTTACTTCCATATCCGGGTATCTACATAGTTCCAGTTGCATAGGCTTATCACACTTTCCACTTTCAGACATTAACATTAATTTCTCATGGATCTCTTCAGACATCACGAGGAGCAAAGGGCATTATCATTTTTAAAGTCTGTGCACTGCAGTTTATAACTGGCTCCTGCTCAGTCTGACAATAGCTATTCAGTTTGTTTTTTAAACAATCATGCGTTAAATCTCCTAGTGTACTATGGCTCCTGCCCATGTCATTCTTGTTTCGTTTTTGTGTATAAACCATCTGGTTTAATTACTGTCAAGTTGTTTTTTTCGTTTGTTTTTTTTCCTATTTAATCTGTGGTTACTTTTGCACTAGATCTAGTACAGAGGGGGGAGAACAATACTACCTTGTAAGGTAGTAGCATTTTACAGATATAATTATCAACTGTAAAGTTGGCCATACACTAATAAATTGCCACTCAAGGTGGCAAAACCATTGAATCATCTCTGAAAGGAATAGATACCTACCACACACTGCACATCAATTTTCAATCGATTCCATCATATCTTAAGTCAATTTCCATTCAGGGAAGAAAAACTGGCAGCCAGTTGCATGGTTTTAGAAACCACACACATTTACAGTTGAAAAACACACACTTTTTAGGTGTGCTATCTGGATAATACATGTGCGAAGGTATATGTGCTAATTTTTTGTGTAGAGTGTAAATCTTGCATTTTGTTTACCTTATTATTCCAGTTTGGTAGTTCTGTGGTTATACTGGAACTCTATAGTGGTAGTATTACTGTAGTGAATTCCTGTAAGTGATACTGATGGTGAGGCTGCACATGATGTATTACAGTAGTTGGAAGCTAAATCTCCTTTCTTGAAGTCCATTTAATTTTTTTTTTTTTTTTGTATTTTGAATCGTTTTTCACCTTTTACCAACTGCCTCCTTTAATACAGACCTTCACAAGCTGTAATGCTGGGAATACACGGGTCGATCCGGTGGCCGATTAGCCGCCAGATCGACCCCAGCCGCGTCCCCGCTCGTCCGCGCAGGTCGATTACCGCTTGTCCCCGCCGGCGCTCCTTATCACCGCTCGATTACCTGCCATTGTCTGCCGGCGGGGATCGAGCGGGCGGGGGTCAAGCAGCGTGATCGGACCAGCTAAATATTATCAGCTGGCCGGATCAGCTGCTCGATACACAGAAACGTACCGTGTATCCCCAGCATAAGATTCATCTTCAGACATTTTCTGTGGCCTGATCTCAGGCTGTCTTAACTGTGTGAGGAGCTTATCATTTTCTTTTTTCCCTTCTAATTTTTGATAATCTCTGATCCTAACACTGCCACATACTATTATTATTGTAATATAGTATTAGAAGTGGTGACAGAAAGCATATAGATGACCAAGCAAGCTGTTCATTACTTCCTGCCTGGAAGCTGTTGCAAACAGGCTTGATGAAGTCAAGTGTGGACTTAGTGGGGGTGGCGGACTGTACTACTGTGCTTGTGTTAGTACAGTTCTTGTTTAATCATAAACCCTAACTTTAAACCTGGATCTTTCTTCTTTTTTTTTTTTTTCCCATCCTTTGATTGGTCCTCAAACTTCTGGTGCCATGGACCACCAGCTCTCGCCAACTGTATGGATGTTCTGCTTTGGGCTTCCTTCTGCAGGTCATTAATGGAGAATGGGAGCAACATCAATTTTGAGTGCATTGAATAGGAGAGGGAGGAGCAGCCAGCAGACCATTCTCAATGCAGTTTAGTTGTTGAAAACAGTACTGATTGGGTATTTCCAGGCTTATTCTTGGTCACATTCTCCTTCATTATATTCGGCTAACAGTGTCTTCAGCTGGGCTTCAAACAATGTATTATTGCCAGATTCATCTGCTTTCTGCTGGGTAAAAATGGTCCTTTTATATCGCCAATTACTATAGCTGAGTCATCAGGTTCATCATCCATGTGCTTTTCCACTTCATGTGCATAATCTAACTTTTACAATAATATTTCTTGCATCTAGAAGACTGAACCGAGAACTGTTATCTTTTACTTTTCAAAGATGTCTAAAAGAAATATTGCTTTCCACAAACTACATTAGTACTAAAAAGAACAGAGGCGCTGTTTAAATGGAGTGGAATGCTTATATTTGTGACTAAATATAGAAGTCTGTATGCACTGTGTTTTTATAACTTGCAATTTCCTTAAGATAAAGTAGTTTGATTGCCGAAAGAACGGCCCTGTTCTCTGGATAGTTATGGTTAAGGTCGCTGCTCTCATCAGTTTAGGCCTAGACTGTTCTGCCATTGTTTAGGTTTCTCACAACTGTTTCTACACACTGAAGTTCACTTTGCCCGTGTAATGTTATAGATTGTGTTCTCAACACTTGTGAAGTCACAACAGCGGAGCTTCCTTTGGCTTACTCTATGTCAGTCTCACATGCAGGCCTTAAATCCTATCCAGACATGAGGTCTGTGTCAAGTCTCATTTCTACACCTTATCCGTCACAGGGCCCTTTGACAGGCCATGTGCTAAGAGCACAGGGCAGCAGGTAAGTGGTGACATTTTGATTGGGTCAGCCACATTTTCAAGATTGACAACAATGCTTGTAATGCACTCCTCACAGGGGCCAAGAACTTTCTTTCAGTGGACAAATGGAATCAGCCACTAAATTTAGCTGACATTAAGTGAAGAATGACCTGAAAAGTGGTAAGGGATTCTTGTTGCCGTCCACATGTGCTTTGAGTTGGAGAAGGTTTGCAGTGTGTAATGAGAAAACTTCACGTTTCTATTTTTTTTTGTCTTTTTTGCTACGCAAGATAAGCCAGATGACTTGTCTGTCTCTGTACTGTAAAATGCTGCTGAAGATGTCTGCAGTATATAAATAATGACTTTTGCATCATTTGCAGATGTTAAAGATTAAATGCAACATTTGTACATGATGGTACATTTGTGCTGATTTAGGCTACAGAAATGCTGTATAGATGGAATGTTATCAGTTCTAAGAAAATGTGTCGTAATTATTACTAGCTTGAAAAGAGGTTTGTTATACTCAAAATACTGAAAATGGTTAAAGTATATCTGGATACTGAATAGCAATATTCTAAATGCATAACTACTTAAGGACCGCACTGATTGAAATCTACGCCGTTTTGATGGCTATCTGGCTGGCAGGGCGTAGATTTCAATCAACCGACACCGCACGCTTTCGTCGCTCCCAACGATTTTGCCGCAGTTTCCCCGCCGCAGCTCACTTGCTCTGCTGTCTCTATGAAGGCAGAGCCCTGTGAGCAGGTCAGGAGCAGATTTCATTGGCTCCTGGCCCTGTCTATCAATGTAAGCCGCTCCCATACGCTTACATTGATAGGCAGGGTCAGGAGCCAATGAAAGCGGCTCCTGACCGGCTCACAGAAACTCTGCCATCATAGAGACGGCAGAGTGGGTGGCCCAGGATCCCGACATGTGGCGGTGACAGCAATTGTGACGATTCATTGGTATGCTGCCGTTTTTTTTTATACCAGCGGTCTCTGCGGGCTAGTAAAAAAGGGCGCACAGGGATAGTGGACAAAAAGGGCGCCGCCATAGACTGCAATGCAAAATATCGGCTATTCGGCGCCCGAGAAATAGCGGTTCGAAATAGGGATCGTGTTAACTAAAGTTTTCGTTTACAAAATAAGGTTTATAACAAATATAGTTTTCAAGTTCGTTTTGAGTTTGTGTTATACTTATTTTTTCGTTTTAAAATTTCGCTTACAAAAGTAACAAAATTTTCCTTTACACTTCTTTGATCATTTAAAAATTTGTTTTCATATGTATAATGCTTAAATACCGTTTTCAACTTTATTGTATTAGAAATACATCGCTTTTGGTATTAAGTTTGTTTTTACTCTTATAATGCGTTGATTATAGCTACTAAAATATCGCTTTTAATATTACTGTTATTTTAAGATTTCTAATGCGTACATGATTGTAAGGCTATCTATTGTATTGTATGTATTTATATATACTGTTCTCTATTTATAATATTAATGTATACGTGATTTTAAGGCTATTATAAGGCTATTTATTCTATTACAAATATATAAATTATTTTATTCAAGTTATTTGTAGAGAAGATAAATTATTTTATTCATGTTATTTGTAGAGCAGTATTTTAAGGATTAAATATATAATTGTTTATATGGGTGTTTGTGCGGTGGGGATGGTTAGGTTTAGGCATTACCAGGGGGGTCTAGGGGTTAGGGATAGGTACAGGGAGGGTTAGGTAGAGTTACAGTATAATATACGCAACCAGGGGGTGGTTAGTTAGGCACCACTAGGGGGGGTGCTTAGGTTTAGGCACCACCAGGGGGATATTAGGGTTAGGCACCCCCAGGGGGGTCTTAGGGTTAGGCACCACCAGGGGGGTGGTTAGGGTTAGGCACCACCAGGGGGGGTCATAGGGTTAGGCACCACCAGGGGGGGGTCTTAGGGTTAGGCACCACCAGGGGGGGGGTCTTAGGGTTAGGCACCACCAGGGGGGGGGGTCTTAGGGTTAGGCACCACCAGGGGGGTCTTAGGGTTAGGCACCACCAGGGGGGTCTAGGGGTTAGGGATAGGTACAGGGAGGGCTCTGTGTGAGAGTAAGGTTAAGTATAGTTACAGCATAATATATGTAATATATACCATTTATTAAATTATGTATATTTAAACAAAGAGGTGGTCTAGGTTAGGGATAGGGAGAGATCTGTGTGAGCCTACAGTTAGGTATAATTACAGTAAAATATCTGTAAAACCTACCATTACATTGCTATGCTTAACCACTTGAGGACCGTGGGCTTTAACCCCCTTAAGGACCAGGCACTTTTTTTCCATTCAGACCACTGCAGCTTTCACGGTTTATTGCTCGCTCATACAACCTACCACCTAAATGAATTTTGGCTCCTTTTCTTGTCACTAATAAAGCTTTCTTTTGGTGCTATTTGATTGCTGCTGCGATTTTTACTTTTTATTATATTCATCAAAAAAGACATGAATTTTGGCAAAAAAATGATTTTTTTTAACTTTCTGTGCTGACATTTTTCAAATAAAGTAAAATTTCTATATACATGCAGCGCGAAAAATGTGGACAAACATGTTTTTGATGAAAAAAAACCCATTCAGCCTATATTTATTGGTTTGGGTAAAAGTTAGAGCATTTACAAACTATGGTGCAAAAAGTGAATTTTCCCATTTTCAAGCATCTCTGACTTTTCTGACCCCCTGTCATGTTTCATGAGGGGCTAGAATTCCAGGATAGTATAAATCCCCCCCAAATGACCCCATTTTGGAAAGAAGACATCCCAAAGTATTCACTGAGAGGCATAGTGAGTTCATAGAGGATATTATTTTTTGTCACAAGTAAGCGGAAAATGACACTTTGTGACCAAAAAAAAAAAAAAAGTTTCCATTTCTTCTAACTTGCGACAAAGAAAAAATGAAATCTGCCACGGACTCACCATGCCCCTCTCTGAATACCTTGAAGTGTCTACTTTCCAAAATGGGGTCATTTGTGGGGTGTGTTTACTGTCCTGGCATTTTGGGGGGCGCCTAATTGTAAGCACCCCTGTAAAGCCTAAAGGTGCTCATTGGACTTTGGACCCCTTAGTATTGCCATACTCAGGAGAAGTAGTACAATGTGTTTTGAGGTGTATTTTTACACATACCCATGCTGGGTGGGAGAAATATCTCTGTAAATGACAATTTTTTTTTATTTTTTTTTTTACACACAATTGTCCATTTACAGAGAGATTTCTCCCACCCAGCATGGGTATGTGTAAAAATACACCCCAAAACACATTGTACTACTTCTCCCGAGTACGGCGATACATTTTTGCACCCTAACTGTGCTAAGGGGCCCAAAGTCCAATGAGTACCTTTAGGATTTCACAGGTCATTTTGCGGAATTTGATTTCCAGACTACTCCTCACGGTTTAGGGCCCCTAAAATGCCAGGACAGTATAGGAACCCTGCAAATGACCCCATTTTAGAAAGACACCCCAAGGTATTCCGTTAGGAGTATGGTGAGTTCATAGAAGATTTTATTTTTTTGTCACAAGGGCCCCTAAAATGCCAGGGCAGTATAGGAACCCCACAAGTGACCCCATTTTAGAAAGCAGACACCCCAAGGTATTCCGTTAGGAGTATGGTGAGTTCATAGAAGATTTTATTTTTTGTCACAAGTTAGTGAAAAATGACACTTTGTGAAAAAAAAAAAAACAATAAAAATCAATTTCCGCTAACTTTTGACAAAAAATAAAATCTTCTATGAACTCGTCATACACCTAACAGAATACCTTGGAGTGTCTTTTTTTCGAAAATGGGGTCACTTGTGGGGTTCCTATACCGCCCTGGTATTTTACGGGCCCAAAACTCCTACTCCGATGGGTAGGTGTGCTAGGGGGTGACAGGAGGTGATTGATGGGTGTCTCAAGGTGTGATTAGAGGGGGGAATAGATGCAAGCAATGCACTGACAAGGTGATCAGGGCTGGGGTCTGAGGGCGTTCTGAGGGTATGGGCGGGTGATTGAGTGCCCTAGGGGCAGGTTAGGGGCTGATTGATGGGTGGCAGTGACAGGGGGTGATTGATGGGTGGCAGTGACAGGGGGTGATTGAGGGGTGATCAGTGGGTTATTACAGGGAAGGACAGATGTAAATAATGCACTGGCAAATTGATAAGGGGGGGTCTGAGGGCAATCTGAGCGTGTAGGCGGGTGATTGGGTGCCCATAAGGGGCAGATTGGGGTCTGATCGGTAACAGTGACAGGTGGTGATAGGGGGTGATTGATGGGTAATTAGTGGGTGTTTAGAGGAGAGAACAGATGTAAACACTGCGCTTGGGTGGTGATCTGATGTCGGATCTGCGGGCGATCTATTGGTGTGGGTGGGTGATCAGATTGCCCGCAAGGGGCAGGTTAGGGGCTGATTGACGGGTGATTGACGGGTGATCAGGGGGGATAGATGCATACAGTACATGGTTTCTGGGGGGGGGGGGGGTCTGGGGAGAATCTGAGGGTTGGGGGGGTGATCAGGAGGGAGCAGGGGGCAGAGGGGGGATAAAAAACAAAATAGCGTTGACAGATAGTGACAGGGAGTGATTGATGGGTGATTAGGGGGGTGATTGGGTGTAAACATGGGTCTGGGGGGTGGGCAGGGGGGGGGTCTGAGGGGTGCTGTGGGCGATCAGGGGGCAGGAGGGTGGGGAAATCGGTGTGCTTGGTGCAGACTAGGGTGGCTGCAGCCTGCCCTGGTGGTCCCTCGGACACTGGGACCACCAGGGCAGGAGGCAGCCTGTATAATACACTTTGTATGCGGCGATTGTCGGGTTAACATCCCGCCGGCGCTTCCGTATGGCCGGCGGGATGTTGCGGCGGGTGAGCGGAGCCAGACGGCGGCGGAGGATCGCGTCACGGATGACTCGATCGCTCCGCCCATGCCCCTACAAGGACCGCCGCCATTTGTCAATACGGCGGTCCTTGCGGTGTCCACTTCCCGGCAGACAATTGTCAATACGGCGGTCGGGAAGTGGTTAATACAAGTGTAAATATAGTTTTTGTCAGACGCAATTTGCCGTTTTTTTAGAATCCGTTTGTTATAGACGGTATTTTGCCATTTCATTTCCGTTTATTTAACCTATTTAGCACAAAATTTTTGTTTACAACCTCTTAAACGAAAAATATGGTTTTGCATTAAAACTTACAATTTTGGCTATACCCCGCGCCCTTTTTTCCAGGCGCCCTTTTTTGATACACGCGCGGTCTCTGGTCCCCAAGGGGGCAGAGACCGCTGGTACTTCAGTGTTTTAAAAAAATAAAAATAAAATAAAAATAAAAAAAAGCATTGCTGCAGAATGTTTGTTTACTGTTTGTTCCGAAGCTAGTGGAAACATCTAGGCTCCCAGAGTGTTCTGAGATTAGAATACTGATTATGCAGCCTAGGCTAAACATCAGTGAGGGCGGCGCTACAAACAATATATAGCTATAAAAAGTTTCTGATGCTGAAAAATGGATAATTAATGTAAAATTGGATATCCTGAATAATGTACTACATTCTACTATTCTGTATGTCAGTACAGTGTCGCTTTAATGTGGACCCTGGTGGTCTTGGCCAGTGAGGCTATGGACACACTAGGAACTAAGTAGATGATCATGCCCTAACTAGACTCTTCCTCTCTTGAACTCACATCAGCCATATTCTGTGTACTTAAATAACATTGTTTTACTAATATACTGTGTCAGCTTACTTAGCCGACCAGAACTGCAGAACACTGTCTGTTTCATGGAGGATGCCACAGAAAATAATCTTGATGATGTTTCTAAGTTCACGTTTTCTTCAGACAGTAAAGGGTAATCTCTGCCTCCAAGGTCCCCACAAATAAGTGTTTAATCTAGAGTAAAGTTTGTCAATGAAATGCAAATAATTCTGAGCTGATAGAGTATTATACAAATTTTGGATGCAAGTTTATGCAGCTTGAAAACAGACCAAACAAATTCCACCTCGGCGAGATTTAGTTGGGCCATTTTCAAGCTGCAAAAGTTTGCATCCAAAATTTGCATAACCCTGCATGAATTATTTGCATTTCATTGACCATCACTATTTGGCATGTGCACACATACAAGTGTAAATCTTGCATTCTGTCTTAGCATTTCTGGTTAGAATCTGCCATTTTTGTTGCACTTGTTCTTTTAATACTGTAGCAAAATACTCAAAGGTCAGATAGTTGGCAAGACACAGCTTTGATGTTCTCCCTTATGATTTCACTTTTCCTGTTACCTTGGGACTACATTTCTTAAATATTTTATTGTAACATCATAGATCGTAGTAAACCAGATCAAAAGTGCATGTGGAGACAGAAATGTTCCACTGCAGAAGTCTAGCAGGGGGGCCTGGGAACTTAATCTTAACTGAAAGGTTATCTATTTGTGGCATACCTTTGCTAACTTGCATGTGAAATGCTGTAGTCATGTGCTGTCCTTAACTTCACTTAGTTGACACACAGACAGATTTATTTCTTTTTTAATCTGAAATGAGTAGGAGTGGCTGGATATTGTAATGGTTAAGGGCTCTGCCTCTCTGCCTCTGGCACAGGAGACCAGGGTTCGAATCTCAGGTCTACTTGTTTAGTAAGCCAGCACCTATTAAGAGACCTTAGGCAAGTCTCCCTTACACTGCTACTGCCTATAGAGCGCGTCCTAGCTCTGGCGCTTTGAATCCGCCAGGAGAAAAGCGCGATATTAATTTGTCTTGTCTTGTGTAATATTTCATTAGAAAGTGATGGGGGTTGCCACTCTTGAGCTTGCTTTTTGCCTGGCTTTTATTCTCCCCCTTTTTTCCTTTCAGTGCTTGCATACCGTGGTTTGCAAAAGTATTCGGACCTTTGAAGTTTTCCACATTTTGTCACATTACTGCCACAAACATGAATAAATTTTATTGGAATTCCATGTGAAAGACCAATACAAAGCGGTGTACACGTGAGAAGTGGAACGAAAATCATACACGATTCCAAACATGTTTTTACAAATAACTGCAAAGTTGGGTGTGTGTAATTATTCAGCCCCCTTTTGTCTGAGTGCAATCAGTTGCCCATAGACATTACCTGATGAGTGCTAATGACTAGAGTGCACCTGTGTGTAATCTAATGTCAGTACAAATACAGCTGCTCTGTGACAGCCTCAGAGGTTGTCTAAGAGAATATTGGTAGCAACAACACCATGAAATCCAAAGAACACACCAGACAGGTCAGGGATAAAGTTATTGAGAAATGTAAAGCAGGCTTAGGCTACAAAAAGATTTCCAAAGCCTTAAAGAGACTCTGTAACAAATTTTTCAGCCTTAGTTCTTCTATCCTATAAGTTCCTATGCCTGTTCTAATCTGCTCTGGCTTACTGCAGTCTTTCCTAACTGCACTGTCTCTGTAATAAATCAATGTATCTTTCCTCTGTCCTGTTTGTCGGGCTAAGGCTTGATTGTGTGGAATGTGCAGGGCTGCTTGTGATTGGTAGAAGCGATACACACCCTCTGCAGGCCCCCTGCACACTCTGAATGACTCACACACTATGCTTAGCTGAGCCTATTAGAAGCTGGTTAGTTTGTTTGTAAACACTGCCTAAAACTGTTAATTACAAGCCAGGATTGCAGCAGAGAGTGGCAGAAACAGCACAGAGGGGCACAGGAGAAAATAATGAATAGAATGGTATGCTTTTTATTGTAAGAATATTAGAGTACAGATTCTCTTTAAACATCCCACGGAGCACTGTTCAAGCGACCATTCAGAAATGGAAGGAGTATGGCACAACTGTAAACCTACCAAGACAAGGCCGTCCACCTAAACTCCCAGGCCGAACATGGAAAGTGCTGATCAGAAATGCAGTCAAGAGGCCCACGGTGACTCTGGACGAGCTGCAGAGATCTACAGCTCAGTTGGGGGAATCTGTTCATAGGACAACTATTAGTCGTGCACTGCACAAATTTGGCCTTTATGGAAGAGTGGCAAGAAGAAAGCCATTGTTAACAGAAAAGAATAAGAAGTCCCGTTTGCAGTTTGCCACAAGCCATGTGGGGGACACAGCAAACATGTGAAAGAAGGTGCTCTGGTCAGATGAGACTAAAATTGAACTTTTTGGCCAAAATGCAAAACTCTGTGTGGTGGAAAACTAACACTGCACATCACTCTGAACACACCATCCCCACTGTCAAATATGGTGGCGGCAGCATCATGCTCTGAGGGTGCTTCTCTTTAGCAGGGACAGGGAAGCTGGTCAGAGTTGATGGGAAGATGGATGGAGCCAAATACAGGGCACTCTTGGAAGAAAACCTCTTGGAGTCTGCAAAAGACTTGAGACTGGGGTGGAGGTTCACCTTCCAGCAGGACAACGACCCTAAACATAAGGCCAGGGCAACATAGGAATGGTTTAAAACAAAACATATCCATGTGTTAGAATGGCTCAGTCAAAGTCCAGATCTAAATCCAATCGAGAAGCTGTGGCAAGATCTGAAAACTGCTGTTCACAAACGCTGTCCATCTATTCTGACTGAGCTGGAGCTGTTTTGCAACAGAAGAATGGCAAGGATTTCAGTCTCTAGATGTGCAAAGCTGGTAGAGACATACCCTAAAAGACTAGCAGCTGTAATTGCAGCAAAAGGTGGTTCTACAAAGTTGACTCATGGGGCTGAATAAGTGAGCACACCCTACTTTGCAGTTTTTTAAATGTTTGGAATCCTGTATGATTTTCGTACCACTTCTCACATGTACACCACTTTGTATTGGTCTTTCGCGTGGAATTCCAATAAAATTGATTCATGTTTGTGGCAGTAATATGACAAAATGTGGAAAACTTCAAGGGGGCCGAATACTTTTGCAAACCACTGTATGAGCACGTCTAAAGATTCTTAGAAGAAAGCACCTGTCCAGCCAAAATACTAGCTTCTTTCGTTCCACTTGTTTAAAAGCCATTTCTAATTTTTACACTAGGATTTCTAAAGTGAACAAGACTACCATATTTATTTTATCTCAAACCATTCCAGTTGCCTGATCTCTGCATCTGACACCAACCCAGAACCATTATACAGGCCAGGTGTACTTAAAGGACCTCTGTCTGGAAAATCTAATGATTTAAAATACATATAAACCTACAAATAAAAAGTACGTTTCTTCCAGAGTAAAATGAGCCATAAATTATTTTTCACCTAAGTTCCTGTCAATTACTGTAAGTAGTGGAAATCTGACATTACCAACAGATTTTGGACTAGCCCATCTTCTCATGGGGGGTTCTCAGGGTTTTCTTTTAAAGGGAACCAGAGACGCCAGCGTTGAAAAAAGAAATAAGATTTCATACATACCTTGGGCTTCTTCCAGCCCCATAAGCCTGCATCGTTCCCACGCCGCCATCCTCCGCTTCCTGGATCCGCCGGTACCGGGCCCGTCACTTCCGGCGGACGCGGACAATTATCCGCATGCACAGGGGCTCCCTCCATACCCGTACGCTTGCGGCTGCGCACTATGCAGCCGCACGCGTAAGGGTATGCCGGGAGCCCCTGTGATGCGGACGATTGGCCGGGTGCTGCCGCCGACTGGCCGAAACTACGGCACCCGGTACCGCCGGATACAGGAAGCTGAGGACGGCGGCGTGGGCGCGATCCGTGCGTATGGGGCTGGAGGAAGCCCCAGGTATGTATAAATTATTTTTTTCTGGGGCCTCTGGTTCCCTTTAAAAGCACTTAGTGAATGGCAGTTGCTCTGTCCAGCTGCCAAAAAAGTGTGCAGGGAGGCTGGACGGCTTCTTTGTATAAATTTTTTTCAGGGAATGTCTTTATAAAGATTAAAGGCCATGCTCCCTCATGAAGAGATAGACTACCCCAAAACCTGTCGGTAATGTCAGATTTCTACTACCTACTGTAAGTGATAGCAACATAGGAGAAAAGTAATGTATGGCTCATTTAACTCAAATTTTAAGATTTTCACAACAGTTTCTCTCTAATGGTGGCCATACATGGTACATTTTTTTTTTCATACAATCTTACCATTTCTATGTAGTATAAGGGTAAATTAAGTGACTATACTAAAAGGATAATTTAGACAGTTCCATTATATTACATAGAAATGGTAAGATTGTATGAAAAAATTGTACCATGTATGGCCGCCATTAGTCTGACCACATTATCTGTGTGCTTGTTTTGTGTGTGGTTTAGACCCTACTCTAAAGATCAGCAGGACGGGCAAGTGTCATTGTTTAAAAGCAAATTAATATGACAGGTGCCATATTCCTCTCACTACAGGGTCACTTGAATTAGAATGTAAACCGGAAGTGTCCTGTCCCTGATGCTACAATGTTATGAGCAAGCTCTCAAGTCTTCCCCTCCTTTGCCTTCAGTAAGAGGGGTTTGAGTGGCAGCAGGCAGTGTGACTTTCTTTCGTGTCTTGCATGGGCAACCTGTCATTTTGTAATTTTACACCTCAGTGGTGGTTCTGTAACTGACACTTAACTGTAAAATAACTTATTTAGGGCTTTTTTTTTTTTTTTTTTTAAATCCTTCTAAACTGTTATTGCTAGTTTAGTGGGAGGAAGTAGAGCTCCAGTAGACAGGAGTTTTAAAATATTGCAAGCAAAGGAATGCAGGACAGCCAAATAGCTGAAACAGGGGTCTATGATTGCTAGTTTAATCCCTGCATGTATGTGGAAATTCAGTCAACCTTGGCAGAGCTTTCTGTTCAACACTGCCACCAGTGGAGATTGCTGCCGAAACACATAATCATGATTCTTTTATTTATTTTTGCCCAAGAATATCTTCAGCAGCATCACTAATGGAGAGCTGCAGCACTCTGCAGACATAGGGGTTAATGGCCTTTTTATGAAATATTTTAAATGTAAACTGGAAAAGTGAAACGGTGTTTGACACCAGAACCACTGTGGAACTTGAGATGAGATTTCTCCTGTATTTCCTTTTATGCCACCTTGTGCCCACCTCTGTTCCTATGGAAGACTGCCTACAGAGCACATTCACTTCACCTGTTCTGCTCTAGTGCTGCATAACCCCTGACATCTGAAGGCATGTTAGGGCAACGATGGGACTGTAACAGCAAATGGTATAATGTTATGACCACTGCTCTGTTGACTTGTTGTATGGTCAAGGGGACCAGGCTAGCTTCCCTGCCTTGGCCCCTGTTTAGTCTTAATATGACCATGCACAGTCCCCTCTTGGACCCACATGCAATTCACTCTTTCACCTGAGTTATCTCCTAGGATATAATTTTTCATCTTCACATTAAAATAACTTTCCAGCACTTTTCAATTAAAAAAGTACAAAAAAGTAAATGAAAAAGTACTATCAAAATTATTTTGAGCATTTTCTTGCTTTCCGAGGGATTAAAATGCATTTTATTGGTACATTTAAAAATATCACCTAGGAGAAAATTCAGGAGAAAAAGTGAAATGCATATGGGCCTTGGTGTCACAAGAGTTGCAATGATCCATTCAAAGTAGTACGGACTAGCACCTTCATACTTAAAGAGAACCCGAGGTGGGTTTGAAGAATATTATCTGCATACAGAGGCTGGATCTGCCTATGCAGCCCAGCCTCTGTTGCTATCCCAAACCCCCCTAAGGTCCCCCTGCACTCTGCAATCCCTCATAAATCACAGCCACGCTGCTGACAAACAGCTTGTCAGAGCTGGCTGTGTTTATCTCTATAGTGTCAGTCTGCTGCTCTCCCCGCCTCCTGCAGAACTACAGTCCCAGCCTGCATCCCTTCCCTCCCTGCTTATTGGAGGGAAGGGACGGGGGCAGGGACCGGAGCTATGCAGGAGGCGGGGGAGCAGCTGAGACTGACACTACAGATGTAAACACAGCCTCGCAGCACGGCTGTGATTTATGAGGGATTGCAGAGTGCAGGGGGACCTTAGTGGGGTTTGGGATAGCAACAGAGGCTGGGCTGTATAGGCAGATCCAGTCTCTGTATGCAGATAACATTCTTTAAACACACCTCGGGTTCTCTTTAATAACTTAAAACTTAACATCTTCTTAAAATAGACCTGAATTCCGGACCTAATGCTGTACTAATTTGAATCTGAAAAGACCAGCTGTGGGAACTTTTCTCCAAGTCAAATAACACATATAGTCTATAGCTATGGACAAAATACAGACACCATCAAAAGATGCTGACAAAGTATTTTCTAAGGCTGCTTGCACACCAAGACGTTACAGGCGCACGTTAGTGCGCCTGTAACGCTCCCCCAACGCACAGCAATGTAACACAAGTGGGCTGTTCACACAGCCCACGTTGCGTTACATGTAACGCTGCACGTCCTGTGCAAAGTGCAGCATGCTACGGCGTTGGAGCGGCTATAGCCGCGTTAGACTGTTTGCACATGCGCAGTGGGGGGCGGAGGAGGCGGGGAGAGCCAGCTACAGTAGCCGCGCACATGGCTACTTAATATTCACTGCACTGGCGGGCGCTGATTGGCCGGCGGGACCACGTGATGCGGAGTGTCTCGCTCCGCATCACGTGGTCCCGCTGGCCAATCAGCGCCACTCTGGGAGATATTATGGGCATCGAGCAGCCTAACGCGGCTCACTCTACCGTCGGCTTTTGCAGCACCATACGTTGTGTTAGGTGCACGTTATGCGACCTTAACGTGCCACCTAACACAACGTCTTGGTGTGCAAGAAGCCTGAATGGTAAAATTTGAATGTTTATGAATTTGGACTTGACCTGAAGATGTTCTGTCACCTATTAGCCTTCCTCCTGTTTAAGCCATAAAAAATGTCTGCCTTCAAACATGTAGGTGTTTCATTTTTAATAAGCAATCCACTTGTAAAGTATCTACTTTCTGAAGAACATTAAACAAACCTCTTGTTAAATTTAAGAGTTTCCATCAATAAAATGCCGGGAATTGCCTTGATTTCCAGTGAGTGGCTTCATTCTGTGTTTAAACTAAACTACTTTTGTATTGGAAAAATTCCATTCAAGAATTTGGGAAAAGAGTGGCTTTGTTTTAAATATTCATAAAAAGATTAAAGCTTTGAAAGTCTGTATGTTTACTTAGTCCAGTAGAGGTGGATATACCTAGAGTTACTAATGCATGCGTTGTGTCTTGATGTTTTGTGATGCGTCATCTGTGACACCTGCAAGCCTTTTTATTTATATTCAGCAAGGTTGGAATTTAAACAAATCTGAAATCCAACTTAAATTGTTCAGTAGACCTACGGGTCACCACAATGAATGCATAATTCCGAGTTTTGTATTGTAGAATTAGCATTCCATAGTCATCATATCTTATAAACAGCCATTTTGTTTGTGAATTTAAAATAGGAGTGTACACTCCTTGTTAGTTGTAGAAATGTCTTAATCGCCTCAGTGTATCCTAAATGTGCAGCTATAGATATCGGACACTAAGAACACGAGCCTTCACTTTTACAACTGATCCACGCTTGTGTTAGAGAGGACTTTAAAGTTATACCCCAAATACATCGTTTTTTCCTGCTTTTTTTTGGGCTCCCCAGATAATTCATAAAAGTTTGTACACTTGTGTTTGCAGTTGTGTTACTAGCTATCTTAGCTGGGTTCAGTATAGCTATTCTGTGCCCAGTGTTTAACTTACCTCATTTCATTTATATACAGAAATAAACTTATGCTGGCACCAGACCCTTTCAAGCGACATGGCAAACAGTATTTAGTTTATATCCCTTTCCTAACATATGAAATTACTTTAAATACCAAATTTTTTTTCTGTATTCTCAATGCAGTACCACTTAAAAACTACATATCTTGATATGTTAACTATATCTCTATACTGACACAAAATAAAATGATACATTTATTTAACACAAATTAGGCTCATTCCAATTCACAGTTTTCTTCTAGGTGATATTTTCACATTATGAATTAAGTGGCTTTTAAGCCACCAGCAAGCAAGAAAATGTTTGTTTACAGTACTTGTTCACCTACTTTGTGGTACTTTTTCAATTGCAGAGTGCAGAAGTTATTTTAAATAAAAGATGAAACCTTTCCTAGAAGAAAACTTGTGAGAAAAAGTGAATTGAGTTAGGGCCATTGAGTTGTAAATCCTAACCTGGTTTAGTTTTGAGGTTACTTGCTTGTCCATCATTTAGTTAAGCTCTGTAACGTTGCTGGTTTCTCTGTGCAAAGTTCCATATTGAGTAGAATTTTGGCTTCTTCTTAAAGAGACACTGAAGCGAAAAAGAAATTCTGATGAATTGGTTGTATAGTACGGATAATTACTAGAACATTAAAAGCAAAGAAAATATTCTCATTTTAGTTTTCAGTTCTATAGTTTTTTGTTTTTTATAACATTGCATCATTATCTAATATTTGCAGTTTACACACTACTCAGCATTCTAAATTATTTTACAGAGCAGGCCAGTGAACTTTTCACTTGTCCTCTGCCCTGCAGAAGCAAAAAAAACTATACAATGACTGACAGTTGAGATAACAAACTTCAAAACACAAAGCTCCCTGTGACTTTGAAAGTCCTGGAGCTCAATGGTCCTTTTGCATAGATAACTGGAGTTTCTTAACTCGTCCTGTACTGGATAAAATATTAGACTTATGTCTCTGCTCCTAATGTTTTATTTCTTAGCTGTACTACACATTCAAATCATGATGAAAACATACGGATAAGTTAATTGGCTCCCCCTAAAATTGGCCCTAGACTACAGTACTTACACTACATAATATAGACATATGGCAATGGTAGGGATTAGATTGTGAGCTCCTTTGAGGGACAGTTAGTGACGATATATATATATATATATATATATATATATATATATATATATATATATATATATATATATATATATATATATATATATATATATATATATATATATATATATATACTGTACAGCGCTGCGTAATATGTCAGCGCTATATAAATACTAAATAATAATAATAAAAATGATCTCATAATTTTTTTTTTTCGCTTTAGTGTCTTTTTACTATAGATCCATTGCTTAATAGACTGAAATGTGTATAATATAATTTTTAGAGAATATAAATCTGAGGATGGATATCTGGCTGCCATTTTAATGTTTGTTTTTTTTTGTTTTTTTTTTATTCAATTTTCTGGGCAATGACCAGAAACAAAGGTGTGAGTGTGGATTTTAAAAGATAAGGTTTTTTGTTTTTGTTTTTTTTGTTTGTTTTTTTAACTTGCCTTTTTATTTGTGTTTATCTGTATTTAAAGAGACTCTGAAGCGAGAATAAATCTCACTTCAGAGTTCATAGTTAGCAGGGGCATGTGTGCCCCTGCTAAAACGCCGCTATCCCGCGGCTAAACGGGGGTCCCTTCACCCTCGAACCCACCCCCGCAAACTTTGGTCGCAAACTTGGTCGTGAAATTTTCGTTTCCTGGAGGTAGGGCTTACGGCTGCAGCCCTGCCTCTAGTTGCGTCTATCAGACGCGCATTGCCGCCTCTCCCCCGCTCCTCTCAGTGGAGGAAGACTGAGAGGGGCGGGGGAGAGGCGGAGATACGTGGCTGACAGACGTGCGTGGTGCAGGGCTGCGGCGGTTAGCCCTGCCCCAATGCAGAAGCGCTCCCCCGCTGTACGGAGGGGATTTGGGGGTGAAGGGACCCCCGTTAAACCGCGGGATAGCGGCGTTTTAGCAGGGGCACACATGCCCCTGCTATCTATGAGGTCTGAAGCGAGATTTATTCTCGCTTCAGACTCTCTTTAAAGTAGCATTTATCAAAATAGATTTGTTTTTAATGTTGATCAAATACATTTTTACATTTCATTATTTAATACTTAAATCAAAGAGGTGGAGTTAAGGGTCCATAAGGCACACCAGGTTATTTTTCCCTGATGTTTTACCTTCTGAACAGAGGTGCATCTTGTAATCTGGATCATCTTATATTTTGAAAAATGTTATGTGTTAAGCCTATACAAATAGGTGCACAGCAACAGATAAGCAGTGCAGCACAATGGATTTTTGAATTTGAAACAATCAGTTCCAAATCTAATAACCTTATCATTTGTGCTAATCGGCATGATTGCTTTGAGAACTTGCCTTGTTGAGTTTTTGATCTAGGTGTATATTAACGTTTAGTGATGCTTTTTTTTTTCCTTTTATTTACTAATTATATTCTGCCGGTATTTTATGTGGCAATTAAAGAGGCAGCATTTTTCCCCAGTTAAATGACCTCTGTGAAAGATGCAGGCAATTTATTTAGTAGTGTTGCCTGTTCAGGTAGTCTGACTGATAGTTGGTTAGTTCAGGGATGAAAGCATTTATCTGGGTGTTATAAAATGCTTTAATTACAGGTTACCTTGAAATGGAAACCTACATCGGAGTCTGCAAACTATGCTGGTCAATTGTTTTAAATGAATTTTGCCTGTTAGTTCCCCAGTAACCCAGAGGACAATTTCTGGCTTTTAGGAGCAACTCCCGGGACCTGGGATTGTTTTTCTGTTTATTGGAGGTGACATGGGCAGTGGTGCAGCTGCAAAGAGGCCATGTTGCCATTGCTAAATATACATCCCTGACAGCCTGATAATAGGTTCCAGGAAGTTCAGTGGAAAATTAAAACAAAGCAACATTTATAGCTGATTGAACTTGAAAAGCCGTTTTCGTGTTGAATGGCAAATATGTGTACTTCAGCATTCCATGACACTGATGCAGTCAGATTGGATGGGCTTGACCTTGTGTGTGCAGAATGGAGTGTGGACACAGCAGCATACTGAATGTTTTCATCCATAGAACACTTTACCCAGAGAGATATTTTCTGCCGCCGTATGCAAAAGCTTACCGTATGACTATATTTAAGCTACGTAGTCTGGGGCTCCGACATTTCTATGGAACGCTTTCACTGTATGTGAAGTAAGAATGCAGCAAAGAAAGGCAGCGTTAAAAATAAATACACTTAACCATAGCCTAAACCTTCCCAGCTGCCTCTAGTGTGTTGTATATACATGATTTCAACTTGGCTACATTTCTGATTAATGCGGATGTAATACACATAAAGGAATCTGCTGCTCATTCAAGGGATTAAAACTGTTGTTTCAACACAGAGGAGCAACAGCTATTAGAGGTCTCTGTTGAGAGACCAAACACCGCTCATCGCCATGTTAAACTATTTTTCTCCTCAGCTTTTTTTTTTTTTTCTAACAACAAAGTTATGTCATTCTGTTAGGTAATTTCATTTCAGCTGTTTGCTGTGTTCAGGCCCAAAGCTTGCGCACAGATTGTGAAACTACCACCTGCGAAAGTTTTTCTGCTTCTAGTGTCTGATAAATGAAATTTTGTTTCTTTGAGCCCAATATGCTTTTAAGGAGATAACCTAATTTTGAAGGTTATAATTTGTCTACTTGAGTTTTATTTATACAGATGTTTGGCTACTGCTTCCTAATGTGATTGATTATGATTGGTTTGAGTACCAGTCTGATTTTTTTTTTTTCTTTACATAGCATTCTGCCATCCCTTCTGGGTTTGGTAGCAGCTGGCTGGGTTGGATTTTATTGTGCTGATAGTTGTTGCATTTCCTTACAGTGGGAGGCTTTCTGTTCCCCCTCCTCTCTCCATGGTGCAGTACATACATTTAACTGACACTGCACAATGTACTTATTTAATTTATATATGTAGCTTTTAAGTTTATTTTTGCTTTTTATTTTATGGTAAGCAGTCGATGATGGATAGGTTGAAGAGAGATTGAAACAAATTAATTTTGCCCTTTTTACCTTATAATTTGCTTCAGTACTCTTGGCACATTTAAACCGCTGCATCCCCACCGCTTAACAAGCGCTTTAGACACCCCAAATCCCCGGCGGGCAATCTGGCCGGCTTTTCCTGAAAGAGGCAGAGCTTTCAGCTCTGCCTCTCCTGATGTCAATCGCGGCGGATCGCTGCCTCTACCCACCCCTCTCACTCTTCCTTCATAGAGAGGGGCGTGGAGAGGCGGAGATCCCCTCGTCTATTGACATCAGGAGCTGAAGCTGAAAGCTCTGCCTCTCAACGCAGCAAAATCCACGACCAAGCTGGTTGTGGATGTTTGCCCGGCGATTTTGGGGTCTAAACCCCTCATTTTGTGGTGGGGATGCGGCTGTTCACTTGTGCTGAGACTACTGAAGCGAATAAGAAGGTAAAAAGGGCGAAATGTATTCGCTTCAGTGTCTCTTCAGTGCATGTCACATGGTGCACTTAGCCGAAAAGATGGCTTAAACTACCAGATAAGGATGGTGAGTTTTTTGTTCTGAAGTGTTAGTTGGGGAGAGGTGGAAGCAGAGATCAGTTGGAACTGCTGTTCTGCTTTGTGATTTGTAGCACAGCCCCTGTTATGTGACTGAGAAACCGTGACCAAGAATTGAACTTCATCGCAATCAGTAGCTGATGCCCCCTTTTACATGAGAAATATATTCCTTTTCACAAACTGATCATCAGGGGGCTTTGTATGGCTGATATTGTGGTGAAACCCCTCCCACAAGAAACTCTGAGGACCATGGTCCTGGCAGTTTCCTGTCTGTGAACCTTGTTGCATTGTGGGAATCAGCTGTTTACAGCCTTTTCCAACTGCTAAAAAAGCAAGCAGCAGCTACATCACCTGCCAGCAGTAAAAATGTCACCATGTGATAAATGTCGGAGTGTAACTCGGGGAGATGAAAGATTTTACAATGGGCAAACACTGACTAAATCATGTATACATAATTATTGTAAAAATGAAGCACTTTATTACATTATTTTCACTAGAGTTCCTCTTTAAAGGAGAACTGTAGTGAGAGGTATATGGAGGCTGCCATATTGATTTATTTTTAAGCAGTACCATTTTCCTGGCTATCCTGCTGATCCTGTGCCTCTAATACTTTTTTTTTTTTTTCCCTAGACCCTGAACAAGCATGCAGCAGATCAGGTGTTTCTGACATTTTTGTCAGGTCTGACAACATTAGCTGCATGCTTGTTTCTGGTGCGATTCTGCAGGCAAATGGCTCAGCAGGGCTGCCAGGTAACTGGTACTGCTTAAAAGGAAATCAGTATGGCAGCCTCCATATACCTCTCACTACAGTTCTCCTTTAAGCTTGCACTGGTCCTGCCTGCTTGAGGAGAGCACATCTTGTTATATATTGTTATACTCTAGCTCTTAAAGTAAATTATAGTACTGTATCTTAATTCAGTGAATAAATGGAAGTCAATTTTTTTTTCTGTTCAAAGCTTTAGCAAGCAATCAAAGGCAATGGTCAAGCTAGATGAAAATGCACAGTGATCAATATGCAGGGATTTGCATGCAATAATCATGCAACAGCCTAGATCTCACCAGTTAATATAGACACAGTACTGATAGTATGCTCCTCTGTCCACATTTCTGTGCAGCGTGGATGATACTGTAGCGTTGCAGCCATGAACAAGCAAGTCACAGATGACCGGCAATTCCCTTAATTAGGCAGCAGCTTACAATGGAAGCATAGGTCTCACAGGCTGGTGCTTTTGAAATAAATCACACAGGCCCAGAGTAGCGTTCGGATGGTTAACAGTCTACAAATGGCTTCCAAGCCCGCCCACCGACCACAACTCATTAGTCTCTGACTGATGTATAACGCATGTGCCCTCCCACTTTCCACTATATTTTGACACAGTCGACCATCCCCTACTCCTCCAGTCCATGGGCATTCATGACCGCACCCTGGCCTGGCTCTCATCCTACCTCTCCAACCGCACCTTCACAACCTCCTTCAATGAGTCCTCATTTACTCTCAACCACCTTTTGGTAGGAGTCCGCCAAGGCTCGGTCCTTGGCCTCCTGCTGTTCTCCCTATTACACATCCTCCATTGGCATGGGTATCTCCTCCATGGGTTTTAATTAGATGACACCCAGATCTACCCCCACACCCATGACCTATACATCACTACCATGGACAAGGTCTCCTCCTGCCTATCAGCCATCTCCTGGATGTCTGTTAGGTTCCTGAAACTAAACCTGTACAAAACAGAATTTATGATCTACCCACCCTGGCCATCCCTGACCCTCCCAGATGTGAATGTCACTGTTAACCACACTACCATTCACCCTACCTCTCAAGCCCGCTGTTTGGGTGTCACCCTGGACTCTACACTCTCCTTCACCCCCCACATCCAAAACCTCAAACAGTCCTGCAACTTTCACCTCCGTAACATCTGCAAGATCCACCCTTTCCTGACCTCTGCCACCACCAAACTCCTTATCCATGCCCTCATAATTTCCCGCCTTGACTACTGCAACGCCCTTCTGTCTGGTCTCCCTATAACCCGAATTGCCCTGCTTCAATCCATCATGAATGCAGCAGCCAGAATTATCCACTTTTCTCATCACTCCCCTCTGTGAATCCCTCCACTGGCTTCCTATCCAGTCCAGAATTAGATTCAAGATACTGTGTCTGGCATACAAATCTGTCCATAAAACCTACCCAACCTACATTTCCAATCTTACCCAGAGCTACATACCTAGCAGCTCACTCCGCTCCTCCAATGAACTTCGCCTGACTGCACCCTGCATCACCCAATCCCATGCACGCCTCCAGGACTTTTCAAGAGCTGCTCCAACATTATGGAACGCCCTACCTTGCCCATTAGGGTTTCCCCCTCCAACATCTTCAAGAAGGCCCTCACCTTTTTACTCTGGCCTACCACTGCTCACTAGTGCTCTAAACCTGCAGTTGAACTCTGGTCCCCTACCTCTTGTGTCCCCACCTCTCCCTCTAGATTGTAAACCTTTGGGCAGGGTCCTCCTCCTTTATGTCTCCTACCTGTTCATGCACCTCCATTTCTGTACACCCATCCTATGAATCTGAGTGAACTCAACTTGCCTGATCTCCATGCTCCTATCCAGTGACTTACCAAGCATTACCTTGCTGTGTGATCTGTTTTTTTCTCTTGTATTCCTGTATTGTCTTATTGCTGTATGTCACCCCTAAATATTGTCTGTAACCTTATTGTACATCGCTGCGTAATATGCTAGCGCTTTATAAACTCAAAAAATAAATATAGCTGAATACAGAATACCGCAACAGCAAAAAAAAAAGTTTACTAGAACAGTTCCATCATATTAGGGGCTACTATACCAGGCGCTAATACCATATACTAATGGTGCTTGGCTGGGACCTGGACATTTAGTTTATTATATCAGCATTTACGATAATGAGATTATGCTGTATAGATCCAATATAGATATAGAGGACTGTCATTGAAGAGGGCCTTCTCTGTCATTGAAGCGGACCTGAACTCAGAATGTCATCTCTGCTCTAGAAGATGCACAACAGCAGGGCTGTGGAGTCGGTCCAAAAATCCACCGACTCCTCACTTTAGGATTCCTCCGACTCCGACTCCTCTAATTTGCATATTACAATTTTGTTGATTAAAAGTATGTAACATGAAATTCGTCTCTTAACTGCCAACGCTTAGGAATTTTACAGGACAACTGAAGTGAGAAGGATATGTAGACTACTATATTTATTCCCTTTAGACTAAAAATAGTCCTTGGTAAGAGTACTTGTAAAAGGTACAAATCAGAACAAAGAACATCTATCAGGCCCTAGGCAATGTAAGTGTGGGTACATGTAAGAATGATGTGCAGGTACTCTGCAGGGGAATGAGGAGATTCTTCCTCTACTACACATTCTTCATGCACAATCTGAACCAGGTTTATGGGTGACAGACAACACCTCTGTGTACATTGTGCACAACATTCTCAGTAGATTCCCTGCAGCTCTGTGGGGAGTGCATATGTAGAGTATAGTACTACTGTGTAACAAAGTAAACCTGAGACGGATGAAATTAAAGTTTTATACATACCTGGGGCTTCCTCCAGCCGCCTTCAGGATAATCAGTCCCTCGTTGTCCTCCTCCACCACCTGGATCTTCTGCTATGAGTCCAGGTACTTGAGCCAGTCGGGCGTAGTGCGCATGCACACACTCCACCACCAGGAGCATACTACACCTGTGCAGCACTATTGCGCTGGTGCAGAATGTTCCTGGCTGTGGGAGCGGCATGCAGCCGGACAGCGCTGACTGGCTGAATTACCAGGACTCATAGCAGAAGATCCGGGTGGTGGAGGACAGCGAGGGACTGATTAGCCTGAAGGGGGCTGGAGGAAGCACCAGGTATGTATAAAACTTTACTTTTCATTCGTCTCAGGTACCCTTTAATTTGTAGTCACCAAACCAAATTTTAACAACATATCAAATTATTTGATTTCATCAGCAAAGGGAGTGCATACATTTGCATAAATCAGCATCAGTGCAGAATTATTTCCATCTCATTGACCATCTCTATTAGTGACACAGCTACATATCAGGCTTTATTCTTACAGCATAGATGTTATTTAGTATATATAAGAGATTCCTGTGTACACATCATATATACAGTCACAATCAGATATGTATATCTGACCTTAAAAATACGGGGACTGCTTTATTGAAGCAGCACAAGTAACTAATTTTGATTGGTTTATTTCATTTTTGTGGACTAAGCACAGCTATTACTGTATTTATACTGTATATATACATTATTTTTAATGACTATTATCTAAGAAAGAGAACATTTTATCATATTTTCTATTTTAATTACAGTTACAAATTCATTAGGAGTCGGAGTCGGTGCATTTTTTCCCGACTCCGACTCCGACTCCAGGCACCCAAAATTGCCTGACTCCACGACTCCGACTCCACAGCCCTGCACAACAGCATATTAACCTTTAGGCCTCTTTCACAGGAGGACGTTGCATTTGATGCGACGTTAAAGTTGCACAACGTGCCCCTAACGCAGCGCATGTAGGTTATGAAATTGGATATTTTGCACTGCGTTGTCTCTTGGTGGGCCGTTTTCATCGCATACTGATGGAACGAAAACAGTGCATGCATTACATTAAAAAAAAAAAAAAAAAAAATTACTGAGCATGTGCAACACACATAACGCAGCAAATGTAATGCTAAACGCACAGCATGCAGCAATTTCTAAATATTGCTACACTTTACACACAACGCAACGTGTGCACTGTGAATGTCGCACAGACTTAGTATTACTGTGCGTTAGTCTACGTTGGAACATTTTCTAACGTGCGACTTTAATGTCGTACTGTGAAAGAGGCCTAAAACGAAAAACATTTTTGTTACAGCTGATAAAAATCCTAAAATAAATAGGCAGTGTTTATACCTCCTGATTCATGGGCACAGACATATTGTTAACATCCTGTGCTTTCAAATGAGCTTATCTGCCATCTCTGCCGTGGCAGTCATGTGATATGGGAGAGATCAAATTACAACTGGTGATTAGGCACAGATGAGAGGGAATTAGAAAGGCTGAACTCACTAAATACATACAGGATGCATTTCTCTTATGTTTTCCTTCTGTTCTGTTCAAGAGTTCAGGTCCTCTTTAAAAGGTGTTCACTTATTTTTCGTGGCCGAAAATAGGCCATTTTTTGCCTGGATTTTTTTCATTCAATTCCTTCCTGTGTATGAAAATGTTTAACATGTGACATACTGGACCTATGACCTATGTTTTCTTTCAAATGAACGGAACTGTATTTTGATCTAGAAATTTTAGAAAGCTATAGTCAGTTTGCTCATAAATTGCAGGGAATAGAAAGCTTTTGTTTTTTGAATAATTTGATTATGGTCCTCACTAGCAGCATGATAAGGACTTTCATAAAGGACAGTGGAGTGCTTTCAATCTCCTTATGCTTCCTTAACATTTCTCACACTGGCTCCTGCTGCCGTTCCTGTTAGATTGGTGACTGGCCTTTCATAAAAAAAGCCAAGATTAATATTAATCCCTTTAATGCTGCTGCTCATGATATAGTCATTAGGTGACTTGAAACTAATCCTGCCCACCTAACTGGTGTGATTTATTAAATACACATGGAGGATTTAGTCTGAATGCAGCTTGGTAGAGCAGGCATCAAATAAATACCGTTCTGTGTCTCTGCTAATGCTGGTAGATTGGGACACAATGGCTAGAAAGAGAATGTGGAAGTTTTGGCTGAAAGTAGAATGAAAAGGGTAATATGTGAAGGCAAAAACTTCAGAAACTGGGATAAAGTGTATCTCCATCCACAGATCTAAAAATATTATCAAACAGTTAAGTTATATTGCTTTAATGTGAGCCTTTTGTTTAAAATTAGACTTCTGTAAAGATCCTGTCTTGAAATTTTGATCACATGACCTGCTTTATCTGAGTAGCTTGTGAGTTTCAGACTGTGGATGTGGCTGTAAGAGCTGCTTGGATTGCATCACCCCATTTTTTTCAGAAGGGGTGGATGATGCACAGACTGACTCTCTAAAGTCCCATACTGACGACACAAATTTCTTTCCAAGCAACTTTTTGCGACAAATGTTTTTCCATGATATTGTGAACATATGTTACATTTGTTAAACAAGATCTCGCGACACACACTTAAGTCGATCGTTTTGTACCGCCGGTTTGTATTAAATCAGGGAGTATCATCCTGATCCTCATTGACTTGCGGGTTTTGCCAGGAAATGTGCACATGATTGTTTATGATGGCCCAAATAACTGTTGCAGATTTGGCCAGATGGATCTGGGAATAATTATTTGCCAGAAGAGATCCCCAATCCACCTGGCTGTGATCTGCCTGTGGGTACTTGGCTTTAGTCGTTAGGTGACCATACACTTAACAGTAGGGAGACCTGGCAGACGCATACAGATTTTCAATCATTTGATATTGAAATTGATTGAAAATCTGTGTAGTTGTGGCCATTTTAACGTCTCACGCATGCACAGATCTTCCTATACGTAGCAGCACTCTTGGCGGACTCCTCCCCACAGCCCGGGCGCTCACATGCCCGAACAGCAGTGCATGGGAAGATCTGCACATGAGCAAGACAATAGAATATTACGGACAGACTTGAGTACTTTGGGGTCATGGGTCATAAATATGGGTCCGTTTAGTATAGGCTTTATAGCTCTAACATAACAAATTTTCTTATATTTATTGTAAAACTGGGGAATGTGCACTCCACTGGCTGCATGCTTGTGGCAAATGTGTCTGTACTCCTCTAGTAGCCAAACTATTTGCATTGCAACAAGGTAACTCTTGGTTTTTAACCACTTCGGCCTTCGTTGTTTCACCTTATGCATCCGAGCAACTTTCACCTCCCATTCATTCGCCAATAATTTTATCACTACTTATCACAATGAATTGATCTATATCTTGTTTTTAGTATTATTTTTTTCTAAATGCATTTTTTTTATTTTTAACATCTTTTTATTAGAACAGCAAGTAGTGAACAAAAATTGTCATTTGAGTACAAGATTTTACAGTAATTCACTTTACCTGCTAGCAAATTTTCTATTATTATTATTCTATACACTAAGGATAAACATGTCTGGGTGAAAGATCCATTACAGAGGAAATATCTACAAAGAAAAGTAGACAAAACCTATCTAGTTGGCATGAGCAAAATGAGCATAAATTTGAGTTCCCTTGTATGTAGTTCACATAATTTTTCAAAAAGAGGTTTCCGTAGGAAGTTTCTCACACATGGGTATCAATGATTTCTCTATTGGTGGTAGATATAATGTGTTCCCAGACTTAAGTTATTTCAAATCTTATTATGTTGAGTTACCCTATTAAACCTACCTCAAACTGGTTCCCTTAGTCTCCCTCTCCCCCCCCCCCCCCCTCCCCGTCCCCCTGACTAGTTCTCTTTCCATCCTACCCATATATGTGTTAGAAATTGATTAATTTTTGGTTTTCATATTTCTAGGCCTCCCAAATATCCCCCTATCTTGGCCTTCAAATACCATGTGGTGTCTTCAAATGGTTTCATAATTTGAATTATCTGATCTTTTGTATGACATTTTTCAATAAAGATTTGCCATGTGTTGAAAAATTTTTGTATTGTGTTTGGTTTATGCCTTTCAATATTGAGTCTCTCCATGTGGAGGAGGTGGTCAAGTAGGGCTATAACATCTTGTAGGTTGGGGGAGGATGGATCTAGCCATTTTTTCATTACTGCTTTTTTTGATGCTAAGAGAAGTAGGTGTTCTCGTTTAGTAATTGAGTTAGTTTTTTCTTTTTCTGTCAAGGGTAAACTATGAAACAAGCAATAGAGTGGGTCAGGTGACCTCTGGATGTTATAAAGAGGGTTAAAATGTATAAGTATTGTTGACCAGAATGCTTTTATAACAGGGCATTGCCAAAGCATATGATTAAGTGTAGGTTTTGGGTCATTACATTTAGGGCATGAATTGAGGGTTATCCCTCCCTCATGTTTGTATGGGCCTTGTATAGGGATATAGGCTCTGTAGAGCGTTTTCAAATACATCTTGCGCCAGGTTTCTGCTATTATGGTTTTACGGGTTTCTAACCACCCTTTTTTTACATTTTCATAAAAAGATTCCTGAGTTATTTCTAATAATTCCGCCCACTTTTGTAAATGGAGATAGTGGTTTTTACCTTGTTTTTGAGTCTCTCTCAAGAAATTGTATAGCCATGACAATGATTGCTTGGCTTTAGGATTACTAAGGAGATCTTCATAATGAGAGTTAAGTGCCACTGATCCATCCTTTCCCAATATTCCCATAACATAACTTTGGACTTGTAAATAGTAAAAGATGTGAGGCCCAGGTATAGCATATTTCTCCATCACTTCCCTGAAAGATAATAAGGATCCCTCCTGGTTCAAAAAAGCTCTCAGTTGTGTTATCCCTTTTTTTCCCATTCCATATAGACCTCATGCATATCGCCTGGTTCAAGTCCCGGGTGTCAACGAAAAGGCATTTCTGGTGAGATATAACCCTGTAGGCCATATTTCCTTCTAATTTCTCTCCAAGTAATTAATGTGTCTCGAATTAAGATGTTTTTCTTAATATGGTTGGGGAGTTGCTTTATTGGGGTATGTAAAACTCCGATTGGAGAATAGGGATGGAGTAGTTCTTGGTCTATTATAGCAGGGGTATAATAGTTAGTGTTTCCCAGCCAGTCTCTAATCTGACGAAATATGGCGGCTAGATTGTAAGATCTTAGGTCTGGGAAATTGAGGCCTAAGTTTTCAATGGGGGCCTTGAGCTTTGCCAGAGCAATTTTAGGTTTCTTTGATTTCCATAGAAATCGGGTGAAAGCCGTTTGAAGAGTTTTTATATCTTTATGTTTGAGCAGTATGGGTAAAGTCTGTAATGGGTATAGTAACCGTGCAAAACTAAACATTTTTATCAGATGGACCCTACCTGTTAGGGATAAAGGAAGATGTTCCCAGTTATGTAGTTCATTAGTGATTTTTTTTTTTATGAGAGGAGAGTAATTTAAGTTATAAAGCTGATCTATTTGTCTAGGGATTTTGATACCTAGGTAGGTTATGAATGGGTTATGATAAGAAATTTTAAGTGAGTCAAGCCACGGGCATGTTTGTGGTGTCTGTTTAGGAGAGAGGAACATAAATTCACTCTTGTGGTAATTTATACGAAATCCAGATGATCTGCCAAAGAGCTGTATATGAGAAATAGTATCACCCAGGTCTCTTTCTGGATAAGCTAAAAACAATAAGATATCATCAGCAAAAAGTGCAGAGAATATCTTGTGATGGCCTATTTGTATACCTTCAAAGACACTGTTCTGGGAGAAGGAGCGCGCCAGAGGCTCCAAAGCTATCTAAATGCATTTTAACGGGAATATTAAGGAAAACATTTGGGAAAAAGCATCATTTCTCAGTTTTCAGCCATTATAGCTTTAAAATAATACATGCTACCATAATTAAAACCCACGTATTTTACCTGCCCATTTTTCCCGGTTATTACACCATTTAAATTAAGTCCCTATCGCAATGTATGCCGTCAATATTTTATTTGGAAATAAAGGTGCATTTTTTAAATTTGCATCCATCACTATTTACAAGCTTATAATTAAGAAAAAAATATAGTAATATACTCTCTTGACATGCATATTAAAAAAGTTTAGACCCTTAGGTTTTTCATACGGAGACCTAGATCAATGAATGGGCACTGGGTTCCCAGTAATTTATCTCCGGGACAGGGGAAGGTGGCGGGAGCGCGCGCGGGTCCAGAGGAAGTTAGTGCAGCCTATCTGGACAAATATATCTGTCCAGATAGGCTGAAGTGGTTAAAGGATAAAGGTTTTTTTTTTTTTTTTTTTTTTTTTGTTAATAGGTGAAAACCAGGAATTGTTTCAATGAATACAGAAATGTAAATTCACTAATTTGTATTCATCACAGTTGGCCACCAGGTCTTCACTTTAAATTTCTTGGCGTTGCCTCTCTGCACGTCTTCTAAGTTAGAGAGAGCCATGCTGTGTGGCTATATGTAAATCTTCAAGTCAAATCAAAAATCACTTTACTGCCTTGACAAAGTGTCACACAGGCATTGCTAAAGGAAGGGGAAATGGGGGATATGGAAGGGTGGGGAGAAGGGGTACAATGGGTAAGCAGTCCATTGACATTTTTAGGTTTACAGTTAATTTATGCACCTCTCAATCTATTGCATGCTGAGGAGTGTTGTCCCTACCGATTCCTCTTCTCCCAGTAGAATGTAGAGTTTTCTCTCATGCTCTGTGTGATAGTCTGGAAAAAGTTCCATCAACTTCTTAAAGAAGGTTTCCCTGGTTACAGTATATTTAGGGCGGTGCAGCAGGAAGTGATTCTTCTCATTGAGTCGTCTGCTCACAGCGTTGGCATAGTCCATTCTCCCTGGGTTTGTACATCTATGTCTCCCAGTCTCAATTTTGAGGTTTCGAGTGTGTAAACACTCAGGATTTTCCTCTGAGAGTTTTGGAGATTTTCCAAGTATGGGGCCATTTTATAGTCTCTCCGTAAGGACTGGTATATGGTTAGCTGTTTTGTTTAATTTCACTTCTCCATTTATCCGCATAGTCCTATTTGATCTAGGCTGTGATGTGTTTTGTCTGGGCTGCTCTTAGGACCTCTGGATTTAGGTTTGGTGGGAGCATAGAGTTGACCATTTCTTTCAGGGCACATGGCTTGTCTTGATCTTCATTGTGCATCATGGCTTTGTAGTGTAGTGAGTCAGGGCTGCTGCTCTGTAGGTGGGCACAGTAGAGACAGCACTCTCTTCTGTAACTCCAGCAGTAATAGGAATCTTCTCAGCTCGGCAGACATGGTTTACCATAACTGTTTTATTAAAAATATTGTACGCCTAGTTAGGCTGTGCAATAACCCTTTTTCCTACAGAACTAGCTTGAAAAAGAATTGTGTTTATGTAGGCTGAAGTGGTGGCAGCTTCCCTATCTCTGAATGATATTTCGGGTTGTATTTATAATACATACAAATTGTATTGTGCGTGGATTCGCCAACCATTCCTAAAGGTTACTTTATCTACCGTGCTGTATGCCTTCATAAATCCCTCAGTGTTCTGAGGGCCGAATGGTAAGCTGTGGCAAAGGGAACAGGAATTGGAGGGTAATGTCACATTAATGCACTTTCAATGCAGATGTCTAGTTCAACACAGGCATCTGAGAGTGGTGGTTTGTGGACTGAAATGAGTGCTGATACTGGGAATTTCAATGGCACAGATTTAGGGGAAGGACATCACATAATTTTTACAGTTTAGTTTTAAAACCTTCCAGGAGGCATGTCAGCAGAGATATTAGAGCCAGCCTTATGTAATGACAGTGCACAGATAGATTTCAGCTTGTGGGTGGTTTTGTATTTACTAGTGGGGCTATGCTAAACTGAACCTGAAGATGACAGCTGGCCAGACTGATGACAGCCGTAGAGGGTAAACCAGAGCAGGTTCAGGGATGGGTACAGACAGGGCCAGGTCTTAATTTAATTTTTCCCCATTTTGCCATAATCTTATCGTGTGGTGCACCTGTATAGCACAACAGTGTTGCATAGGTAAAGACTCCATGGGGGTTTAGCCTTGGCCAAGGACCATTTTTAGAACGTAGGGGCAGGTCTGGCAACAAAATGGTGAAATGGGTAAATATAATCAATTTACTCAACCCTATAAACGATCTGGATGACCTTTTGGCCTAGGCACCCATTGGATTTATTGAGGTTCTTTACAGAGAATCTAGACTCAACAGTTTAGATGAATTTACAGGTGCTACTCCAATATCAGTCATCATATACTACATGATGGTGTCTAGAAAACAAAACTTTTTGAACATATAGGAGTACTAGCGAATCCTAGAACATGTTAGAAGAAGTAAAGGAGAGTTCTAGATTCAGAAGATGCCAGAGATGACTGGACTGAGACCCACTGCTGGAAAACCTGGAATCCAAAGACTACAGCCCTGATTCAAGTCACTGTTTCTCTTTAATACTTGACCATCTCTATTAGTGACACAGCTTACACATCAGGCTTTATTCTTACAGCATAGATGTTATTTAGTATATATTAGAGATTCCTGTGTACACTTCATATAGACTGTACAGTCACAATCAGATATGTGTATCTGACTACTTTATTGAAGCAGCACAAGTAGCTAATTTTGATTGGTTTATTTCATTTTTGTGTACGAAGCACAGCTATTACTGTGTATATAAATTATTTGATGACTATTATCTGGGAAATAGAACATTTTATCATATTTTCTGTTTTAATTACAGTTTAACCACTTTACCCCCTACGGTACGGATTTCTCCGTCCCTTTTTCCACCCTTATAAAACCAAGGGACAGAGAAATCCGTACCTCCCGCGCTACCGCCGCTGTCTGCGCGCTCTCGCCTCTCGTGCAGGCCCCCGCCCGCTCGGCCGGAGATCAATGAACGGGAAAAATCCATTCCCGTTCGTTGATCGAAGCCCCCGCAATGATCTGCTGCTTCTATGAGTAAAAGCGCGATCATTGTGATTTTCCCAGCCTCATAGTGCTTCCTGTAAGCGTCCATCCGGATGTTTACAGGACGCATGAACACAAACTCACTGTGGCCATCTTGTGGCCAAATAGTAAAACTACACCCTAAAGCATTTTACATATACAAATACATTAGTTTTACACAATAAATTAACTCATTACCTCCCACACTCCTCAATTTTTATTTTTTTTTGTAATTAAAAAAAAAAAATACAGTAAAAAAAACAAAACAACAAAATAGTTACCTTAGGGACTGAACTTACATATTTATGTCAAGAGGGTATAACACTGTTACTTTATAAACTACGGGCTTGTAATTAGGGATGGATGCATAACTAAAAAAATGCACCTTTATTTCCAAATAAAATATTGGCGCCAAACATTGTAATAGGGACATAATTTAAATGGTTTTATAACTGGAACAAATGGGCAAATACATTTCATGGGTTTTAAGTACAGTAGCATGCATTATTTAAAAACTATAATGGCCGAAAACGGAAAAATAATTTTTTCCCACTTTTTTCCTATTTTCCCATTAAAACACATAAAATAATTCTTGGCATAATGTCCCACCTAAAGAAAGCCTAATTGGTGGTGAAAAAAACAAGATCTAGTTCATTTCATTGCGATAAGTAATGATAAAGTTATAGACGAATGAATGGAAGGAGCGCTGAAAGGTGAAAATTGCTCTGGTGTTCAAGGGGTAAAACCCCTCAGTGGTGAAGTGGTTAAATTCATTAGGAGTCGGTGCATTTTTCTCCGACTCCAACTCCAGGCACCCAAAATTGCTCCGACTCCACGACTCCGACTCCACAGCCCTGGTTACATTGCCTAGGGCCTAATAGATGTTCTTTGTTCCGGTCTGTACCTTTTTCAAGTACTCTTACCAAGGACTAGTTTTAGTCTATGACTAAAGGGAATAAATAAGGCAGTCTACATATCCTTCTCACTTCAGTTGTCTTTTAAAATTCCTAAGCTTTGACAGTTAAGAGATGAATTTCATGTTACACACTTTAATTCAACAAGATTGTAACATGCAAATTAGAGGAGTCTGAGTCGAGGAGTCTGAGTCTGTGGAATCCTAAACTGAGGCGTCGGAGTCGGTGGATTATTGTACCAACTCCACAGCCCTGGTCTGAATAACACCAGAAACAAGCATGCATCTTATCTTGTTTCTGACAATAATTTCAGAAACTGCTTATCTTCATATGGCTAAAAGTATTAGTCAGGTGACCAGCAGGACAGCCATGCAACTGGTATTGTTTAAAAGGAAATAAATATGGCAGCCTCCATAAACTTCTCACTTCAGTTGTCTTTTAAAAGGAAACTGAAATTAGAGTATTGTGGAGGCTGACTTATTTATTTCCTTTTAAACATACCAGTTGCCTGGCAGCCCTGCTGATCTATTTGGCTGCAGTAGTGTCTGACTCACACCAGAAACAAGCATGCAGCTAATCCATTAAGATTTGACAAAAATGTCAAAACACCTGATCTGCTGCAGAGGATCAGCAGGATAGGAAGTCGACGAGTATTGCTTAAAAGGAAGTAAATATAGCAGCCTCCATATGCAACTCACTTCAGGTGTTCTTCAACAAAAAATGTTAGTGGTGCTCGGTTCCTAAATCCTTAAAAAAGAGCCTTTTTAATATTTTCACTGTGGTCACAGGTTCAGGAGCCAATTAAATGGTCTCCTTAACGGTGCACGGAACTCAGCTGTCCCATGACATGGGAGTAGCTGGAGTGACAAAGCGAGAATTTGTTAAGCAAGTTCACACTGAATGTAAGTGTTGTCAACCATGTTCTTTCCAACCAGTTACTTGAGCACTGTTAATACCATCACGATACAAGCTAAACTGAATTGGAATTAAGGGACCAAAGCACAGAGGATATTTGAGTGTTTAGTTGGCAGTAAAGCTGTGTAAAGCTTGCTGGCTTCTATTCGTTGTACTCTAAGGTGTGATTAATATTCTAAGACAAGTTAACCAAATTCTAACATAGACCATTTTGGAAACGATAAAGTATCAGCAACTTATTTCTGAAAACAGTCTTGGCCAGAGCCGCTATAATATGCCTTTCACATCTCTAATTTGTAACGGTGAGAAGATTAAGTGCCAGATTCAGAATTCAAGTCTTAAAGAGATTTGTACTGAAAAAAACAAAATAAAAGAATAAAAATGCTTATTTTTTTTTTCTTACAAAATGTTTAAATCAGTGCTTGCCTGTTGTAGAATCATTCCTCCCCCTGATTTACATTCTGAAATATTATTACTTCAGTGCTGTCAGATGCGTGCATGCGGAATATATGTTTACTCCTTGTTCCAAAGCCAATAGAAATAATACCTAGGAGAATAATTCTGCATAGCTAAAAAGCCTGAGATCACTGGGAGGACAGGGATACAATCCAATATAGAGCTGATGCTGCAACCAGGATAATTAATGTAAAAGTGGGTATCCTGAATAATTGAATACATTTTACTTTGTCTATACAGTGCCTCTTTAAAGCAAACCCGCGGCGGAAGAATGTAAATCAGTTACCCATGAGGAGAGAACCTCTGCTCCTCCAGAGGCTTTCCATGTCCACCTTAAGACCACCACCAATGCCCGGAACCCTCTTTTAGATTGCAGACATGCTCCCGACTTGTGCAAGCACAGTATACTGTGCCTTCATGAGCATGACCGAGCCTTCACAATAGCACGGAGCCGCTTGTGGATGAGTGATGCATGAGCGCTTATTGGATATGGTCAGGGGGTCTGTGCAGGGCAACATTGGGGACAAGGAGGACATGGAGCCTCTGGACCATCCAGAGGCTTCTCTATCTAGTTAAAGGACACCTGAAGTGACAGGTATTTTCCCTGTCACTATATGTATATAGGCTGGCTGACTGTTTATTTACTTTTTAAGCAGTGCATATGGCTTAAAAGCAATGACCATGGAGGCTGTCATATTTATTTTCTTTTACACTATACCAGTTGCCTGGCTATCCTGCTGATCCTCTGCCTCTATACTTTTAGCCATAGCCCATGAACAAGCATATGCAGATCAGGTGATTCTAACATTGTCAGGTCTGACCAGATTAGCTGCATGCTTGTTTCTGGTGTTATTCAGACACTACTGCAGCTAAATAGACCAGCAGGGCTACTAGGCAACTGGTGTTGTGTAAACTAAATATGGCAGCCTCCAGATTTTTCTCACTTAAGTAGTCCTTTAGAGATGAACTCCAGTGAAAATAATGTAATAAAAAAGGGCTTAATTTTTACAATCATTATGTATAAATGATTTAGTCAGTGTTTGTTCATTGTAAAATCTTTTAAATCCCTGATTTACATTCTGACATTTATTACATGGTGACATTTTTACTGCTGGCAGGTGATTTAGCTGCTGCATGGTTTTTTGGCAGTTGGAAACAACTGTAAACAGCTATTTCCCACAATGCAGCAAGGTTCACAGACAGGAAACTGCCACTAGTAGGTAATCAAGAGTTTCTTGTGGGAGGGGTTTCACCACAATATCAGCCATACAGCGCCCCCTGATGGTCTGTTTGTGAAAAGGAATAGATTTCTCATATAAAAGTGGGTATCCGCTACTGATTGGGATAAAGTTCAATTCTCTTTAAGGATGGAAATTCCCTTCCATTTCAGAAAGTGAGAGAGAATTTCCTCAGTGAGTACTATGAGGCTGGGCGTTAGCCACAGAGAATGGGAAGCCTGGCTATAGGGTATTGGCATAGGAAACACAGTACTACTGAGTTGAATGACTTTGCAGTCAGATCTTTTAGCAGCTTAATTTCAGATAGGGAATGCTATAGAAATGTTAGTAAAGCTTATGGAGGAGGGGCAGCAGAAGGGTAAAGGTTTAAGTGCACATTACTGCATACACGCACTTATTGTGCTACTATTTAAGCAACAGATTAAAAATGGAACCTGTGAATTCCTAATGCTGGGAATACACGGTTCGTTTCTGGCTCTCGATTCTCCTCTCAATCGTTTTTGCCGCTCGATTCTGCAGTCGATTCTCTTATCTTCCGCTCGTTTTTCTTATCTTTTTTTCATTCACTTTTATCAGAAATCGAGCTGCGAAAGGATTGAAAGGGCGATCGGACATGTCTGAAGTTATCTATCGAACCTTTTAATCACCTCAAAAATTAACCGTGTATTCCCAACATTAGCTTTCTTAATTGGGCATGGTTTTCTCACAACCTAAACCAGGGGTAGGGAACCTATGGCTTGGGAGCCAGAAGTGGCTCTTTTGATGGCTACATCTGGCTCACAGACAAATCAGTAGGGGTTGATTCACTAAGCTACACTGCTCAAGCAGCGCAGCCTAATGTGACAGTGTAAGTAAAATTTTCAAAGTAGGCATGCTACTGCTGTAGTATGCACTACTAACTTACTCGCACTCCCCCCAAAATGAACAGCTGCTCCAATTGTTTCACTCTGGACCCTGACAGGTCCAGTGACTTTGTAGGACGAGGTCCCCCCACTTTGATTGGCCCAATAGGCAGCCTATTGGGCCAAAGTGCGGGGATCTCGCCCTACAAAGGGAATCAAACCCCAAGTCAGCTAGCTAATTGTACAAGCTGTTAGTCAGTATCTCTCCTGTCTGAGGGAAATTACTGATATTGCTGAAACCCAAGAGAAGCTGAAGACGTGTCTGACACTATCGCTGCCCAGAGGATCAACTGTATACACAGCACCATGGCAACAGGGACGTGAGCCCTCTGCTGCGCATGCGCACTGTCCCAGTTTAAAAAATATTGTATGGCTCTCACGGAAATACATTTTAAAATATGTGGAGTTTATGGCTCTCTCAGCCAAAAAGGTTCCTGACCTAAACCATTTCAAAAACTTATTTCAGTGTCTATTTGATTGGTAATTAATTGGTCTCATTTAAGAAAAAAATCTTTATTGCACAGAAGAAAATTGTACAGAAAGGTGCATACAACTAGGAACAGAGGAAGATGCATACACAAAGTAAATCCTATTGTTAAACCAGAAATCAAAGGCCAGACAGTCAACCAGTGCCATCTGACTATTCCACATATACAGCTCAACAGGGTGAAACACAAATAAAGCAAATCACAGTGAACTCTGGCGGCAGAAGCTGCGATGGGTCTACTTATAGCAATCAAAACTATTAACATCATTACACAGATAAGGCATAGAAGGGATTTGTCATGGCTCTATCATTCCTGTATGGGTAGGCAGTCCAGCGCCAGATTGGGTACTTGCATCTGGACAGCTGCTACTACATTTGAATGGTCTCATTTTAACTCCCAACGAAGTGACGACGCTATGATGCTAAATGTCTTGCATACTGTGAGCAGCATAGTGATTCTGTATAGCACTCTAGTCTTGCAACTCCTACGTGATTTGAACTCTACCAATGACACATTTGTGTTTGTTTCCTATGGGTCATCTTTTTTTTGTTTGTTTCTTTTTTTCCCTTCTATACCCCAATAACAAAATGGGATGAAGCAGTCTGGGGCATCCATATAGCAAAAACCTGCCATTTGTGTAAATAAAGACCAAACCACGTACAAAGTACTGCTGTTACAAGTCAGCTATTGGAGCTTCTTTATCATACCTCATTCCTCAAGATTGAACTTCTTAATCATATGCCTGATGTGTGCTTCATTGGGGGTAAGGCCACAATGCTATTGGCTTATGGTTCTTTTTAACCCTATGGTGTCCAGGAGTATAGACTGGGGTCTCTGCAGGTAAGCAGTTGGGGTCCAGTCAGACTTGCAGCTCAGTTCAGACTGTAGCTTAGTACAGTCCAGGTTGGCAAAAGCAGCACTGCAGGCAATGCTACAAGTTTGCATGACACATAGCCGTGCCACAGGTTTAACCGTTTTGCACTTTATACCAAACTGTGGACTGAAAAGTAACAGGCATGTTTTATTCAACAAAATTACAAAACAGCCTGCTATGCTCAAACATGGCAGATAATTCTACTTGCAAGTATTACATACACAATTCGGTCAGCAACACACCCAAATCTTCTTCTGAGTACTTAATGTGCAGAAACACCCAATTAACACTTTCTGTTCAGGTGTTGTTTCCCTGCCCAATATTCTGGCTACTTCCACCTTAAAGAAGAAGCTCTACTTGTCCTGCAAATGTTCAGGTTTGGCCTTTAGGGGTAACTTGCAACATTTTTATTCCCTACCACTGTGTTACTAAACGTGTCTAGTGCCCCAGCATTCATTCTACAAGGTGGCCGTGTAGCTGGGCTCACAGTTGAAGCTCAAGGTGCTTTCTCATTTGATTGTCGGCCATCTCATTATTGAACAGGCTGTTCTATGTTTGACTATTCTGTCAGTACAGAAGCACATTGCATATGGAAAGCATTCTAGCAGAGGACACACTTTCATCATGTTTGTTTTGTAGTCAAGTTCAGCTTGGTCCAATAACATCACTTAAATTAATTTCAGGAACTTTCTGTCCACCTGACGTGGCATGAATAGTGAAATGTACATGACTGGTCTGTCATGAAAGGATGCAGCTTCTATTTGTGTGTTTATTAGGAGTAACCTTAGGCAGGGATCGGTGCACCATTGTACAGTTGTTACCTACTAAAGTTTGAACAGTTAGCAGTTTGGGGACAAGTACATGGGATTATTTACTTGCGCAGCCCCTGTTCTTGTCATTACACTTTTTTAAATTAAAGTCAAACCCTACTTTTTTTGTCTTTTAATGATCGAGCATGTATGGCTAATGTGCCAATTATTTTGTTACTTTTCCATCTTATTTTGCAGTCATCTATGGAATTGCAAAATTGATATTTTGATTTTTCACTTGCTTTCATATATGGTGATAGCACAGTGTTTGGTGTATATGTTACGGCCAGAACCCGAAGTGTGGCCACTTCTAGTTCTGGCCAGCCACTTCGGGTTCTGGCCGGCCAATGTGCAAAGTGGCCGCAGCGCAGCGGCCAATGTTAGAAATGGAAAGTTTACATTTATTTTACAGCCGTCTCGCTGCGGCCAAATGTATTAAAAGTTGCTTAATTTAATTAAATATAGCCGGCGGCAATGTGATAGATGAAGCCGCCGGCTTTCGCACTGCCTCCTCCTCCTCTCCCCCGCCTCTCTCCTCTCCCTGCCTCCTATACGACATACGGAGCAGCCGGGCGGGGACACGAGTGTCCCCGAGAGTCGTTCGTCGCGGCAGGGGAATCCTGCCGTTCTTGCAGAGCGGGCGCTGGCAGAAGCAATGTCTGCAGCCTCCCCGCTCTGCTTCCCCTGCCGCGACGAACGACTCTCCCGGCGGCTCCGTATTGTATGGAAGGCGGGGACAAGGAGAGAGGCGGGGGGGGGGAGAGAATCGGGGGGGGGGGGGGGGGAAGGCAGTGCGAAAGCCGGCGGCTTCATCTATCACATCGCCGCCGGCTATATTTAATTAAATTTAAGCAACTTTTAATACATTTGGCCGCAGCGAGACGGCCGTAAAATAAGTGTAGCTTTGCATTTCTAACATTGGCCGCTGCGCTGCGGCCACTTCGCAAATTGGCCGGCCAGAACCCGAAGTGGCCGGCCAGAACTAGAAGTGGCCACACTTCGGGTTCTGGCCGTAACATATACAAAAGCCCCAAATTCTCAGCTTTCGACAATTGCAAATAGCTGTACAGAGCTAAACCCCCCCCCCCCCGTCCGCCCAAAAAAGAGCATGGCTGTCCAACTGGTGGGCTGGATGTGGCCCCGGGCTTCACTCACTTGCTTGGACTATTTTTCTTGTCTCCGGCCCCTTCCACTGGCACGCCAACTTTTTGTTTGCACTAGGCCTCGCCCCCCCCCTGAAGCAAAGGACATTGATGCTCTGCCTTCTCCAAGCAAAACATCCAGTGCTTGACAAACACTTTTGTCCATGAAGTTGGACAGCACTAATTTAGAGAGTTGAGTTTTTACATGCATTCATGTATACAGGCATTTCTCCTTTTTTCCACAGACCTAGGGCTAATGATGTAAAATTAATAAACTAGACCTTGTGTGTAGTGGTGACTTGGAAGCATTCTCTGTGAGCGTTTCTGACCCTCACAGAGTGCCCCCTAAATATCAGGTGTGGAAGAGTGAACTCAGCCAAGTGGCTTAGGCATCCTGTGGTAATGTGAATACAGCCTTATTGTACTGTAAAATAATATAGAATTGCTGCACAGTTACAATGCGATCTCAGATCACCACGCTGAGATTGAAGCTAAGCTTTTCATGCCACAGGCTTAGGGTGCTCACACACTCAGACTGGCTGCCAGCAATTTTATAGGTTTGACTGGGAATTAATATAAAACACTATAACATAACTATTGTAGGAAAGACCAAATGTCTTTAAATGGGAGAATTTCCCCAGCGTAAGCTGTGTTTCCCACCAAGTTATACAAAGTCCATTGTGCCTCATTGTTATACTCCCTGGTATCAGTAGGTCTTTTATTTGAACATGTGCAATAGATATTCCAGTTCCCCAGAGCATGTCGCTCGCTGTCTGAAGGAATACAGCAGGTGAAAAAACAAGCACAGGGAATGATCGTTTTATTTCTGTATTGCGGATCTCTGGTGCATGCTGCTGAAGAGTACGGGTGTGAAATTTTAGTCCGAGCAAAAGCATGTGTTGTAATTTTCCGGGGAACGTTCCTCCAGCTGTGATTTAACCATTCACAATCTATTGCTTACATGCTGTGGTAGATATTGTAGTCCCTACAGGTCAAGTGTGCATTAAAACCACACACTGTGTATTGTCATATTCTGTTTGGTCACCCTAATGTACAGTACATTATGAATATTTCTCAAGCCTTCTCTATGCAGTCAGACCTGGGGAAGATGTTTTTCGGTTTTTCATGCAACATGCAAATACAAGCACTCTGGTGACAAAACGGTGGCTTTTTTCAGTGATCTCTGTGTAGGGCTGCTCTTAGACAATTATGGAGACTAACTGCCCCAGTAAGTATTGCTAGTTTATCAATTAAAGAATAAGCGACACCCATGCTAACCTAGAAATAAAAAATACATATATAAGTAGATAAACACTACTTCTACTTACATAACAGATGTATTGTGCTATACACTTAATGATTCATGTGAATTTTATAAAGGAAAAGCAGAAAATCCTATTCTAGGCAGTGGCCATCTTGCCAAGCTAATGCTGACATCATATTCTCCCTGACTCTTGTTTCCCCCTCCCTTCTCTTGCTCAGTGTGTATTCATTAGCTGCCCTCCTCCCATAGTCTTCAGACACTCCCACTGAGGTGTATAACTGCAATGTCTTTTTTTTTTTTTTATTTACACAGCCAATCACTGAGTCACCTCAGCCTTGCTTGTAAACACAAGTAATCACAGGGTTTTTCTGATAAGCAGCTAGATAGGGAAATAAATGGAAGAGGAGGAATATATTATAGATAAAAAGAACTCCCAGCATTAAACTCTTTGGCACTGTTTGGCACTAGGGCCAGTGTTCCTAAAGTATGTGATAACTCTAAACCATAACAGCAGAAAAAGTTTTTTGAATGCAGGATTAGCATCTTTATCACTGAATACACTCAGACCAGTTGCTGTAGAAATTTGTTGTTTTTTTTTATACCGCTTTAAGGAAGTTTAGGGGAAATTAGTTTTGATGTACTTGGTCAGTTTAGAGTCTGGTTTTTGCGTTGCCCAAATTTTCCCGGGACCCTTTTTACAATTTTGTTTCTGTATTGTTCTATACAGTTCTATACCAAGCAAAAATGTTTGTGAATTTTTTCTTTTATATACAAGCAACGTCTTGATATACAGTACAAGCAAAAAGGGTATACGTGCGTCACGTCGTTGAGACAATGGTTCTTCTCCATATGGCACTGCAGATTGTAGAGACTGTGCAAAGTCCCATTTCCATGAAATCCTCAAAAGTAATTGTCTCTGCGTAAATCCCTTGTTAAAGCCACATACACAAACCGGTTGGAGCAAGCCAACAGATGTCAATGATTCTGCTTGTTATTGAGAAAGTCTTGTTTGTTCTTATTTTATACTATTTTACTATAACGGTTTTTGGATTGTGTGACGAGTCACCTGGGTTTCCATTCATTCTTATGGGGAAATTTGCTTTGATAGAAGAGTTCTTAGGATTACAAGCATGTTTCCAGATCAAATTATGCTTGCCAACCAAGATTCCACTGTATTTGTATTCTTCATAGTATCTATAAACTTTCCAGAAGATCTGCCTGCTGCATTCAACTGTAGGTGTACTGCCCAATTTGCACTGGATTTATTGACCCTATCATTGAAAACACCCCAAAAACAAAGCCTAGTTCTATTTAGGATTGGTACTTTACAGTATGTCTCCTTGTTGATCTCATCATATCATGTGGAAATGAATAATGAACTCTGCGCTTAAATTGATATATTGTGATCAGCAGCAGCTAAATGACTGAGGGTTGCCCTTCCCTCAGCAAAATATTTGAAATCTTAGAACAGTACCTGGTCTGCGCTATTTGGGATTAGTTCCCACTATAATTAAACAGCAATACTGCAACTAGATGCAACATCAAAATAAACCAATTGTGCAATAAGTCAGTACAATAGCTGGTTGTAATACACCTCAATACATTTATGAATACATTGGTACATATAAAATAAAACCTCAAAGTTGGCGCTGCAGTGTCATATCACATCCGGCACTTATACAGTCATACACAAAAATGTGCACATAGATTTAAACATTTAAAATAGCAAAAATTCAAATAGCCTTGATCTGCTCAGTTTTAGTTTATCGGTGCTTCACTGCCTACCAGATTGCACGTGCATAATGAATACGTTGATCACAATGTGAGTAGGCTTCCAGTTAATTTTTAATCATATCTGATGAGCACTGATATGTCTGGATGGTATCAGGCTATATGGCGTCTCAGTGCAGCATAGTTCAGGAAGGATTTCACACTCTGCACCTTCCCAGTGCAATAGAATTCAGAATGAGATTACTCTATACAGTGTCTTAGTGCAGCAAAGGTTTCAAGATGGTATCACACTGTGCAACATCTCAGTGCAGCAAAGTTCAGGGTGGTGCATTACACAGTAACCAATTGGACTCACGTGACCTCCAATGAGTGTAACTAGGCTGGTCTGTGTGGTCGAGTCTACTGTCATGTGGCAGTTCAGGTATGCTTTAACTGGCAAATTAGCTGGCAAATTCATTTTATTAGCACTTTAGCAGTGACTGTAGGATGCCGCTTGATCGCTCCCTGCAGTGCTGTTTCAATAATTCAGGTTTGGCCACGCTTGCATTACTCTTTGTACGGCTGTTTACATAGTGTAATTCCTTTGTACTTCCTTTACCCCTTTATCTAATATGTATTTTCCAGTACACATGCTTTAAGCCCAATCTACACGATATGATTCTTTGTGCGATTCTATTACAATTCTATTTACGATCCGATTAAATCTGACATGTCCGATCGGGATTCAAGTCAATTCGATTTGCCATTGCAAAACCATGGCGAATCGAATCGAATCCTGATCGGACATGTCTGATTTAATCGGATCGTAAATCGAAACGTAATCAAATCACGCAAAGAATCGTATCGTGTAGATGGGGCTTAATATTGCCTGATGGGAATTGGGACCAGATCCCTTAGGCGACATGCTGGGCTGAGGCTGTACAGACGCAAATTCTGCCTACAGGCTGACAATGTGTACTGTTGCAATGCAGGGTGCGGAAGGCCAATGGAGTGGGCGCAGATATGACATCATGCAGCGGGTGCGGTGAGAACAAGTATATTTGGTGTCACTTGGCCAACTTTATCCGGCTGGCAGATCATTCCCCAGGCGGCAGTTGGGGGCTGCTATACACATGCCAGATTATTGGCAGACACTGTCATTATTGGCCACCTCAGCCGACTTTAATCTAGTGTGTATACAATCCTTTAGAGAAGCTGTCGCAATGGATCCTTAATAAATATAAGAAATCCCCAGACATCTCATGGTGACCACCTGGAAATTACATTTAACCAGTTAGCATCTTAAAATGAAATATTGGAGATGCTGCACTTGTGCTAACCTCGGCCAGTAGAATTTGTTCTGCCTACTGAGGTCAGGCAGAGCAGTACAGGGAGCATTTCTATATTTACATGTTCCAGACTCTGGCTGTTCTCCTCCTCTTCGTCCACCAATACACTCCCGACATCCCCTTGTGACTTCTGATCACATGTTGTTACGTGTGATCGGGGCTCAGAGGATAGTGTCAGCAATGCAGTGCCTCCCACCTCTTCCATCACCGCGTGGCGCTGCACATGTGATTGGAAGTCACAAGAGGATGCCGAAAGTACGGTGCCGCGGATGGATGAAGAGAGGAAGCCGGTACAGCGTCCGGAACAGGCAACCATAATAGCTCCCTGCGCCGCTCTGCATTCCCTGCCAGGCTGGGGAAGGCGCACTTCCCCAGTGGCAGGGCAAAAATCGGCCCTGCAGCCAAATAATGGCTGCTAATTGGTTAAAGGGAACCTGAACTGAGTAAAATTATTTAAAATAAACACATGGTGTACCTGCAAATGAATATTACATACTTACCTTGCCATCAATTCCTCTCAGAAGCTCACCATTTTCTTCTTCCTTTCGAGTTATGACAAGATTTTGTCAGAATTGAAATGTACCAGTTGCTGTCAGCTATATATCAGCAGCTGTAAGTTACAACTGAATGTCCATGTTTCCCTATGGCTCAAAATGGCCATTACCCCATAACATCTTCCTGGTCAGCATACTGTTAAAGTGTGAACTTTAAGGGCTGGAACCCACAGGAGCGCTTTTGGCAGCGTTTTGGCAGCACTGCGATACGCTAGCAGTTTGCCAAAACGCTGGGCTAATGTTAATGGATGGGGCAACTTCCACAGGAGCGTTTGCGTTTCTCAGAAACGCAAACGCAGGACCTGCAGCATTTTGGGAGCGTTAGCGCTTCAATGTAAAGTATTGAACCGCTAGCGGAAACGCTCAGCAAAACCTAAACTGAGCGGTTTTGCTAGCGTTTTGCGGTTCAGCACACTGTAACAAAATGAAAAATAATTCACAGGACCAATCAGGATAAAAACGCAAAACGCTAGGCACCCGCTGGGGAAAAAAATACAATGTTGCAAAACACGACCAAAAACGCGCATGAATCCGCTTGCAAACCGCTCAGACAAAACGCTAGCGGTTGCGTTTTGCGTTTGCGGTTTTCAGTGGGTTCCAGTCCTACCAGTGTGCTGACCAGGAAGATGTTATGGGGTATTGGCCATTCTCAAAATGGAGGACAGAGAATTCCATCGATCACAGTGGACAAACTGGACACAGCAGAGGAGAAAGATTGATGAGCAGATTACATGGGAGGTATGTATGACCTGTGTATGTTTATTTTGACTTTTTATTTTCAGTTCAGGTTCTCTTTAATAAAATGTAACAGTGTTTTAGCACAGAACTGTGCAGCTTTAAAAGAAATGCGAATTAATGAAAAGTACACAGTTTGTTTCTTGAGACTGAGTTTGTTTCCTATTACTGTACTTAGAGACTCTGTAACAAAATTTTCATCCTTATTTCTTCTATCCTTTAAGTTCCTATACCTGTTCTAATGTGCTCTAACTGCAGCCTTTCAGAGTTGCACAGAGGCTGTGTTATCTCCGTTATATGATCTAATCTTCTCAGCTCTGTCGGCTCTGTCGGGCTGAGGCAGTCAGGCTGGAATGTGCTGTGCTGCTTGTGATTGGCTAGAAGCTATACACACCCTCTCCAGGCCCCCTGCACACTCTGTATGACTCACGCGCTGAGCTACTCACTTGCTATGTTTTGTTTGTAAACACTGGATAAAAATGGCAATTACAAGCCAGGATTGCAGCAGGGAGAGGCAGAAACAGCACAGAGGGGCCCAGGAGAACATAATGAATAGAATGGTATGCTTTTTATTGTAAGAATTTTAGAGTACATATTATCTTTAAAATTCAGTTGTGAACACATTTATACACAGTTTTTGGTCTTCTGCACTTATTAAACACATATAACCTTTGCTTGAGATATATTTGCCTGAGAAGTCTGTTCAGATATAATTTCCTGCAAGAAACTGACCTGTTCATGTATAGAATAAGACTCAAGGTTAGCATTTTACTTGCTCATGTTTTGTTTCATTATACATTTTACTAGTGTTATGGTGATGAAGTATGTGAGCACTTGAGCTTGATGTAGCAGCATAACATGTTTCATTATTTAAAAAAAAATAAAAAAAAATCATCCATCATTTGGCGTCTGCTGGGAGAAATCTTCACAATTCACTTATGGCTGGAATGCAGCCCCACTAGAATAATGTAGCTTCTGTGTGAAGTATTGAAAAAAACAGGACTGTTGAAGAGCACAGGTGGTGAAATGACACATACCATGACAAGAGCCTAGAATTATGCCAAACCGTCTCCTTTCTTCCATTTTAGTCAACTCCAAATCTCATGTTCCAGATTATTCAGTATATGTCAGGTATTGGGGTATCATTTATAGCTTTACGTTACCCAAATAAGGAGTCCATGCCCCCCTCCTTGAAGCAAACAAGTATCAAAGTGTCCTTATAGACCGGAGTTATATTAGGGAAATGCCTCCTGTCTGAAAGTTTTAGGCGGCGTTCACACTAGAGAGGAGAACTGACTTTTTTTTTTTTTTTTTGTCCGCGGACATTGTCCGCTCTTGTGGGAACTCAGCCTACCTCTGAGAGCACACTTGTTTGAACTGCATGCGTTTTGCCGCAGAGCAGAAAATGCGCACAAAGTTGCACACAATGAAAGTCTATTGGCCACAACGCTGCTCTCTGATTTAAAATCGTACAGAATGTTGCTTTTTCCTACGTACTGTATGCGAATAAGCATGTTATGCTTTTCTATGTAGTCTTAAAAACGCATACATTTGTAAAATACAGTAATTTTTGAAAATCAGATTATTAAAAATTGCAATTTCAAAAATGCAAAAAAACAGAAAAACACAATGCACATGGCAGAAAACGCATGGTTTTCTGCACAGACAAGTGTGCTCCCAGCCCTAAATATCTGATAGGTGTACATGGACACAGGAACTGTGACACACAAGCGGGAATAAAAACTGCATGGATTTACTTCCCCATGCTATGTCCATACCTTATAAAGCTAAACTTCCGACACATATTTTACTAGTCCTGTTTAGGCAATCCGTGACAGAGCTGGTCTTTAATCAGGAGATGGCAAATCAGTTTTTCAGAAAAAAATGTTATAGGTCCTTTCATCGGGTCCTTTCATCACCTGCAGCACAAACCTCCATTACTGGCAGCTGCAACCGTCTCTGCTCCACCCACTTACATTCTGGACAACCATGATGACTCAGATGCAACCAAAAGCTGCTCCCACCGCTTCTCCTACTTCTTTACCTCAGGTGCAATAGGTTGTGATGTAATTCCTAGATCAGCAGTTTCATCTGCAAATGCTTTGAATGGCACCGAAAGATGACAAGATGACGTCAGAAGCTCAGGAAATGTAGTGGAAAGCACTATCCTAAACCAGTCTGTGTGCAGTTGCTGGAGAAATAAGTAAAAAAGTGTAGTATTATGTTCCTTTTCTGAAGTACTGCCATAGGTCGAAATCCATCGCAACAATAAATTGCAGAAAAGGTGATCCAGCTTCCAGCAAAACATGGCTTTTACTTTATCTTCAAAATTTGCAACAGTATCCAACAGGATTTTCAACGTGGACACAGGCTGCTCACTATTAGTAGTGTTTTTTTTCATTTGACATAATGGATGTGGAACACCTGAATACTGACAAACAAAACACTTAGGAGTTCACAAAGGAGCATTTAATGCTTTGGGAGGAGGAGGCATCGGAGTTGCGTGAAACACAATTGGTGAACTCCATCTGACCCTGTCCGCTTGTTCAGCACTGAAATGGCACTGAAGTGTGGTGTTTGTCAGTAATTGGATGTTTCAAATTCATTATACTAAATATGATCACCAACACTACTCACTACCTCAGCTGCATGAAGAACCAAGGTCCATGTACATTTCATAGACCTTTTTATTTTCTCAAGTAATCACTGTTAGAAATATATAATCCACACATTCTCTTACCCCAGTCACAATATTGATCCCTACATACATCTTAAGGGAAAAAAAACTATAGCTGGGCAGCCCATCCATACCAGATTTACAAAATTGCTTCGCAAACCAATGTTTGTCATGTACTGTGCCTCCTGCTATGAAGAATTGACAGGAGGAGGTGGAAGAGCAGGGGAGTGATCAGGCCAAAGAGGGCTGTAGGAAGCCCCAGGTTCGTAGGAGTTTGTCATCTCGGGTACCTTTAGTCATTCCCCCCCCCCCCCCCCCCCAATGGACAACTAACACCCCCCCCCCCCCTTCCCCAAGAATCTGCATATACTTGCTGTTGCTCAGTGAAAGCTCCCCATCTCCCAGGCACATGCTGCCACCAGCAGGTGAAACATGGCATTGCATTATTACTGTTAGTTTTAGTGGCAATGGCAACTTAAAAAAAACACTATATTGGCCCAGAATAGGTCAGGTAAATAATACGATGACTTTGGCAGGTTAGTAGCATTTTGTGTTTTTATTTATTTTCATTGTAGAACACCCCTATAACATACATGGATTAATACAATAGGTAAATACATATTTTAATAATGGACCTTTCTTAATTAATAATCGGGTCTATTTTTAGGGCTTACTGGTAATGACTCCTCTGGGGGATCCTAAAGTTTTCTTGGAAAGGATCTTAAAATGTCAGTGGATATTTCATGTTAGAAGTTTGAAGGAATCTGTTTTAATACATGCTTTGCTAACTTGTATTCTTAATAACTTTTGAAATTATATTGAATAGAGCATGCAGTTGACCAATTATGTGTTTGGCAAATACTTTCTCTTAATTTTTCCAGCTGAAGTCATGTAAGAATACCTGTCAGATTGAATTTAATGGTTCTTCTAACCTAAAAGGTCATTGCAGAGAAAACATATTAGCAGAGGTCACAGGTTAAACCTAGGAAAAGAAGAGTGATTGTGTACATTTGGCTGTATTTTGGGAGCATTTTTACATTTCATACGAAGACAAACCTCCCTATGCCCTTAGGGACGGACAGTCTGATTGAAGAAGTCCACATAAGAACATGTGGATTGTGAAAAGTCCTGAGTAAACATGCCTTGTTTATCTAGGTGAATTAAAGTTTGTGCTTTCCTGTCATTCTGAGGTCAGTTTGATTGTGCTGTGTCCACTCACTAGAAACTGCAATAAATCCAGAACATGGGTCTTTATTCTTAAATGTCCCCTATTTTGGAAACTATATTTTTTTTTTCACTAGATTCATTTTGTTACCTATTATTTAAACAGGTACCAGTATAATGTTCTATCCATAACTGTTTTTAATATCATGACTTCAAATGGTGTGGTACTGCATGTGGTGATCTTTTTGTTTGCATAAGATGTAGTTTCTTGAATTTTGGGAGTATGACTTACTTTCTGTTAATATGTTGACTGAGTTTCCAACTTACTTATTCCAAATACAAGAAAACCTTCTGATGCTTTTTTGCACTGATGTAACTACTTAGCAATAAAATAAACTTCACATAAGATACTTTAACTCAGTGAAGTAATGAAAATAAAGACCATTTGTTCTTCACTCACCAGATGTATTTTTACGTATGTGTGATAATTATCTGGGCACTTTTAATTAGAGAACAGAAACCTAATGCCAACTGTAAAGCCTGGTGGAGAAAATGTTATGATTTATGGCTGCTTTGCAGCTTCAGGAACTGGGCAGTTCCCCATCTTAGAATCCCTTTATACTAATTATTGTACCAGAGGGTGCTTAAAGACTATTCGGGAAAACATAAGGGTGTGCAAGAATATGCAACATAATGCTCTTTATTACTGCTGCAATGGTAAATGGGTGGTAGGGTTAATAACCCACCCGCTTGCCCCGTAGTCCATTAACATCAGAAACTAGCTGCTGCCACTTTTCCGTGAAGTCTTCTGAAGCTTTGTGGCTACCCCCACCTACATTGCTGTGGCCCACCCCAACTTTCCAGCCACCAATTAGGCAGCGGCTACCAAGCTGGAGTAGGCTGCAGCCACAGGCCACTACGTAAACAAAAAAAACATTGCAGGCTGTTTATTTTTTGCCAATAGTATTTTTAGGACATCAGCTATTGTTTTTCCTTACTCATGGATGGAAGTGTAGACGATGAAAAGCTTATGGAATTTGTATATTCTAATGGATTGTTCTAATGTATTGTAAAACCTTACTTTGTTCCCATTATCTTGGTGTATTGTTGAGATATTGGAAATAAGGTTATATAGTTTTCACAGTGCTGATACTTTTTTTTTTTTTATAGCAAAAAATGTACTTTATATTCTTGTTTGCCATTATCCAAAGAGCTTTACTGCTTACTCACCCTGAATTTTGATACAGAGAACTATAGAAGACTAAGCTTTGTATTACACTCTGGAGGATTGTTTAGGTAGTTTTAATTTCTAGTGAACCAATTACTTGGTGTTTCCAGGATAAGAATGTAATACTGAATCTGTACATTTTAGACAGCTGTATTTTTTCTGTATGTCCATGAATACAATCCCTAATTTTTAACAGAACTCAACTTTTGCTGAATAGTTTCCTTAATGAAAGACAGTAAAAACACATATTTAAATAATATAGGTACATTTTTTAAAACCGTTAATAGTAGACCCTCAATGAAAGAAATCTACAAACTGCCAGTTCTAAAGCTAGGCACACACCTTATATTTTCACCACCTGATTATTTTGGGATACAACATGGCATGTTTTCAAGTGTAACAAAATGTCTGTGGCCTCTTGCCCAGCAGTTGGCCACGTTGGAAAATCCTTAGCTAATGATATGATGGTCTCTCACCAGGACTCTCACCGTAACAAGCTGACCCCCATGGAGGTGTAATACGTGGAGGGAGGTGGCTCAAAAGATGTGTAAAAGATTAAAAACTGTTTTAAAAGGCAAGAAAACATAATTTAAAAACATTGGACGACGCGTTTTGCAGGAATCCACCCTGTAGGCGCTCCGTGCCAGTTATATCCATCCTCCTCGTGGAGTAAAATTTTCTTGCCTTTTAAACCGTTTTTAATCATTTTACACATCCTTTTGAGCACCTCCCTCCTAGTAATAACATCTCAGATGGTATTGGCCTCCTACTAGGCCAACGATTCACTAGTTCATTAAGTCAGGGCCACTAACGCAGCGGAGGATGCAAATATTTAAGGGAAATGGGATGTTACTTACTTTACAGTTCTAGTAACAGTCTCTGCATACTTGAACTCTCTACGTGTTCCTTTTTTGAAAACTGTGGTTAAAATGATTTAAAAAGTGGCATCAGAATACAAGAATAATTCATCATTACTGGGCACTGAAGAGAAATGCTATGTACACACTTAAAGAGGAACTCCAGTGAAAATAATGTAATAAAGTGCTTAATTTTTACAATAATTATGTATAAATGATTAATCAGTGTTTGTCCATTGTAAAATCTTTTAAATCCCCGATTTACATTGACATTTATTACATGGTGACATTTTTACTGTTGGCAGGTGATGTAGCTGCTGCATGCTTTTTTGGCAGTTGGAAACAGTTGTTTCCCACAATGCAACAAGGTTCACAGACAGGAGACTGCCAGGAGTACCACGGTCCTCAGTTTCTTGTTGGAGGGGTTTCACCACAATATCAGTCATACAGCGCCCCCTGATGGTCTGTTTGTGAAAAGGATTAGATTTCTCATGTAAAAGGGGGAATCCGCTACTGATAGGGATGAAGGTCAAGTTTTGGTCACAGTTTCTCTTTAAGTTTTCATAGGCCAAAACTATTTTTACTGATGGTTATAGCTGGAGATTGGGCCTGTCTCCACTAAACAGTTTTTCTGTGCGTCAGTTTTTCTTCATGAGTTGGCTGATAGCTTAGCATTGCTGTCAGTTGCTTTTCTGCATGTGAAAAATGCATTCTAGTGTGAAGTAGCCTATTGGTTACATTTTTCTTGTGCAGAAAATGCTTGTGGTCACCCAATTCCTTCTTTTTCACTTCTGCTGGAACTTTAAGTAATTACAACAGTGTAGTGAGGTTCATCACACACCCACACCCACCTTTTATGGTGGAGAACTTGCTGCTTGGCTAGGAGCTGAACAGTGCATCACTACAGCCATTGTTCGTTAAAGAAGAACTCCAGTGAAAATAATGTAATAAAAAAAGTGCTTCATTTTTACAATAATCCTACCTAGTAAAAGGCAAGTGTCCCTGCGTCCTATGTCCGTCCGTCAGTGCTTTTTGTGCACTGCGCATGTGCAGGGATGCAGAGACACTGCCGAGAGCTAGAGGTGGACGGGGCCAGAAGTGGCGGGCGTGTGTGCGGCTCGCGAAACGGGTGCGCGTGCATTAAGGACAGATTTTTAAACGGGCTAAGTCACTAGTTTATAATAAGGAAGGGGATTGACAGACTTTAGAAGTAACGACAATAGTTTAGAAACTGTTTTCAAGCAGGGATCAACAGAGTAACAGCTTATCCTGTACATACATTAGGAGAGACATTCTCTAGACCGTGGTAACCTTCATATTTCAAATTTACTGCAGTATCGATCAGGGCAATATTTTAAGCACTGATTAATTCTATCCTGTGCTGGCATTGGAATCAACCACTATATCATTTATTGGCAGCAAAGTTCCTTGTTGCAGTTAGCAATAAGCATAGTGTTAGTTCAGTTACAGCAGGCATGAAAGCACATACATAATTAGAATAGCAAGCCATGATAGCTAGCACAGGGGGCACTCAATATGAGGCAACTCCAAATATTCATTGTGAACAGGACTGAGCAACTCTCTGGATTCCAGTTCTAAACAGCGGGAAAGCCTTAAATGGCTATTATCTCACCACTGCTTGGCTGATGCTCCAGCGTAGCAGGTATTGTACATTTTTCTCTCCAGCCTCGTCCAGTGTTAACCACCTCGGTGCAATTAAACCACATTTGTCAGCGGTGAACCCCTCAGGAATGCCCGGGATCAACCCGCATCTCACAATAGACACTCAGCAGGGATCAACAGGCCTACGGAGTTCAGAGGCACCATCATGTTCAAGCCCCGCCCACGTACACGTTTCAACCCAATCAGGAATTCATCATTATTTTTCCTCATTTTCTCTCCAATCCGGACCCGTCAATTTGGGCAGATAGAGGGATATTTAGATTAAGGATCTGGTGATTGAGAACCAACTTATGACTTTTGATCAACTCAAGGCCTGGTTCCAGTTTTGTAATAAGTACTTCTTCCGATATTTACAGGTCCACCATGCCTTCCACTCACAGTTTACCTCTATACAGGTTGTCTTTTCTTCAGTGTACAACTAAAATGATGCTAGGGCTGGAAGCAGAACTGTAGGGAAAGTGTGTATAGGTACCAGTTAATGCTAAAATATTTTTCTCAGATGTGATCACTCTTTCAGATTCTTATAATCAAATTGTGCAGAAAACCTTGCAGTATGTGGATGAAATTGATGTTAGAGACACTGAAGCAAAAAAAAATAAATTATGATATAATGAATTGGTTGTATAGTACGGATAATTACTAGAACATTAGTAGCAAAGAAAATATCATATTTTTATTTTCAGTTATATTGTGTTTTTTATAACATTGCATCATTCTCTAATATTTGCAATTTACACACTACTTAGCATTCTAAATGATTTTACAGAGCAGGCCAGTGAATTATTGAACTGTCCTCTGCAGAGAAAAAGAAAATACAGTGACTGACAGTTGAGATAACAAGCTTCAGAAGACAGAGCATTCTGCAACTTTGAAAGTCATGGAGCTCAATGGCTCTTTTGCATAGATAACTGGAGTTTAACTCTTCCTGTACTGAAAACAATATTAAACTTATGTCTCTGCTCCTAATGTTTTATTTCTGAGCTGTACTACAACTAGAAATCATCATATCATGTCTCTTTAAACTATTCTAGAGTTGCTTGAAATACATAAATTTGTTGATCAAATTGTTGGATTTTATAACTGTATCTGAAGAGGAAAAGAGCCCTAATCAATCCGTTTGTGAGAACAATCAATAAATAACCTCCGATTAGTTACGATCCCGCAAATCTGATTGCACTGGAGGAAAATATTGGACTGTTAATGCCTACCGGTTTAGGGCTGGGGCCTACTAGAAATCGCTAATCGCTCTTAAAAAAAAAAAACTAGCGTTTTTAGAACGATTTTTACCACTAAACACAGAGCACTTTCCAAAGCTATGTAAAGAAATACAACTTCAGGCCCTGCATTCCTTGAATGAAATAGCTATGAAAATGATGCAGGCACCACAATGCCGACTTCAGCAATAGCTTCTGTGGAATAGCCGCCATAGGCTTGTATTGCCCCATCGATTAGAAATCGCTGGTGATTCCTAGAAAGCAGAAATCGCTGCAGGAGCTACTGGGGCCCAGGCCTATCTGTGAGGTTAATTCACCAAATGTTCCTGTTGAATTATCTCATCTAATCTCTCCCCCCCCCCCCCCCCCTTTCTCCAATAGACTTGACTTGTCTGTTGTCTGTCAGCCCTCTTTAATAGGAATGTCTTCTCCAGTGCATAGAGGAGGAGAGAAAGCAAGAGAGAATGGTGAAACAAAAAGGCTGCCTCAGGCTGCCATTATCAGTTAGCTAGTGATGTCAGTCAGTGCCATATACATAGGACTGGAATATCTGAGGCCTGTTAACAACAAAAATGGACACTTGGTTATGGCGACTCGTTCTGGCTTTTTGTTGTACGCATTCCTGATTTTAGGTTTACGTTGTCTTTATCTGAATATTTAGCTGGGACGTTTTACTGCTGCACATTTGGCATCGGAGGAGACGATGCTCGATCAGACTGCAATAAATGTATTTTTGGATTTGTAACGCGAGTTGCGGCTCCTGTTATGGACCCTATAGAAACTGTCGAGTTTTGTAGGGTGCTTTAAAACACTGATAGTCCTTAAACAGCTGTCATGCGATATAAAAAAGCATGAAGCAGATAACTTTGGATGTAGTGTCTCCATATCTGAACAGCTGTACCCTTTGTGTTTTGCCTGAACATGAAACAGGGGCAGCTGAAATCTGAGCCACATCTCCAGTGCTGCGTTTTAATGGAAGTTTTTCCCCCTCTTCTTCTGATACTGCTCTTATGTTCATCATGCTTTTTCATATGTTCCACTTGGTAAAATAGCTAAGGATCACGTAGTGAAACAAAATGCTCTCGCCAACACTTGGTCACTAAAATTAATTAGTTTTCCTATTTTAAGCAATATGAGTCACGGCAATGGAAATTACTGGTAACTTGCTTTGCGCAGCCTCCTTATCGCCCACTAGTAGCTTTAGCAACATGTTTCTGCATCTTTATTGCTAGAAGGATGAATATGGGATTTCACTGTTGTCAAAAGCAATTTATACTTGTCAGCTAGCAAAAACATATTGCTCTAAAGCATTACTCCAGGGAAACAGGCAGATAGTTCTATGTAATATATATATACGTACAGGTAGTCCCGGGTTACATACTCTCTGACTTACAGGAGAGTTTGTTGGAGCTCTAAATAGACGGCACAAGGAGGTACAGTGTTCAGACTTGCATGCAAATTCAGCTTAAAGAGGAACTCCAGCCTAAACAAACATACTGCCATTAAGTTACATTAGTTATGCTAATTAAAATAGATAGGTAATATAATCTCTTACCCACACTGTTTTAAAAGAACAGGCAAATGTTTGATTTCATGATGGCAGCCATCTTTTTGGTTGAAAGGAGGTGACAGGGAGCATGAGACACAGTTCCAACTGTCCTGTGTCCTGAGCACTTCTCCCAGTTGCTAGGCAACATAGGAAATCCCACCATGCTCTGCACAGCATCAGGGAAAAAAAGCCTAGGCTTTCTTTCTTTGATGGGTGGAGCATAGCTAAAAATGCAGGTAATAATGATGCTTTGGTAAGAAAAACAAAGTTCTGATGCTGTGAAACTGTTAAAGAAACACCAAGCCTTTTCAGTTCTGCTGAGTAGATTTTTAGTCCGGAGGTTCACTTTAAGAACAAACCTTTAGTCCTTATGTTCGCAAAGCAGGGACTGCCTGCATATGTTACACTGTACATAAAAACACTTAAAAAAAGTATTTTTTTTTAGTCTGTATATATACGCACACTTCACCCCCATGGGGCAGTCGGTGGTCACGTACATACATCACGGGGCATTCCATATCTATTTGTGGGGCTGTCAGTACATTTGCATAAACAAACACTCTCGCAATTTCTCTATGGTGCAGTCAGTACAAACACACACCCTGGGACAGTAACTCACATACACACACCCCATGGGGAACACAGTGTGCGCACACACACCATTGGGGCATTCCATATCTGTCCATGAGACCTTCAGCACATGCGCGTACACACACTATGCACAAGTAATTTTATTTTCAAATGCGCACCTAAACAACTCTTGTTCAGCCTCATTTTTGTATATGAAATCTTCTTTGCCATGTGACATGTGCACCTCTCATTGCCTTGCCTGCAAAAAGAAACCTTTCCTCATAGTTCTCTTCAATCAGCCCTTTTATGAACACATGAGGGATTGATGTGCTTTTATAATGTATGTATTTGGGATAGAGCAAAAAGGCTCAGTTATAGTGCTGCTGTTCTGGCCACAAAAAGTTAAACCCTCAGAGCACTAGCCACTAAATTCTTATTTTTGAATGTGTTTTTCTGTCTTTACTTCCCACAAATCTCTAGTTTGCTTCATTAACCACTGCCACTGATTTATAAGTTAAACTCTGTTTAAAATCCCTGGCAGATTAGATGATACTATAACTGCATTGCAGAAGAAATGCATGTCCTAATGGTCACTATGTTACAAAGCTGCATAGGTACAGTATATGTTCTTAGGCCCGCCATTGGAGGGTGTGGTTAAGTGATGTCATGGCCATACTACGTGAACATCCAAAACACCTGAAAGAGAGGCATGTGAAGTATGGCGGCCAGCTTCTAGATACACATTGCACCATAAATTTCTCAGGTGCAGCGGGAGGAATTTTTCAGCAGAAGGTAGAAAATTGATTTATTTTAATTACAATTTACCCTCATCTGCAAGCACTTTTGATTTTGTTGAGCAACTTACCGGTGAATGTCTTGGTTTTTGATGAAACCTCATGTATTTGTGCTCTGGTACAGCTGATAGTCACTAAAGGAAAGTTGCTGCAGCTCTTTGCTAGTGATGAGACCAGTTGTGCCAGTTAGGTGTGACTCAGTTGCTTGTCTGACACGGTTCTTAAGCATCTAGACTAGCCAAGAAAGCAACCATAAGATAAAATACACATTTATTCATGTAAGCCCTTTCATAAATTGTACTGGTAGGTTTCAGTTTTGAAGCATGTAACTTTTTTTCCATAGACCTTCATGCTCCCTTCTCACCTTCTATGTTAAGCAAGGACTTACTGACTCTCTATGGAAATGTTGTTTGGTGACCAGCAGGAAAAGCTTATGACATGGCAAGCTGACAAATGAAACTATTTGCTCTTTTGTCTTTAAATTAGGAAAACTGAAAGGATCTGACAGCTTTGGTTGCCTTCTGTCAAAATGTATTTGTGTATGACTGTGAATAGTGCCTAGTTCCACATCAGGAGCAGGGCTCACAGGAAGCCTGGGGCAGTAGAGTTAATTATTAAACTGATATTGTCCTAATTCCTTCCCTCTTTTTTTATTATACAGTATACTGTACATCACAATCCATCAGTTTTTCTAAAGGAATACCCAGATAGCTTACGGTGACCCAGAACCACCTGAAAGGTATAAAGGGCTTAAACAGACAAAAAAGCACTCTATTAAAAAGCAATGCTAAATGTAATTCTGCCTTCTTAAAACAGAATGTATTTGCGAAAGCTGGTTTGGAGGTACAGCCTTGCTTTCAAGGGCATAAAGAGATAATTTGCATATTTGAGAGTGATGCATCATGGGCAACCACATATCTCAAATACCTTCTGTTTTAAGAAATGACATTTCTATTTCAAAAGCGAAAAGTTTAACTTCAAGCAAGTATGATTTGCCGATTTTGCCAAACCTATGATGATGATCAGTGAATGTTGTGACTCGCACACAGGCAGCTGCAAGGAAGAATTAGAAAACAGTGGTGTCACATGCTTGCTTACATACATGTCACACAGCTGTATTAGTCATAAGGTTGTGCAGAATTCCAGATAATTTACTACCTAAACTGTGTGTGTGTGTATCTATCTATCTATCTATCTATCTATCTCTATATCTATAGTCTATCTGTTTTCTGTCATGGAGGTTGAGTGTGTGACTGGACTTAAAGTGAACATAAACAGTACAAAATAGTGAGTTTCACTTACCTGGGGTTTCTACCAGCCCCGCAGCCGTCCTGTGCCTGCACCAGTCCTCCACGAGCCTCCATTTCCCCCCCCCCACCACCACTGTTTTAGTTTTGATTCTGCGGACTGATCAGTCGGTGGCCCACTGCGCCTCTGTGGCCCTGGTCGCATGCATTCTCTTACGTGTTCACATTGGTGAGAGTGTCCTGCACAGTAAGAGAAAAGCTCCCACTGCCCTTGCGCAGGCCGCTCTCGCTGACGTGAACAAATATGAGGTCGTGCAGGCACAGTGGGCCGAAACTAAACAGCGGGGAACGGAGGCTCGTTGAGCACTGGCGGGGGACTGGTAGAAGCCCCAGGTAAGTGAAACTTTTTTTTTTTGTACGGTTTAGGTTCACTGTAAAGAGAAACTCCGACCAAGCATTGTATTTTATCCCAATCAGTAGCGGATACCCCCTTTTACATGAGAAATCTATTCCTTTTCACAAACAGAGCATCAGGGGGTGTTTACAGCTGTTTCCAACTGCCAAAAAAGCATGCAGCAGCTACATCACCTGCCAACAGTAAAAATGTCATCATGTAATGTCAGAATGTAAATCAGGGATTTAAAAGATTTTACAATGGGCAAACACTGACAATAATTTATACATAATTTATTGTAAAAATGAAGCACTTTTATTACATTATTTTCACTGGAGTTCCTCTTTAAAGTGCCCCCTAATGGTACAGTATTTAGAGAGTTGCCCAAGCGATCACATGAATGCTGTCATAATACATTGATTATTTTACCATTCACAAACCAATCTGTCCTTACTATCCATCATAACCGATTATAAAAACAGTTTTTGCTAATCATTCAATCAGTTTGCCAGTGCAATTGAATGTATCTGATCAATTTATCTGATCACTCTTTGCTGAAAATTACAGTTAGTGGGCACCTTTAGATGTAGGAAAACATTTACAAATGTATGCAGTAGATTTTAAATTTTGTGCCCAGATTCTTTAATTTTGTTTTTTTTGTGAGAATATGTTGTTTTCAATGTGTTTGTTTTAATTTGGTGAGTTCTATAGGTCGAAGTAAAAGATCCATGTCCATCAAGTTCAACCACACACAACTTCAGTTGTTTTGTCTTGGAGGAAGGCAAAACAACCCATCAGGAGACTGTGGCTAATTATACCTCACAGGGAGGACAACATTCTTTACTGACCCCACATGGCGGTTGCATGAATTTCCTAGATTAATACTTTACACAGTGTTCTTCAGTAGAGCTGTTCAAGCAGATGCTACTGTTTCCGTCTTACATGCAAATTGAATGCAGCTTTTGTATGCAGCTGGATGATCATTGTAAGACATATGTTTAGTCCGTATTCTGAAAACAAAATAACATTATTGGTTTTGATACTGCTGTAGTTTGATTATACCATAGGTGAGCATCTTGTGAATGATAAATCGCTGCACAACCATGCAGGCTTGGGTGAAAAGAGTCCTTGTTTTGTTTTGTGATAGAAGGGAGGGTTGAGAGTAGCCGATAACTTTAATAAATGCAAAGTAGTTATGAACTGTATACCTTTTATAAATTGCTATTTCTCCTAAGCAGTGTATGGGTTAGAGCACACAGCCTTTTAGACTCCAAGCTGGGATTAATACTATCCAATTTCCTTTTAGCAAAGTAAGGTCTTTAAAGGGACACTTAAGCCAGGAATAAAAAATCAGTTTTACTTTCCTGTTGCTTGTTCCAGCCCCTCTAGTCATCCCGTTCCCTCGCAGTCACTCATGGAGCCTCTAGTCCCCTGTCGCCAGCTAGTTTTGTTTTTGCTGACAGGCCGGGCCACGCGTATTTTTTATTTGCGTTCCCGTCTGCAATAGTGTCCTGCACCTGTGCAGGACGCTATTGAGGACGGAAACCTGAAGGATACACGTGGCCAGGCAGGCACAGACAGCCCGCTGACACGAAACTAGCAGGCGGCAGGGACCAGAGGCTGTATGAGTGACTGCAAGGGCACATGACGGCTGGAGGGGGCTGGTAGAAGCCCCAGGCAAGTAAAACTGATCTTTTTTTTATTTCTGGCTTAAATGTCCCTTTAAATTGCTACCAACTTCTTCTTGTCAGTGCCTCTTCATGTGGTCACGTGGGATTATTCTGCCATGTATTGATTCTTGAAAATTTAGACTGTCATCACTGTTCGTCCTTCTTTGAGAGTCATGTGGGTACACATTTGATGTGGCCACTAGTATTCGTGCAGTGGCAGGCACATTTGGCCAATGAAAGAGATATTCCCTCTAAGCGCTTTGCTTCCATACATTGTTCATCTCTATTCCAAAATCAGGTTAAGTGTTTATTAACTTGTATTGGTTTTCTAGAAGTTGCTTGTGTATGCAATGGTATTTTATGCTTATCCATGAAGTCTACACATTTGTGATTCTGTGGCCCAAAACCTGTTTAAAGACAACCTGAAGTAAGAGGTATATGGAGGCTGACATTTATTTTCAACAATATTTTCAGTGAACAATGCAAGTAGCCTTGCTGTCCTGCTGATCCTCGGTCTCTAACTCTCTGCTAACACTTTTAACCATAGACCCTAAACAAGCATGACTGACTGCATGCTTGTTTCAGGTGTGTGATTCAGACACAACTGATGCATGAAAGATCAGGACTGCCAGGTAACTGGCTTTGCTATAAAGGATATACATGTAGCAGTCTCCATATCACTCTCACTTCAGGTGCCACAGTATTGTAGTCATGGGTTTAGACTGCCAGTGTACATATGTTAACTTAAGTAAATATCCTTTACACATTTGTTGTCTTGACTATTTAAAGGACAGGTCCGAGGTTAAAAAATAAATATATACTTACCTTCCTTCAGTCCCTGGCAGCCTATCTGTCCCTCGCTGCAGCTCCGCTCCAGCCAGTATCCCGGGGTCTCCTCCGTTGCAGATGCAAACTTCGCTAGCTCGGCATCTCCTGTGAGGCCGTGCAGCCATGCCACTTGCGAACGCGCTTCCACATCCTGGAGCGTAGCGTTCTGTGCAGGCTCAGAACGCTCACGGCTACGGGAGCATGACTGTGAGCAGCGCAGAGGGCATTTGCAGTGGAGGGGACCCCAGGACACCGGCTGGGAGTGAAGCTGTGGTGAGGCAAAGATAGGCTGCCAGGGGCTGGACGAAGCCCTGGGTAAGTAGATCCCTTTTTTTTTTTTTAAAACCTGGGATGTGCTTTTCAGTCTTGGCATTCACTTTTAATTCATCAGTGTTTAAAAGTCACACCATCCTCATACATTATACCCTGCTAGCCCCTGGTGATCAAATATGGAGCTTTTAAATAGATGTTTTATTATGCCTACTGTTCTTTGAAGATTCAAGGTATTAGAGTGCCATGTGATACAGCACCATTTGGCATGTCTCAGCCTTACTCTTTTTTCTTTTGTTGTGTCATTTCTTTGAAACACGTGCAAAAACATTCCTTAACATCATAAATGACATTTATTTTATGTCCTGCTTGGGCCGCCACGTTTGTGCTGGCTTATTGGCTTTCTTTTGTGTATGCCACTTTTTTGTTAGAAGTGAAATGTGCAGTCCAAGGTCATACATTACAGATAGATGGTAATGACTTCTACCAACTGGGATCATGTAGACAAGCTGCAGGTCTTGCAATGGGAATTCCTGCTTTGCTGTACAGCACACAAATCATATGGGGAGCTCCAGGAATTCAGAAGACAAAACTGAATTACATAAATATGTGTTTGAAGCTGGCATTGTGTCCAGCTTGACAGGTTCACACACATGATTTGCTGCAGCTTTCATTCATATCCATAGTTAAAAGCAGGCGAACATGCCGAGAATGCGTTGCCTCATTGACTGGCACTTCAGATGCCAACCAAAGATCAACATAAGGGAAACTTCTCAGTCATAACCCTTAAAAGTGGACTTGTGACTGTGCTAACACTACAAATAATACAAGAAATCAATTTTAAAATGCTTTAAGGTGTATTTTAAAATCAAAGCGAACAAATGTAATGTTACATTTTCATGGTTTATATGTACTACTAGTAGACCTAAGCCTGTTAATATAACAGGCTCTAGGTCTGTCTCACACCCCCCCCTCCCCTCCTGCCCCTGTGCCCGCTGCATGTCATCACGCATGCCCGCCGCGCTCTGGCCCTGTCCTCCTCCTGTCCCAACAGCTGTCCGTGGTGCACATGCGCAGTAGCGCAAACGCACGGACACAGGGACAGGGGACACAGAGACATTTGAGGATTATTATATAGGATAAGCGTTCTTATTACAAAAAAATGTCTGACTTCAAGGTATTCCCCACATTAAGCTGAATTCCTGATTTTTAAAATGTACTTTTATTTACATCCTCATCCCGACCTCAACAAACCCAGTGACAGTAGGTGGTACACTGTCTTGCATAGGCCAGGTTTCTGTCTCTCTTGGGAGGCCACACCCCATCCCACAAGGCTCTGCAAAAGTTTATGGGCATTTTATCACTAAGAGCCAGTCTTGCAATGGAAGCGGGAACTGCTTCCTTGATTATTTCTTGATTCTGCATTCTGCACATAACATATTTCAACCCTATGTAGTCAGTAGGTAAAATACACACACACACACACACACACACACACACACACACACACACACACACACACACACACACACACACACACACACACACACACACACACACACACACACACACACACACACACACACACACACACACACACACACACACACACACACACACACACACACACACACACACACACACACACACACACACACACACACACACACACACACACACACACACACACACACACACTGCAGAATTATTAGGCAAGTGGTATTTTTGAGGAATAATTTTATTATTGAACAACCATGTTCTCAATGGACCCAAAAAAACTCACCAATATCAAAGCTGAATATTTGTGGAAGTAGTTTTTAGTTTGTTTTTAGTTTTAGCTATTTTAGGGGGATATATGTGTGTGCAGGTGACTATTACTGTGCATAATTATTAGGCAACTTAACAAAAAACAAATATATACCCATTTCAATTATTTATTTTTACCAGTGAAACCAATATAACATCTCAACATTCACAAATATACATATACATACTGACATTTAAAAACAAAACAAAACAAATCAGTGACCAATATAGCCACCTTTCTTTGCAAGGACACTTAAGTCTGCCATCCATGGATTCTGTCAGTGTTTTGATCTGTTCACCATCAACATTGCGTGCAGCAGCAACCACAGCCTCCCAGACACTGTTCAGAGAGGTGTACTGGTTTCCCTCCTTGTAAATCTCACATTTTATGATGGACCGCGGGTTCTCAATGGGGTTCAGATCAGGTGAACAAGGAGGCCATGTCATTAGTTTTTCTTCTTTTACACCCTTTCTTGCCAGCCACGCTGTGGAGTACTTGGACACGTGTGATGGAGCATTGTCCTGCATGAAAATCATGTTTTTTCTTGAAGGATGCAGACTTCTTCCTGTACCACTGCTTGAAGAAAGTGTCTTCCAGAAACTGGCAGTAGGACTGGGAGTTGAGCTTGACTCCATCCTCAACCCGAAAAGGCCCCACAAGCTCATCTTTGATGATACCAGCCCAAACCAGTACTCCACCTCCACCTTGCTGGCATCTGAGTCAGACTGGAGCTCTCTGCCCTTTACCAATCCAGCCACGGGCCCATCCATCTGGCCCGTCAAGACTCACTCTCATTTCATCAGTCCATAAAACCTTAGAAAAATCAGTCTTGAGATATTTCTTGGCCCATTCTTGACGTTTCAGCTTGTGTGTCTTGTTCAGTGGTGGTCGTCTTTCAGCCTTTCTTACCTTGGCCATGTCTCTGAGTATTGCACACCTTGTGCTTTTGGACACTCCAGTGATGTTGCAGCTCTGAAATATGTCCAAACTGGTTGCAAGTGGCATCTTGGCGGCTGCACGCTTGACTTTTCTCCGTTCATGGGCAGTTATTTTGCGCCTTGGTTTTTCCACATGCTTCTTGCGACCCTGTTGACTATTTTGAATGAAACGCTTGATTGTTCGATGATCACGCTTCAGAAGCTTAGCAATTTTAAAGGGAACAAGAGACGCCGGAATCCTAAAAAGAAATTTTTTTTTTTATACATACCTGGGGCTTCTTCCAGCCCCATAAGCCTGCATCGCTTCCACGCCGCCATCCTCCGCTTCCTGGATCGCCGGTACCGGGTCTCGTCACTTCTGGTGGACGCGGCCAAATGTCCGCTTGAGCAGGGGCTCCCTCCATAGCCTTACGCGCGTGGCTGTGCAGTATGCAGCTGCACGCGTACGGGTATGCCGGGAGCCCCTGTGATGCGGACAATTGTCCGTGTGCTGCCGCCGACTGACCGAAACTACAGGACCCGGTACCGCCGGATACAGGAAGCGGAGGAGGGCGGCGTAGGAGCGTTCCGTGCGTATGGGGCTGGAGGAAGCCCCAGGTATGTATAAAATCTTCTTTCTGAGGCCTCTGGTTCCCTTTAAGAGTGCCGCATCCCTTTGCAAGATATCTCACTATTTTTGACTCTTCTGAGCCTGTCAAGTCCTTCTTTTGACCCATTTTGCCAAAGGAAAGGAAGTTGCCTAATTATGCACACCTGATATAGGGTGTTGATGTCATTAGACCACACCCCTTCTCATTACAGAGATGCACATCACCTAATATGCTTAATTGGTGGTAGGCTTTCTAGCCTATACAGCTTGGAGTAAGACAACATGCATAAAGAGGATGATGTGGTCAAAATACTCATTTGCCTAATAATTCTGCACTCCCTGTGCCTCTCTCTCTCTCTCTCTCTCTCTCTCTCTCTCTCTCTCTCTCTCTCTCTCTCTCTCTCTCTCTCTCTCTCTCTCTCACTTTCAAAGAGGCCAAATTGTTGGTGCTCGTACGGCAGGCGCTACTGTAACAGAAACAGACAAATATTTCAAAGCGTTTGAAGTGGAGCAGAGTCGGGACAAGGTCTTCCAGCACCCAAGGCTGAGACACCAAAGTGCGCCCCCCATCTCTCCCACCCCAGCCGTCACACACTGATTGCTATTAGACTAAGAGGCGCCCCTTTCCTAATGCAGAGTATGCGCAGCAGAAGCAATTGCATGTCTCGCCTATTCCATGGCGGCTCCGGGCCAATCAGCGGCGTCCTCTCTCCCTTAATTTCTCCTTCCTCCCAGCAGCTTCACTAGTAGCGTCGCGTAATAACGCAATCAAAAAGAGACCCCGCAACTCCTTCTGATTGCGTCATTACACGACTCTACTAGTGGAGCCACCGGGAGGAAGGAGGAATGAAGGGAGAGAGGACGCCACTGATTGGCCCGGAGCCGCCATGAAATAGGTGAGACTTGTAATAGCTTGCTTGCTGCGTGACATTGCGGCGGACGTTCGGGTCGGCGGGTCGTTCGTAAGTCGGGCGTTCATAACCCGGGGACTACCCGTAAGAGGTCTATTTCCGCCGCCATCGTCTCTAAAAGAACTGGATGGTTTTCACTGAAGAATGGGCTAAAATTCCTTTGGAAACAATTCACAATTTGTATAAATCAATACCTCTGAGAATTGAGGGTTATTTTCAAGGTGTTAACATTATTTTATCCAACCCCTGTATCTTACTTCAGAGTAAGAGGCATTGTACAAGGCCATCAAAAATAATGATAATAATAAAAATGTCATGCCATGATTATTCCAGTAGTCCAGTTCCTGCTTGCAGTTGTGATTGTGTGGCAGTCAAATCTTGCAGCTGACATTAAATATCCATGGGTGACTTAAACTAGGAAACTTACTATCCCTCTAAAATTCAAAAGGGAAATCATCAAAGTGTGTTAGAAACAGATTCAGACCTTCCTGCGGCGTTCATCAGGTAATCAGTACTATGTGCCATTTCTCTGGCTCCAAGAAGATGCGATCTATGTGAAACACACTAGGGTATGTATCGTACCTACACTGCTTCATAGCATTCAAGAAATTATTGCTGCTCTTAAGATTCCAACTTAAAAACTGCATATTTCTCCCTTGATTTTAAGATTTCTATGGGTCTTCATAAACGTAGGTCTGCTTTCTCAGTGCTCCAGTCATTTCTTAGGTAATAGAGATAATCTTGACTTAAATATATTGACCTCTTGTTTACTTCACTTTTAGATTCTTGAATACGGTGACAAGATTAATCGTGCATACACATTTCAAGATAATGCCTTCACCTCATTTGGAAGTGTCTTCCTTAGTGGTGAATGTTTTATAAAATGGCAATAAATAAATAAGTACCTACTGCTTTGTTTTCCTCCTGAAGTACCATAACCTGCAGGAAATGACGCCTTACTTTATGTATATGTGTGCCAGCAGGGTCACCGCTCTCCTGTTTTTTTTCACTGTGGTCACCGCTGATCTGAGGACTGAAGTATTGCCACTGCACAGGACAGTGCAACACCTGCAAGGCCTGAGGGTATCTGGAGTCCGTGGGCCTCAGGCGGAGCAGGTGAAGGTGTTGGGCCCCTTGGGAGACACAGGCTGACACACGGTTCAGGCGGTGTCATGGGTTGTCTGGCCCTGCCTGGATAAATGAGATTTAGGGCCCTTTTTCACTACTAGCTTTTTGCGATCGGATTTCGATCACTAGGAGATCACGAAGCGCTATGTGCAGTTAAATCGAAACTGCGGGGAGCGTTTCCATTAGTGTGATCAGTTTGCAATGGGATTTTCCCCTGAGGACAATCGTAGTGCTGAGGTTACGGTGCGTTTAAGCTCCTATACTTAGTATAGGAGCTCAGTTGTGGTGGTAGAAATTAGGAAGGCAGTCGATTGCATAGCAGGGGAAAAGAGGCCTTAGTCATCTATTATTATTGCAAGAAAAGTATTGAAATTCTGTGGCTGATCTGTGGGACGGCCTACTATATAATGCACAGTTTGTGATTGGCAGAATAATTTTAGGTTCTTTTGTTAGCTATTCTTTTGACTAATACAGAGTAAAAATGTTTCCTGCATGCTCTATTGCTTAATGATTTTTATGTATTAGGAAAAACTTGTTAATCTATTTCGCAAGCATTTATAGATTGCCTTGCCTTGGAATTATGGACAATGAGATGAAAAGGTCTGAAATAGGACATGATTGAAACAGCTGATTGAGATTGTGTTACAGAAATGAGGCATCGCAGGGCTGAAAACATGCATTAGAGCATGCCTGTTAATGAAAACATTAGAGGCAGGAACGCTTTCTGTGTCCGTGTTTACATAACGGTATTGCTTTAGAAGTTTAGTCAGTCATGTGTGTTCTAAGAACAGTCTATAAGATCAGTGCTCAAACATAGGCACTCTCAGGCATTTTGTATCTCATAAATTTTCTGTTGATTCTTTCAAAGAACATGCTGAAGGAATATCGCAGTTGTGAAGAGGGAGGTGTAGTTTGAGTGGCTTATATGAAGCAGCACTCTATGCTTTTTCTGTATATTTTTGGTTAAGCAGATACCTTTAGTCAAAACTAAATGGAATGAATAATCAGCAGTTGTAAACAAGTGTTGAGTTCCTGAACACCGCTGTTGAAAATAAGGAACCATGCCATACCATCTTTATTCCTTTTTGGGGGATATTTGTTGACTGGGCTTTCTTTTCCGTTAAGGCCATGTTCACAGTGGCCATTGTGTACCCTGTGAGCAAAAATACAACAGACCAGGATCTTGTTCTACTTAAATAACATATGTATTTTACCGCCCACATTTTGATTTCAGTGAATTTTATATAGTAAATAAAGAAAAACCTGTTCCATGCATTTTCCATCTTTACTGCTGATGTAATTTCCTCCCTTACACCTCTGCCTGAAATTTATATATGCAGAACTGCACTTTTAAGCAATTTTGTAAACACATGTGAGCAGAACATAGATCTGATTTCAGCAGCTTCGGCTGAGGGGTGAAGTGATTTATCTTTTATTTTCCTTCTGCGTCTCCTGTCACTCTGAACTGCCCTCAGCCAATCTGCAAGGAGCAGGAATATGGGAGAAGATAACACAGCTTTTTTTTTTGTTTAGCTTCCCCTTCCCAGCAATGTATGAATCTAGCCAGGCTGACTGAGTTAAGATTAATTACAGCAGACACATTTATGACTACATTGGAATGCTTGCAATGCAGGGTCAGGATGTAGACTACATAATAAATACAGAGCAGTGGTCAATAGAAATTTGATTTTATGGCTGACAATCCTGCTTTAAAGAGAACCCGAGGTGGGTTTGAAGAATATTATCTGCATACAGAGGCTGGATCTGCCTATACAGCCCTGCCTCTGTTGCTATCCCAACCCCCCCTAAGGTCCCCCTGCACTCTGCAATCCCTCATAAATCACAGCCAGCGCTGCTGACAAGCAGCTTGTCAGGGTGGGCTGTGTTTATCTCTATAGTGTCAGTCTGCTGCTCTCCCCGCCTCCTGCAGAACTCCGGTCCCCGCCTGCGTCCCTTCCCTCCCTGCTGATTGGAGGGAAGGGATGGGGGCAGGGACCGGAGCTATGCAGGAGGCGGGGGAGCAGCCAAGACTGACACTACAGATGTAAACACAGCCTGCACAGCGAGGCTGTGATTTATGAGGGATTGCAGAGTGCAGGGGGACCTTAGGGGGGTTTGGGATAGCAAAAGAGGCTGGGCTGTATAGGCAGATCCAGCCTCTGTATGCAGATAACATTCTTCAAACACACCTCGGGGTCTCTTTAAAGCGGCCATAAGCAGTGCAGGTAAAATGCAATGACCAGGAAAAGGCTTATTTTTTTTTTTTTTTTTAAACCCTCTAGATCAGTGTTCCTCAATCCTGTCCTCAAGGCCCACCAACAGTACATGTTTTGTGGAAATCCGCAGAGGTAGTTAATGAGCTCTGCTGAGACATGAATTACAGTACCTCACCTGTGCAGGTTTGTGGTTTTTTTTTTGCAAAACGTACTGTTGGTGGACCTTGAGGACAGGGTTGGGGAACTCTGCTCTAGATAGCTTTCCTTGCTTTTCTATCAAGCTCAGGAAAAGAGGAAGTGCTTCAGAGTTTGAATGTTGGGAAGAAGCAATTCAAGCAGAATGCTGTGATCACATGCCCTTTCTAAAATGCTGTTGTGGAGTACAACCTTATTCTCGCTATGCAACACAGGAAAACAGCACCTGTGTTAATCTTCACAGTACCGTAGTTCCGATGTCTGCGATGTCCTAGTGTGTCACACATCAGTTGCTGAAATGCTTACAGCAATGTGTATAGTGGGAACAAGGCCTACTACAATGCTAGCTCTTTCCAAAGCTTGGCTTCACAGATGAGAAACCAAGAAAAATCACTAAAATCAAGTATTTATCTACTTATATATGTTTTGGTTTTTTTTTCTGAGATAGTATGGCTGACTCCTCTTTAAAGAAAAAAAAAAGGTTTATATATAAAAATCCAGGGAACGGGACTAGCATTTTAAGGGTGTAATATTATTATTTAGTGCTGACATCTTCCATAGCAAGTAAATTTAGTCTTGTCATTCATTGTCCCTCAGAGGGGCTCACAGTCTAATCGTTACCATAGTCATATGTCCATCATAGTTTAGAGGTAAGCCAATAACATATCTGTGTGTTTTAGGAATTTATCCTTACATGCACAGTTCAGTTCTACGTGGCCATGCCAACTGTTTTTCAACATGGAAAATGGATCTGTACCTATACAAAACAAGTTATTAAATTATAAATTGTCTGGAAAAATTGCACAACATACAGTGGCATGTGAAAGTTTGGGCCTCCTTGTTAATCGTCATGATTTTCCTGTATAAAACGTTAGTTGTTACGATAAAAAATGTCAGTTAAATATATCCTATAGGAGACACACCGTTATATATTTGAGAAGTAAAATGAAGCTTATTGGACTTACAGAAAGTGTGCAATAATTGTTTATAGAAAATTAGACAGGTGAATAAATTTGTCATTTTGATTCCAAAACCATTAGAACGAATTATTGGAACTCAAATTGGCTTGGTAAGCTGAGTGACCCCTGACCTATATACATAGATGAATCCAATTATGAGAGAGAGTATTTAAGGGGGATAATTGTAAGTTTCCCTCCTCTTTTAATTTTCTCTAAAGAGTAGCAATATGGAGGGTCTCAAAACAACTCTCAAATGACCTGAAGACAAAGATTGTTCACCATCATGGTTTAAGGGAATGATACAGAAACCTCTCTCAGAGATTTCAGCTGTTTCCACAGTTAAGAACATATTGAGGAAATGGAAGACCATAGGCTCAGTCCAAGCTAAGGCTTGAAATGGCAGACGAAGAAAAATCTCGTATAAACAGAAGCGACGAATGGTGAGAACAGTCAGTCAACCCACAGACAAGCACCAATGACCTACAACTTGCTGCAGATGGTCACTGTGCATTGTTCAACCATTTGGTGCACTTTACACAGGGAGATGCTGTATGCAAATGTGATGCAGAGCAGCGTTCTCCCCAGAATTTTTTTCCAGCCCGGTGGCATGAAATAGTAGCCGGGTGGCATGAAAAAGTAGCCAGGTGGGGCAAGTTGAGCGAATGCAGGGCCGGTGCTTCTGTGTGCAACTCTGCTTACAGAATAGGAGGAGGGGAGCCAATGACAGCCGGGTGCTCACCATAACTAGCCAGGTGGAGCACCAGGCTAAAAGAGCCTGGGAAGAACACTGCAGAGGAAGCCGACTGCACAAACAGAGCTGCTTGAGGTATGCTAAAGCACATTTGGACAAGCCAACTTCATTTTGGAATAAGGTGCTGTTGACTGATGAAACTAAAATTATTTGGGCATAAAAATGGGCGTTATGCATGGAGGAAAAAGAACACAGCGTTCCAAGAAAAACACCTGCTACCTACAGTAAAATATGGTGGTGGTCCATCCTGTTGGGGGGCTATGTGGCCAGTGCAGGGACTGGAAATCTTGTCAAAGTTGAGGGACGCATAGATTCCACTCAGCAGATTCTGGAGACCAATGTCCAGGAATTGGTGGCAAAGCTGAAGCTGCGCCGGGGCTGGATCTTTCAACAAGACAACGACCCTAAACACTGCTCAAAATCCACTAAGGCATTCACGCAGAGGAACAAGTACAACATTCTGGAATGGCCATCTCAGTCCCCAGATCTGAATATAATTGAAAATCTGTGGTGCAAGTTAGTTGCCCATGCTCGGAAGCCAATTAAACCTGAATGAACTAGAGCTGTTTTGTAAAGAGGAATGGTCCAAAATACCCTCAACCAGAATCCAGACCCTGATTGGAACCTACAGGAAGCGTTTAGAGGCTGTAATTTCTGCAAAAGGAGGATCTGGCAGCACGGTAGCATAGTGGTTAGCGCTCTCGCCTTGCAAGCGCTGGGTCCCCGGTTCGAATCACAGCCAGGTAAACATCTGCAAGGAGTTTGTATGTTCTCCCCGTGTCTGCGTGGGTTTCCTCCGGGCATTCCGGTTTCCTCCCACACCCCAAAAACATACAGATAATTGAATTGGCTTCCCCCCCAATAAATTGGCCCTAGACCATACATGCACTACACCATTGTTTCTCAACATTTTATTGGTATGTACCCCTTTTAAAACCCTGTACTCACCAAGTACCCCCTAGCATAGTAAACATTATCACAAGTACCCCTTGACATATATATATATATATATATATATATATTTAATCTTAGTACATGATAATTGGTACTAAACAATTTCCAAGCATTTACTATTGTTTTTAATTAGCTAAAATACTAATTTGATGGTGTTTAAATAAGATTTATCATTTTCTAAAACTCTAAATTAGTTATTCTTGGTTAAGTATATCAAGCCCAAGTACCCCCTGGAACCATCAGAAGTACCCCCTGGGGTTCGCGTACCACACGTTGAGAACCTAGGCACTACACGATACATACATATGACTATGGTAGGGGCTAGATTGTGAGCCCCTCTGAGGGACAGTTAGTCACAAGACAATATAATCTGTACAGCGCTGCATAATATGTCGACGCTATCTAAATACTTAAATAAAAAATAAAATCTACTAAATATTTAATTTCTTTTTTGTGGTGCCCAAATTTATACACCTGCCTAATTTTTTGTAAACACTTACTGCACACTTTCTGTAAATCCAATAAACTTAATTTCCCTTCTCAAATATCACTGTGTGTCTCCTATATGATATATTTAACTGACATTTTTATCGTAACAGCCAACAATTTATACAGGAAAATCATGACTATTAACAAGGTTGCCCAAACGTTCACATCCCACTTCACATCCCACTGTAAATCGTATAATCGTATGCTTTTAAATACATACCTAACACGTTCTGCAGATTTTATAGATGACCCCAGATGACCCCAATCAATGCACCTTATTAACTGACACTAAGTGGAGCTCAAGCTAATGTATCTACCACATTATAGCATAATGGGACCTGAGTTTGGAGGGAAAGCAGTTACCCTGCAAGTATGCACAGATTCTGATAACATGCAAATTTTATTCAGGACAGTAATTTTAAGTTGAATGCAATTTGTTTGAAATTTGAGTCCATTGTGGAATTTGCACCTCATACACCATCTTTACCAGTATGTTTTGGAGGCGAGGGAGGTCACCAAAGATTCTAGCACTGCAAAGCAAGAGTGCTAACCCCTTCACCATCATGCGGTATAGATACAATCTTCCAGTTCTATGTCCAGAATTCAAATGCTTCTAATGTATTACTTTAATTTTCTCTTTATGTAATACACAACCTGACTATTAGACCTCCACCCTGAATTTTGCAAAGCTCCAGTGTTTCATTAACGAAACAGGTGCCACCCTCTGTCCTCAATCCAGTATGTTTGTTGTGTGCATGTTTCACCATTTATAAATGGACACTTCAATATGCAGTATCTCCTCTATCTTTCATTGCATCATTTTCGATCCTGCCATTACAAGGAAGAGGCATTGGAAGAACTCCTAGCTTTCTAATCGTAGTGCTGTCTACATTGTGTCTCTTATCTCCTGCATATTTATAAAAGTTAATTGTATGTCAAATAAGCCAGAGTGTATTTACTTTCTGTCCCTTTCATACACGGTTGCAGAGGGAGGTGAATTGGATGGTTTGTTGTGATTTTATTTTTTTCTCCAGAACCTCATGTTTATAGCTTTTGAACAGAAAGTTGTCTAGCTTTGTTTATTTTTATTTGACACCTTGTTTGTTTATTCTTAAAACCAATTTCTCTAGATTGTGTAACAGGAGCTCAAGGCCCACCTAGTGAGAGTTCATTGTGAAATGGTTCAAAACAAATTCTACACTCCATTTACATTGTTATATGTTAAGTGTTTATCTAGCTGTGAGTCATTTTGCAGTGTTACATTTGGTGGGAATTCAGCTTTTAAAACTACTCGGGTATGATGTCCAAGCTGTGTACTGGTGGGGCTGATAGTTGGACAACAGTGGAGAACAAAGGTGATCCAGCAGCGCTAGGCTGGAGTTTTGAAAGTTTCTGCTTGCTAGGTGCCCAAAATCAGGAAGCCTCACCTGGGTCTTATTAAGTAACCAGAATTGCTGCAAAGTTAGGAAAACATAGTTTTCTTTATTGCCGTTGTATGAATTTATACTTAAGAATTCTAGAAAAGCCTGGTAGGATTTATAAAAAGCTCTTACTGTAGCCTTTCAGTCACACAAATAGAGTTCTACTGTCATGTAGCTAAGGTTTGCAGACTTCAGGCATTCACAAACAAAACAAAAATCTAAGTTTTCCGTTTCAGTTGCGTTCTCAATTCCTCTTCATGCTTCTCTAAGCCCTGTAAATGTGTTCCACTATATCATGAAGAACCTACAGATAAATGTTCCTCTGCCAGACCCAATTCAGTTAACCATTTTAACAGATGTGGACACAGTCTGGGCCAAATATGCACCATCCATTGGTCACTATTAGGGATGATCAATGATATGCAACATTTTCTGAGTTGATGCAAATTTGCAAATTGATGCAAATTTTCATGCAAATATATGCAGCTTGAAAATGGACCAATCAATTTAAACCTGGGTTTAGAAAACTAGTTAGGCTGCAAAACATAATATACATGCAACTTACACCTACAGAAGAACTGTAACACAGTTAGTGGTTATATACGTTTACTTATTGTACTTTTAAGCACTCTGGGATAGTTCCTAACCACAGCAGCACCAGGCAGTCACAAAACTTGGCAATCCTCCCACCTTTGCTAGCCAGGGTCCGCTTCATCCAATATGTAAGAGAATGGGGCCTTGCATTCATATTCTTGTAGTGCACCACATCATGCTATTGTAAATCGGTGGTAAAATAGTGAATTTAGTAAGGTGGCATTGGGATAATGGTGCTGAATAGTGATTGTCTGAGGACTTAGGGCTGGTTTCCACTTCTCTATTGATCAGCAAAGCGCTGCAGCTAATGTATCCCTATGGGATCTTTCTCACTGCAGCATTTGCAATTTGAATGGGAATCACATTGCAAATCACGGCAAAATCACAGTTGCGATCAGCGTGTGAACCAGCCCTTGGGCAGCTTGAAAATGGACCAGCCGAATGAAGCAGAAGTGGGATTTCATTGGTCTGTTTATAAGCTGCAAATATTTGCATAGTCCTGCATCAGCTAGGAATTATTTGTATCTCATTGAGCATTCCTAATGCTGAGCAATATGACATATCTTGTACCATCTAATGTGTGAATGGGCCCTTATTCTGAATCTTCCAAACGTGACCTTAGCCTTCAAATTCATCTGAACTCTGCAGTATAAAGATTTATTTGTTGTATTTAATTATTTTTAAAATATTAAATGAAGTTTAATCTTTGCTAGAATATCTGGATATAAATGCTTTTAGAGAATATATATTTAAGCTTATGTGATGTGTTTATTTTTTTACTTTAGCTTATATTTTGGCTAACCATATTGTTTTTTGTCTTTTTATTTCAGATATTTCTGAAATCGAGCCCAATGTATTTCTTCGTCCTTTCTTGGAAGTTATTCGTTCAGAAGATACCACGGGTCCCATTACTGGACTTGCTCTGACATCCGTGAACAAGTTTCTCTCTTATGCACTAATAGGTAAGAGTCTGCCTATCAGGGCTGTGGACTCGGAGTTGAGGAGTCGGAGCAATTTTGGGTACCTGGAGTCGGTGGTTTAAATAAACTGAGGAGTCGGATGGTTTTTGAACCAGATCCCTAGCGTTTGTAAAAAGTCGAGGAGTTTGAGTCGGAGCCATTTTTGGTACCTGGAGTCGGTGGTTTTATAAAATTAGGAGTCGGATGATTTTTGTACTGACACAGCCCTGCTGCCTATACCATCTAAGGGTAGCCTAAATATGCCCATGCTGTCAGTTCATGCTTTTTCTGTCAACCTCAGTTTCTCAAAGTATATGAGATGCTGAGTCCTAAATTTTGCACATTACCGTGTCTTTTTCTACAACCGCTATCGCCTATCTTATCTAAAGAAGTAGTATTAATGAAAAGTAGAACTACTAATTATTCTATAAATGTATAGCTTGAAACCCGTACCCTGCAGCTCCTTCAGTTTTGAAATACTTGTTTCAGAAAAATGTGTGACCCAAATGCAATTGGGTTTTTTTAGAACCACTTTCTTACTGTGAAACCTACATCAATCCATCACTCTAGTTTTATATTGTGCTCGTCAAGATGATAACTGTTCCCAAGCCAAGATTGCTCCTTAAATGCAGGCACTTCAAGGTGACTAAATATCTTAGAGACATCTGCAGCGCATACATGTAATTAAGGCACCAGGAAATTTGGGCACAGGGAAAAGATGAAAAATGGCTCACCCTGCCCCTGCAAAAGTCCTAGCGGCGTTAATTATTTCCTCTTCCGGCTATAGCTGGCGGCTGAATTCGACTGTTTTTATCATAATTTGGACACCCACATTACTGACTGAGCATTGCAACAGCCACAATTCACATAACAGCCTATAGTGGCGCCCAAATTTCCAGCACTGTTTTTGCATGACTTGCCTGCAGCATGGTCAAAGGTTTTGAGAGGAGCACTCCATGTTTTGTTTTTCTCCTTGGTTCTGGAGGTACAGCATACCTGCCAGTCACCAACAGCAGGAGCACGAGTCACATGACCATCATGCACATCAGTAAAATCAGTAAGATATTTAAGGTCTTGAAGAAACCTGAAGGAAGATCCAAGCTAATGAAACGCATCAGATTTTTGGGGGTTATCACTTTTTTTTTTTTTTTTAATCAAAGCAAGGAATCTGTAGTTGACAGCAGCTCCACTTTTCTGTTCTCCTAGCGTCCACCTCTGTCCTAGGGGCAATAATAATCATGTGTGATAACATCTGGTTGTCCATTCAGGGCTACCAAGCCAGTATTTAAAAAATGGTGTACAACATTGCAGGGACATATTCGCAATGTTGTTCATGTCAACTATGCTGCAGACCAACTCTACAGCAGCCTCTGGGCATGCACTCTCCTAAGTGCTCATATGCTGGTGGAAACTTCAAAAACCTCCTCAAGTCTTTCCTTGCTTGAATCACATATTTGTAGGCTTAGCAAAATTTTCTAAAATGAAGAACTTTATCATCGGTTACTTAGGGCTCATTCTTCCCATCTGCCTTTCAGTATCACGTGACTAGGGTTTGTGAGGGTTGGCCAGTGAGAACAGCTTAGGGAGGAAGAGGTGGGGCCTAATTTTTGACCCAGGCTTGAGTGCCTCTCCATAAAGAGTTGGACAAAGGTTGTCTTTAAAACCGTGCAGAGTGTTGTGCTTTAGTTTTTTGTTTGAGTTCTTATTATGGACTGCTATTATTACTGTTGTTTGTGGTATTTATAGGAAACATTCATTAGGATACTTGAGATGGTAGTAGAAATTCATGCATTCTTGCTTAAAAGGTCTTCGATAGTAGCAAAGAAAGCCATTTGGCTGTTGGCAGTTGTAAAATCTTCCTTTTGCACCTTTTACAACTGAATCAGGATTTTTGTGCAGTTGTGTGAGTGCTTTGTATTTCATGACATGCCAAGCTGACACAGTGGTTATTGCTTGTTTTTCTAGATCCGGTCCACGATGGCACTGCTGAAGGAATTGAAAACATGGCAGATGCAGTTACACATGCCCGTTTTGTTGGCACAGACCCAGCAAGCGATGAGGTTGTGCTGATGAAAATCCTGCAGGTAACTCGAGAGAGAGAAGGGACCACATCCTCTGTCCTCATCCATGGGGCAATTAGATGAATTGCTTAAGCTCCTTGTATCCTGTTACACAGAGACACGGACCATGTTTTGACTCTGCCTGAGCTTTGTGCCTAATGTTATTTTTAAACAGGGGGCTCATGTACCTGAAGTAAAAGCTTTTTCAAATAAAAGATAATTAAACGTTTCAATTAATTGATTTCAGGCATTCGTCAAGCTGTATTAGGAAGTGTCCTCTAAGGGGTTGGGTGGGGAAACAGCAGTGTAAAGGATGCTCAACTTCATCAGTGTAATTGAAAGAGGAGGAAGCACAAGCTATCTGTTTACTATGAGGAACATGTTGACCTCTCTAATCAGAAAATAATGGCTAAGCCCTAAATCCACTCTCCCTATTCGCTCTGTGACTGCAGCTCTCTGCTTCTGTTTAGTATGAAGCTTTTAGAAGTTATGGATAGGGAAAGAATGCAAAACTGAGATAAAGTGGAAGCCTCAGTGAATATTCCTATAATCTTTCGCTTTACATACAACATGTTTACATTACTGTGTGAGTTCACGTTAGTATTTTTTTTCTTTTTTTAAGGTTCTGCGCACACTGCTCCTAACACCTGTCGGAGCTCACCTGACCAATGAGTCCGTCTGTGAAATCATGCAATCGTGCTTCCGCATATGCTTTGAGATGAGACTGAGTGGTGAGTTTGTATGAAATACACAGTATGTGAATTGGATGTTTCATTCTGCTTACTGAGAAACGTGTTCCAGTATAATGTCATAACTAGTCTGACTTTATGTTCCCACATGTTTTTCTGAGATTGAATGTCTTTGGCCTGTAATGTCCATGTTAAAGCGGACCTAAACTAAGAACTTCCTGCTCTAAAAGCAAGCAACAGCATAACCTTTAAAGAAAAACATTTTTGTTACAGCTGATGTGTTTACTGCCTGCTTTCATGGAAGCAGACCTATTGTTAACATCCTGTGTTTACCAATCAGCTCTCTGCTGTGGCAGTCAGCTGACACAGCTGGGGATCAAATTACTACTTGTGCTTAGTCACAGATGAGGAGCAATTAGACAGGCAAAACTTTCTATATACATACAAGGTGCATTTCTCTGTTTTCCTTCTGTCCTGTACAAGAGTTCAGGTCCGCTTTAATCTTCTATTTTTAGGAAACTGTAAAGCTTGTAAAGAGAAACGCCAGTGGCCTAGATTAAGAAACGTCCATTTGCATTTTTAGCTCACCTCTTATAAAGTTCACTTTAAAATATTTATAAATGAAATTGCGTTCATCATCATTCTATCCCCACTGCACTCATAACAAAAGGGCTTTTGGTATGTCTTGTGCATATGTTTGTATGTTGTTTCCTGTTCCAACTGCTTAGAGCAGGCTTTCTCAACCAGGGTTCCCTGAGTACTCTGCAGGGGTTACTTGGCATTTTCCCCCATCATGGGGGGGGGGGGGGGGGAGTATAATAGAGCACATTATAATAGACTCTATAGAGGGTTTGATAAAAAGCACTAAATTTGGTGTCAGAATAACAATGAACCTGTTATTAAAAAGCACTAGGATAAGGAGACAGTATGAGGGGCAGTGTAATTGGGGGGGGGGGGGGGGGTAGTGAAATAAACAGCCTCACCTACTTTTAAAGACCATGTCTCCTGCAAAATAAATGCAGGGGTTCCTCCCTAAAAAATTGTTTTGCATAAGTTCCTTGAGATCCAAAAGTTATTTGCAGTGTTCCTCCAGTGTCAAAAGGTTGAGAAAGGCTGGCTTAGACTATAGTCTCATGATTCCCAGTAATGATTGTTAGCTGCTAATACCCTGCTGAAAGCACTGAGTCTTTATGACCATTTGTAAGCCCTGCAGGCCATCAGGTTACAATGAAAGCAATAGAATTACAAAAAATTACAAGCTCTGACAGGTAAAATTACAGCAATGTCTTCCGTTAACCTCACCCTTTTTGACAGGAGTTCCTTGTCTTAACCACCTCTTTCAGTAACTTTTGGTTACACTCAAGTGATGTGAAAAGATGAAAGTGGTCGTGTATATTTTGTCTAGAGCAGAAAGGACAAACCGTGCGCACACTGAAATATAGGTAGAGGGTAGAGACAATGCCCTAATGGAAAGGTCTCACCTAGTATGAAGGCTTTATAGTCTTTATCCATGTGTGCCATAGGGTGCTTCCTGCTTTCTCATAGCTTGAGGAAGTGCCCAGCGGAACACGTGGCTAAATAAGAACCATTTAAAACAGAATCTACTTATTGAGGCTAACACTGTTTTCTGCTAGCTAACTAAATGCACAGCCGCCTTCAAGCTCGTTCTGTTAAATACACAATGTGTGAATTCCCCCTCTCCCCCCCCCCCCCCCCCCCCAAAAAAAAAAAAGTGTCTTGGTTGGCTTTGTGCTGCAATGAGTGCTTAAAATTGCCTTTCTGCCCAAATGTAAAAAAAAAATTATAGGAGGAATCTGATGAGCCTAGTCAAGTGATCTGCAAACTTGGCAGCCACAGTCATTATTAATAAAACCGAATGCATTGTGGGGCTTTTAGTTCCTTAACAGTTGGAGAGCCAGGTTTGCAGATCCCTGGCCTAGTCAATGCCTGCCTTCCTAAATCTTGGGGATTCCAATGCTGTGATCTCTCTGCTAGTGCCTAGCTGTATTTCTGCACACGTGGTTTTATGGGCCGCTTTCTTTTATCCAGCTGAATTCTTTATAATGCATAAAGAAGAATCATACAGACATACCGGTAGTTGTAGTACCTCACCATGAAAACCCCTGTGAGATGACATAAGCTGTACCATGATTTAACTCTCAACCATCTAGCAGAGAGTGAACTGCCAGTTTTGTGTGGTTCTATAATTGATTAATCTTACATTTATTTTTTTTGTACAGAACACTTGGCATAGTGTAATATTGTACAGCTTTCAGTTGTTTATATATTTAAGACCAATTCAGTCAAATATGCTGAAGTACCTTCATTTATTAAATTGAATTGTTTTAGTACACGCTTTTTGTGGCATCACATTATCCATATGTTCAATTCGTATCTAAAGGTTTTCAAAAAAGTTTGATTGCTGTATGGTTTCTGTCATTGTGGGGACTTTTCTAAAACTGAGATGTGAATTGCTACTAGCCCGAGTGTCTGTTGTGTGTAATCAGCTCCACAGCACCATCTAATGTTCCGCTGCTTGGAACTCTGCAGGTCTAGGGGTGAGAACTGGGCCTGGTTTTAATAAATTTGCTGTAATCCTCTGTAAACAAGGAATGGAGGGGAGACCGCTTGCTGAAGCCTCTTGATAATATCACACCACGTAATGACACCTGTGTTATTTGTTTTTGACTTCGCAGAGTTATTGAGAAAATCTGCAGAGCATACTCTTGTCGACATGGTGCAGCTGCTCTTCTCAAGGTAAACCCTCTTGTGTTTATCTGTGCCTTGCTGACACGGCCCCCTGAGGACTGACATATTCTACACTTATTTGGGGTCCACAGGGCAGGATGTGATGGCCGTCATCTTTCTTTTCTAGAGAGTGGACAAGAAAATAAAATGATAGGACCCTGGGTCTGTGCTGCAAGTCTCAACTTCATTGCTAATGTCTAAAGATCAAGAGTCACTTATCTCCGTTACTTTTCTAAAACCTGATTTTAAAACCATTCATTAATGATACTTTGAAAGACCCCTTCATGGACATCATTGGCAAGATCCCCTGACCAATTATGCAGATGAATTGTGCGATGGATATTGCGTCTATAAGGATGGTTCAGAAGCTGGGAACTGCTTGTTTCTTTACATGCAGGTTGCATGCACTGAATCCTGTCTGCAGCCTTAAGGTGGGTACACACATCAGATAAGTCTTTGGAAAATGAAAGATCACAGACCAATTTTACCCCCTTTCATGTAGTATGAGAGCATACTCTACACAGTCTATTCTATTGAGCTGAACTCCCCATCAGATAAAAATATTTGCAAGATGCTGTACACAAAGATGCTGTACACATGCAAAAGATCAGTATCTGCAAAAGATCCGTTCCTGCAAAATGCATTCATAGTCTGATATCTACAGATCTCATACACACCTTGTTTAACAGACATGCATCTGCAGATCAGACAATCATCTGCAGATCCAAAGATCCATCCTGGTGGATCTGATCTGCAGATGATTGTCCATTAAACAAGGTGTGTATGAGATCTGCAGATATCATAGACTATGAATGCATTTTGCAGGAACAGATCTTTTGCAGATACTGATCTGTTGAATGTGTACAGCATTTTGCAAAGATGGGGTAAAATTGGTCTGTGATCTTTCATTTTCCAAAGACTTTTATCTGATGTGTGTACCCACTTTTAGCCTCTGCATGCTGTGCACATGGCTCTGGAACATAAATAGTGGCGTACTTACAGGTCACAGAGATGATCCTTGCTAGTGCTCGCTAGCAAGCATATTTTTAAACTTTTGGCCTAAACTAAAATCCATAGAAATTAACAATCAGAAACAAACTTGATTAGCACTTCTAGTACTTGCAGTGTGGTCGAGAGTCCTTTTTTTTTGGGTTGTTGTTGTTGTTGTTGTTGTTGTTTTGTTGAAGAGATGGGCAGGCCCATTTTTCACTGGGACAGGGATTGAGGGACTTGATGAAGACTGTAATGCTAATTTTAAAAGCTATACCTTGAAGTAGGATCTCATATTTTAGTACTGGTCTTCTGGTTGAACTCGATGGACATATTTCTTCTTTTTCAACCCAAATAAATATATATATTACTAACTACATGTGAGGAGCTAAGGAGCAAGAGTATAGATGGACAAGAATAGATCATATACACAGATTAGCCAACATATTGAAAACATGATCCCAGAGACATACAGTAGCTGCATATCATGGAATGCCCAGAAAGCCTTTGATTATTCATTCCCCTCCACCACGCCCACCCTCCTGTGGATACCCACCTATTGGGCATGGTCCACATAACAAATATACCATGGCTTCTAGTGCATCGCAGAAAGTGCTAACACTCTGAAGACAGACGTAACACATAACCCCCTTTGCATGCAGTCATGCCGCTATAGTGTGTAGCCATGTCCCCCTCACATTGCACTTTTCACATAAATCTTTATTGAAGAAGATGAAAACATAACAGAGGTGATGTGCTTGATTCAGGACAGGTGAATGTCTACATAAAATTTGCAGATACAGATCAGTTATAAGGCTAAATATACTCTGACAAATCCTACTTGCCAGTAAAAGTAGCACCTTCCATGAAAATCCATAGTGTAAGTTTAAGTACGCTTCAAACGCAGATGCTATCTAAGCATTAAGTAATGATATACCTTCATGAGTATGAATTTTCATCACATTAGTTTAATTGTTTGTTCCCATGGGGGAGTGATTTGGAAGTGTGCATTTACTGTGGTGCTAAGGCCATATAATGTTGCATAGATAATCTTTTAAAATGTATTGGTTATTTTAGGGAAAAGTAAGCCTGCTTGGTCGATAAAATATACAAAGAAAAATTTGCGTGGCTGTCAACCGGTCACTAGAAATTTGTTAAGCAAAGCTATAAGTGGCATTTTGCGTGACCCAGCAAGCTAAACAGTCACCAGCTGCATCACACTGGCCTTCTGTACCGTTTAGGTAAAATGTCAGACTTAGTTTTCTATGAATACCAAAAGCCAAAGTCATGGAGGATAGAGCGTGACAGCAAAGCCACCTGCTAGTAGCATGTGGGTACACAACTGTCAGGTACATCTACACTTGCTGATGTACGTGCACAAAGCCAGAACAATCTAGTTTTCTGCAGGGTAAGGGCTGAGCCCACTGACGCAGTTGTGTCCGCTTTTCAGTTACACATCAGTGTTACATATGCTGAAAAGCGGACAGAAGCGGATACAACTGCGTTAGTGGGCTCAGGCCCTAATAGTCCATTTCTTGCATTATTATTAAATGACCGACACACTTAATATTCATACTGATAAAAATGAGTTTGAGAACTTTTTCTCCTGCATACACCTGAATAATGTAAAGAGAACCTGAGGTGGGGTTCTGACAATGCTATCTGCATACAGAGGCTGGGTCTGCCTATACAGCCCAGCCTCTGTTGCTATCCAGATCTCCCCTAAGTTCCCCCTGCGCTCTGCTATCCCCCATAAATCACAGCCGGGCTGTGTTTACTTCTGTACTGTCAGTCTCGGCTGCTCCCGCCTCCTGCAAAACTCCGGTCCCCGCCCGTGTCCCTTCCCTCCAATCAGCGGGAGGGAAGGGACGCGGGCGGGGACCGGAGCTATGCAGGAGGCGGGGAGCAGACGAGACTGACAGTACATAGGTAAAAACAGCCTGCTGCGACACGCTGCATGTCGACAGCGCGGCTGTGATTTATGAGGGATAGCAGAGCGCAGGGGAAACTTAGGGGGGATCTGGATAGCAACAGAGGCTGGGCAGTATAAGCAGACCCAGCCTCTGTATGTGGATAGCATTGTCAGAACCCCACCTTGGGTTCTCTTTAACAGTAACCTCAATTCATAGTGATACTGTTCTCACCTACTCCATGCTTAAAAGCTGATGTCCTAGAATAAGTTTGTGCTAAAAGTATGCAAATCAATCTCTAAACTACTCCCCAAAATTAACTGAAAACGTTTTAATCAGAATGTCATCAAGGCAGTGAAAGTCTGGGAAATTGATCTGGTCAGTTAAATAGCAGAGTAGGTTGTTAATCCAGTTTCAGCTGCTTTAGTGAAATGAACAGAGCAGGTACTGTAGAGCAGGGCTTCCCAATCCTGTCCTCAAGTACCACCAACAGTGCATGTTTTTGGTACTTGAGGACAGGGTTAACCAGCACTGCTAAGACACTAATTACCCCACTTGTGAATATGGGCAGTTTCCTGAAAAACATGTACTGTTGGTACTTGAGGGCAGGGTATTGAAGCCCTGCACTAGATCGGCAACCATGAGATGATTGCCAAATCAGGAATGGTTTAATGGGTGGAAGCCATTGGTATTTTTCACTTCTAATTAGTTTTGCATTTGGCTACAGTCGGTGATAATACTGGTAGCAGGACGCGATACGTGGACTCTACAGAGTTTGCACAGGTTGTCCATTTCCTCCAGCATGTACATTAATGCATGCCATTTCCAAAAGAGTTGCTGTGTCTCCCAGCACATTTTCAGGGGCATATAGGAGATTCGAGGAGACAAACTGTTATTTTTGTAGAGCTGGTTAGGGCCATCCAAGGTCCTTAACCCAACAGCAAGACCAGTTTGTGCTCCTTTGGGCAAGGAGGAACAGGACTAGCACTGTTACAATTCTACAAAAGGACCTCCAGCAGGCCAATGATGTCATGTGAATGTCTCTGGCCAAACAATCAGAAACAGACTTCTTGAGGAAGACCTCATGGCCCCAACATCCTCTAGCGGGTCATTGCTCACTGCCCAGCACCATGGAGCTTACCATAGTATACTAGAATTGGCAAGTCTGCCACTGGCATCCTGTGCTATTGGCAGATGAGTACATGTGAAAACATGTACTGTTGGTGGGCCTTGAGGATAGGGTTGGGAAACTGTGCTCTACAGGATAGACAATAGCAACTTGACTGCCATTAGGTATTAGGATGAACTCATGCACTAATGTGCTGTCAGGCATGAATACAAGCATGTTTGGGCTATGTAAACTACGGAGTACAATTTTTATATTTGCTGGAATGAAATCTGGCACCCTTTCTTCCTACACATTACCCAGTCCATATCATTATAGTTATCTGGCATAAATCTGATGAGTTTTCAAAGTGTTAATTTATATTTTTTTAACCAGTATATAGCTCAGTATTGCAATGAAATATTCAGTCTGCTTGTTTTCCTAAAGCTTAATTATGATCTCTAGATCAAAGGATGTGCCGCATATACCACAATACCGTAAGCCACAATGGCCTCAATTCTGGTAGGGTTATCAAACAAATTACCTCATGTGAGGTAATTTACCTCATGAGGTAATGACATTTATCAATTCTGGTAGGTTTTAGTCATGTTTTACCTCATGAGGTAAATTATGAAGTAATTCATCAGGTAATTTACCGAAAATGGCTATTCTCATGGAAATTAAGGAGCATTTTAGCACAGAATTTACCGATCATTTTAAGACCTGCCTGTACCTGGAGGTAAAGTCAATTTGTATGCATTTTGCAGTTTTTAGTGGAGTTCCTATTCTTGTTTTACTGTCGTTCCTATTCAGGCCGTGTAATAGAAATGAATTGTAGAAATAAAACTCCAAATATTTACTGGATTTTTTTTTTTTTTATAAGGGATGCCTATAAATGTACTTTTCATAGGTTGCTACATAATCAAATACACCTTTCCCCCTCAAAAAAAAAAAATCTTCCAAAGACTATCCTAACTTATGGAAGACAATTAAAGACTACTATTATATATTTACTGCATGCTTACTGCTGAAATCTTTTACCCCACTTTATGCATTTACCTCAAGTTTTACCTCATGTTTTACCTCATGTTCGGAAATGGAGAAAAATCTTTCAGAATTGCAAAAAAAAAAAAAAAAAAAGAAAATACCTCATGAGGTATTTTACCTACAAAAAATATTTACCTCGCACAGCTACCAGAATTGAGGCTAATCTGTTTTACATAATAATTTTTTGGGGGTGTACATGCTGTATCATCACTTGAAAATAAACTAAGATAGGGGAGCTGAGGACTGATGGAGCTGGTTTGATGCCACGCAGGCACTCTTTCCCCCTGACTCCAAGGCGGTCTGGATGGTGAATAGTCATTAACACTGCCGGGACTTTTGCAGGAGTAGGGTGAGCTGTTTTTGGCTTTGCCCTGCGCCCAAATTTCCCAGTGCTATTTTTGCATGTATGTGGCACGGGGTGAGTGTCGAATGGTTCACTCAGCCATCGCTCAGACAAATTGATCCGCAAGGTGAATTAATGTCTGATTGACCAAGGGGCAGGGGGCTGCTCTACACACCTTAGATTCTCTGTAGAGGCAGTTCTTATCTGTTGCCCCAGCTGAGTTTCATCTAGCATGTGTACAGGGCTTTAATCCCGACTGATGAGAAACTGTCACTTGCATACCTGCTGCTTAACTCTTTCAGCAGAAAAGGAACACAGCATAGTTATTTGTATGCTTGGCACTGTACATATACTAGTCCATCTCCTCACGTCACATGTCACCTTAGGTACATTTTTAAAAGATATGTTTACGTTTATTAGCGTTGCTGCAGTTGTCAGTTCTACCAAATTGTAAATCTATTTGTACCTTTTGTATTGTGTACTAACTAGCCTGTACAGCCTGGTTCTCTACTTTTCACCTTACACTACATACCCAGGGGCGTAACAATAGATCCTGCTAGGGATGCAGCCGCGGGGGGGCCCAGAAGCCACAGGGGGCCCTGTCCTGAGAGACTGACAACTAAGGGCAAGGAGAGAAAAAACGTTCTGCTCTCTGCACATTTTGTTCTAATGACTGCATCTGCTCAGCCACTAATAACGAATCATACAAAGTTTTGTAGATAAAGATTTGCAGACAGTCCCTATTTAGTGTGCAGGGGAGGGGGCCCCATCCAAAGTTTTGCAGGGGGGCCCAGTGATTTCTAGTTACGCCCCTGTACATACCCATTTCTAATCAGGGCATATAAGCACTGGAGGATGTTTATTGTAAAAAAAAAACAAAAAAACTTTGAGCCATCCAGATAAATCTGTTTGCACTGCTACAGATAGTGTACATGGCTAGAATTGCTGTGTTGTAGCTCATCACTTTACATAAAAGGTAATTTATATTTTAATTTACAAACCTGTTTTTTTTTTTAATGCCTTTTTATGAAGTGTGCCACCTATGACTGTGTTTATTTGTAGAAACCCATTTTATCAGTAGGTAAAAGCAGTAGAGTGTTGTACTGTGTTACCTGTCAGTAAAAGCAAGAAGTTTAGAATCAGGATGATAGCATTTATTGGCAAACTTAGAGATAAATAAACAGTAAGCTTTCGGCTAATAATAAGCCTTCACCAGACTGAAGGCTTATTATTAGCCGAAAGCTCACTGTTTATCTCTAAATTAGCCAATAAATGCTATCATCCTGATTCTAAACTTCTAATCAGTATATAATACAGAGCTAAATGTCTGGGACATCATGAGCTACCTTGGTATTCCTAGGTAAGGGCTTATTTCCACTGGGAGCTGAGTCTGTTTCCATTTCGGCCTCTGCTCCCACTCTGCTGCATAGCCACAGCCCGAATTGCTAAGTCCTGCATGTGATTCAGCTGACTGCTGCAGGAATCTGCAGCATGTCCTTAAAGAGAACCCGAGGTGTGTTTAAAGAATGTTATCTGCATACAGAGGCTGGATCTGCCTATACAGCCCAGCCTCTGTTGCTATCCCAAACCCCACTAAGGTCCCCCTGCACTCTGCAATCCCTCATAAATCACAGCCATGCTGTGAGGCTGTGTTTACATTTGTAGTGTCAGTCTCAGCTGCTCCCCCGCCTCCTGCATAGCTCCGGTCCCTGCCCCGTCTCTTCCCTCCAATCAGCAGGGAGGGAAGGGATGCAGGCGGGGACTGGAGTTCTGCAGGAGGCGGGGAGAGCAGCAGACTGACACTATAGAGATAAACACAGCCAGCTCTGACAAGCTGTTTGTCAGCAGCGTGGCTGTGATTTATGAGGGATTGCAGAGTGCAGGGGGACCTTAGGGGGGTTTGGGATAGCAACAGAGGCTGGGCTGTATAGGCAGATCCAGCCTCTGTATGCAGATAATATTCTTCAAACCCACCTCGGGTTCTCTTTAAGGGGAGATTTGTTTTTGTTTAAAAATATATATAAACCGTGCTCAGTGCCCTTAAAGGTAGCCATTCATCATTCGACGTATGGGCAGATGGACTATGAGACTGATCCCTCTCTGATACAATCTGATCAAAAAGGATCTGTTGCCTGCCCATACACCATAGACTGATTTGCGATAAAAGTCAGCATGAAATCTTTATCAGAAGTCTGCCTATTGCTTTCGACACCTCCCAAGTGTCAGGTGTGTGTGTGTGTCTGTGTGTCTGTGTGTGTGTGTCTGTGTGTCTGTGTGTCTGTGTGTCTGTGTGTCTGTGTGTCTGTGTGTCTGTGTGTCTGTGTGTGTGTGTGTGTCTGTGTGTGTCATCTCTTAGTCATCTCTTAGTCATCTCTGATATTCAACATCACTGTGAGTACCTGTATGACGTGGCACTAGGCACAAGTAGTGACTTCCTACATGAGCCTGGTGCTACATGGTACAGGCACCCAATATTCCAGCTTGTCCGTTCAAGCCTGAATTTGGACAGAAATCAATCGAGAGGCCATGTTGCGGCACAGATTCTCTTCCAATTTAATAAAATTATCGAACAAGATGGTTGAGTAGGCTGCAATATTGAGTGGTGTATGGGCACCTTCACAGTCCTGTATTGCTTGGGGGAGCGCGTACCCAGAGGGTAGTGCAGTGAAAAACTGCTGCCTTTCAGCCTTCAGAATGTTTTGTCTTGCGAGCCCAACATAGAAAAGTCACTTCATGTGTTCAATACTCTGTAAGAAATTACCAATATTTAGTCAAATAGGAGCTAGGGACCAAAAATAAATAGGATCAGATATTCAGGAAATCATGTTTTGCATTAATTGTATGCCATTACAAATCAGGCAGGTGACCATTCTAAATTGCAACTGCAAAACACTGACCTTCAAAACTTAATTATCTCTGTGTGTCATGACCACAAGCTTCAACTCCTAATTTAACTGGTGTTCTTACTCACGTAAAATGCCAGGCTGACACCGCTAGAATCTATTTCTTCTTTCTCCCTTACATGAGTTTTTAATTAATAATAAAAGAAGTGCCAAACTTAATATGAAAGCAGTTAGCATTTTATATTAAAGCTGAGATTCAGGATTTCTTTTTTTATAATCTATAAATGTGTTGTGGCAGCATACATAAATTTCCTTACCACTGTCTTTTATTAAATCTGCTATTGTGTCCCAGTTATGTGAGGTTTGAGTAAACAAAGGGTCTTATCTGTCATTAATTGGCAAACATCCTCTCAAGACCCCTGATAAATGTTCTGTGGTAAATAGTCATTTAGATGCCTTAATTACATCTGCAAAACAATCTACTGTATGTACAGTCGTCTAATGTTCAGGGTATGTATGCTGTGTGTTTATAACATCTTGTCAGCATAAAAAAATAGAGTAGTGATGGTAAAGTTGATGCAAATGTATGCAAATTTATGCTGCTTGAAAATGAACCAATCAAATCTTGCTGAGGTGAAATTTGATTGGTTCATTTTCAAGCTGCATAAATTTGCATCGACTCGAAGGTATTTGCATCTACCTGATCATCACTAGAATAGTCTGAAGAAGGCTGATTAGCCGAAAGCTTATAGTTAGACAATAAATGGTATCATCCGAATTCAAAACTTCTTTTATTAAAAGCACTGTAAAAAGGAACAAAGGGTGGAAGAGAATGGTACCATGTTTATACATTGTATTATCGCCGTTCCGAGGTCTCCTTTCCTTTGTGACTGCTTATTGATGTCAGGAGTACTCATAGATAGATGGATAGATTAATTTTGACCATATATCTATAGGCTTACATTAAAAAAGGGTGTTGTGCTATTTTGGGTGCCAAAGGAAGCCACTAGGAGAATATTGGTAAAATTACCTTGTTCTGACACAAGCCCTCACTGTACAATCCCCCCAATGCAAAATAATCTGATATTTAACTCTTACCCTAACTTACCCTTACACGAGCCCTCCCTCTACTGATGCATAACCCTAACCAGTGCGCCGGCCACAACATGCCTAACCCTATTGACTATGAAACACAGAATGATGGATACGGGTCTCCTAAACATGATGTGGACTTAAACCTCAACTTTTAATGCATTGTTGCCTGTCTAGTCTGTCTCATTGTCTCTCTGTAGTGTATATCCTCTCATGAACAGTATCTTTATATATTATCTGTTGAAACTTTATTGCAGATTGCCACAATTTAAAGAGGAAGCTAAAAGTTATGTGGGGGCTAACATGAAAAAGGTAGGTTCATTTTTTTCCTTTAATTATGAAGTTTCCAGGTTTGCACGTTTATCATAGTGTTGTTCGTAGAATTGGGCATTTTATTTGTGAGAAAAGTGATTTATAGGTTGTTTTTTTTTGTCTTCGTTTTTACTTTGATTTTCCTGACCATTTTAAGTATTATTCTTTGTTTTACATTTTCCTTATCAATGTTTGTTTCTTTTCTATGTTTGTATTACCCTTTTATTCATGTGGTCTTCGTGTATATGTAAAGGTAGCTTTCGTTTTGAGTAATGTCTAGTGATGGTCAGTACACTTGTGCTTTAAGATCGAGTTATATTCATCTTACTGTCATCACACAAAATTCTGTACTTTGGTCACCTTCATCAAGGAGAAGAACAACATACCTTTTACCTTTTGATTGTGAACGCCTAATCTTGGCCTCTTAGGCTCCTTTCATACTACTGTATATACTTTGCATTGCGCATCCTGAAAAATAAGATTGCAACGGTGATGTAATGTTGCATCGCCACCTACCAAGGAGATGCAACATGTACCATGTAGCAAACAGTCCACAGACTTTATGCATGCACCGCATTCGTCTGTAACGCACTTCATGTTGTGCATTATTCCATCGGAAAGTGTTGCATTGCAAATGTAACAGTGTAAAAGCACCTGCGCTGTGCCCATAAAACACGCCTCTTTCATCCTTTTGGCCTACACTTGTATCCTATTTACCTCCTTCTCTGCCTCTCAGATCTCGCACATGTGCGCCTGTGCCACTTCACTACAGTCCTCAGCAGCGAGATCTGAGAGGCGGTAACAGGATAAGGGCGTATTGCCTGGCATCAATGACACCCGGCGTATAAAATGACCCCTGATTTTCAAGGGTTAAAAAGTAGTCTTATACACCAGAATATACAGTAATTGCATCATTGTCAAGTGTGCTACGATGCAATGGATGTAGTGTGAAAGAAGCCTTAAAGGGAACCTGGGGGATACTCACCTCGGTAGGGGGAAGCCTCAGGGTCCCAATGAGGCTTCCCCCTCCGCTGTAGCTGCAGGCAATCCAGCGCTGGCTCCCCCAAAGTCTCCAGCGAGCCAGTCTTGACAAGCCTGAGAAGCTGAATTTATTTACCTTCCCTGGCTCCAGCGGGGGCGCTGTTGCAGCTCTCAGCACGGAGATAGGCAAAAATAGCCGATCTCTGTCGGGTCCGCTCTACTGCGCGGGCGCAGGAGGCCTGCGCAGTAGAGCAACCCGACAGCGATCGGCTATTTCCGCCTATCTCCAAGCGCAAAGCCAATACTGCGCTGGAGCCAGGAAGGTAAATATTTACATCCCCGCTGTTCGGAGGGCTAGAGCGAGATCGCCGTGGGACACAGGAGGACGGGGGAAGCCTCATTAGGATCCCGGAGGCTTCCCCTACCGAGGTGAGTACCCCCCAGGGGAACTTTTAGTCGTTACAGGTCTTTAAGTAGATATCCATGTAATGTGCATTTAGAAACAAACTGGGTGAAGGCTGGAACCTTTTATTTTCCTTGTATTTCTGTATCTGTGTTGGGTAGATTTCCCATCATGTTCTGTGGTGATTAGATTGCTGCAATCTCTGCATCAGGCCCCTATGAGGAGCTGGATTTGATATGTAAAATTGCAATGTATTAATTGCCAGTATGGGAACCAAGAGCTCTACATCACTGGCGGGGTTGGTGATGCAACACTATTTCTTCTCCGCTTGATCAATGCTGCAGCGCTCAGTTGCTTTATAAATCATTTACAGAATCCCTAGACCATACAGCCTATCATCAGTTCATCATCAAAGGACCACGATCGTAAAACATGTAAAATACAGGTGTATACAGATGTAGTAATGTCCATTACTACTACCTGTTGTAATCTATTATACTGTAGATCACATTGTTACCACTTACTGTAATGAACGGCTTCCCGAATAGGTGGCAAAAACTGTTTTCCTAGCACTTTCTGGAGCTTTGTGTCCGCCAGGAGAAAAGTGCTGATAACAGACAGATTAAGCAGAGAAGAATGAAACTAAAAGCAGGGTAGGTGTTTACCGTCATGTTCCCACTGATAAATGTAATAAAATACATGAGGATGCTTCGTCTCTGGTTCTCTTTAAGGCCTCTTGCACAATGCATGCGATTCTGATTTGCGATATTTTTTTTTATCGGTAATGCATGCTGCCTTTTTGCTGTGTTTTTCTTTTTATAGCATCTAGGGAAAATCTGAATCGCAAATCGGATTTGCACTGTGCAGGAGGCCTAATGGTGCCCAACTGCCCATACATAGTACAATAAAAACGTTAGATTTTCCCGTTTATTCGATCTAAATGATCGAATCGAATGAAAGTTGAAAATATTTTATTTTTCGATCAAGAAATTCAAACGAGTATCCTTTTTTTCGAGAAAAATCTGATTGGACATGCTGGAAAAATCTTTATATTCGATCTAATGGAATAATCGAACTAAACCATCTAATCGAAAAAAATGAAAAAGTTGTACCATGTATGGGCACCTTTAGACCTCTTTTCTCCAAACTAAATGAGCACAGTTTATCTAACCTCTCTTAATATGTAAGACTTCCATCAGTGGTCAGTTTTGCTACAAAATTGCAATATCGTTCCTGTAATGCATTGCTCAGAACTGCATTCCATATTCCAGATGCAGCCTTCCGAGAGCTAAACAGGGTCAGTATTCTACTGGCACCTCGCGTTTTTATTTCCCATTTTAATGCATCCCAAATGTTATCTGCTTTAGCTGCAGCTGCTTGGAATTTACTACAATTATTTAACTTGTCAACCAGTACTCCTAAATCCCTCTCCAAGTGTGGTGCCCCATCTGTATTCTGTGTATTGTGTATGGGGCTTAACCATTGGTACGACCAAAATTCATGACTTTACATTTTTTCAACACAGTTTTTACTTTGTCATTTGCTTGCCCACTATCTTCCTTTCACGTTGGTAATTCTGCACCACTTTGTGTCATCTGAAAAAATGTTGCTCCATTTTGAGCAGCTGAAGGGCCAGTTTATGCAGGTGACACTTTTGTGCCGGGATGGGTTGACGATGCAGGTGTGACATGTCTGCTTCCTCACCTCCCATGTAACTTGTCTTGCACACCTGTTGGCAGGCTAATGACTGGATTAGGATGCTGAAGATGACCTGTAGTTGTGGTGTCATATTCTTGTCTCATAAATGCAGACTTTTTTTTTTTTTTATCATTTTATTTAATATAGTAATACTACAGTTGAAGTGACCAGGCCATATTATTTGCTTAGGCTACATGTTGTTTGAATGCCTGTGGATGTAATACTGGTGTAGCAATTCATTATTCGATCTTTTCATGATTACACAGCTCCACATTAAAAATGCACTGAATCTGTTTTTATTACGGTGTATTAGTTTTTTTTTAAGTTATTGAGAAAAAGTTTTTGACTGAGAGCAAGTATTTCTGTACACACATCTTTGAATTGAATTTTTTAAAAAAGAATGGAACTGTAGTCAAAAAATTTACCTCTGCTTCAATGGGTTATCCAAACCATTAGAACTTCCAGTTCCAATTATTCTACACAGACACGCATTTATACACACACTCACTTACTCACGCTCTCCCTCGATTTAGCTAACATTCCCGATTGATCACCTGATCCAAAATTAATAAAAACATTGATCAGGCAGCTGTATTGCAGCACTGGTTCTCCTCAGATTGGATAAAAATTATCGAATTCTGAGATTGATCGGCCTGCAAAATTGAGAGATGTATGGGCACCTTTGCAAAGAAGTTTGTCAGTTACATTCCAAACCTTTTCCCAGAGTCTTTTATAAAGAATCTGGGAAAAGGTTTGGCATGTAACTGAAAAACTTCTTGCCTATGCTTGCTCATCCTTATCAACTGTAATTGGTGATTTTAAATCACTAATTACAGTTAAGGATGAGCAAGCAAAGCAAATAGATTGTTTTTAGGATTCATGAAGACTGTAAACAGAGAATAAAGAGTTTCCGTCAGTTTTGTTGTAGTTTTGTTGGCTCATAGACTGCTGTTCTATCAAGCCAAATATTATAATTGTATGGCTCAGGAATATGATTATTACCTGGCTGGCTAGGCTTGCACTCCTGAACTTTTGTACCATGTCAGATGTTGCTAGGCTAGACGAAATAGCAGTCTTCTTCTCCTGTCCCATGATTGCCCATGAGGAAAAGTCAGGAATGGGCTGGAATGGGGTCAGCGGTCAGTCTCTGAGCACAGTACTGACTCTGCTAACCTTATGTGTGCTGCTGCTCAGAGATTGAATCTTTGTGGCCTGCAATGCAGCTACATCTTTATTTCCTCCAACTGTGTGTAATCTCTACTTCCTCCCTACTGTGTGTAATGAAACATAACATTTGCTCACTCCCTTGCAGCGTCTTTGTTCAAATAAATAACACCTCCATGCATTCTTCTTGCAAGTTCTGAAGTGTTAAATGTGACTTTTATAAACACGCTGGGATGGGTGTGGGAAGGAATACTGCTTTATTACATACAAAATAGTGGGATTCTGCAGAATTATAGCTGCAGTCCTGGTCGGTCGCAAAGAGTTGATCTTTCAGCAGTACAAGGGGGTGGGAGGGGCTAGAGGTCTGAAATATGTTATATGAGCAATGACATTATCTTATAATCTCCCTTATACTAACAATGAAATATACAGAACTTTGCTGTATGGTGGTGCTGAGCTTGGATAATATTGCTCCCACAACTCACTGTAGATAAATTTAGACATGCTTAATAGTAACGAACACCCTATAATTTGTTTTGCTTGGGGTAAATGCATAAAAGGTCTGTAAAGGCATAATGAAAGTTCTTCTAATTTGCCTTTGCAAAATTAGGAGAAAAGAACCTACATATTGTAAATGCTTCTGCATTGATCTGCTTTGTTATAATTTGTTTTTTTTTAAATGTCGCCATGTTTGTTTCTTCATTCAGTAAAGTCCCTTCCACCTCTGTGCTCCTTTGTTTTGTCTTTGTTTCAATCATGCATTTACCTGTTTTCTGCAGATCTCCTCGTGTCTTCTCTGCAAAGTGGAGACTAATAGTGGTGAACAGTCCAAAAACCTCAACCAGTTAGAGAGGGTACTCCTTTTTAAGAGCCTAAAGGTCTTGCTTCTGTTCCTCTTCCTCTGTACAATGTGTTACTAAGACACAGGAATCCTGTTTTTTTGTGTAGCTTGTTTGCTTCTCTTCCATTCTCAATCTAACCTGGCATGGCTTTTTGATGGATGCATGAGGCATATGGGGCTTTGCAGTGTTGGGACTTCTGCTGATCTAGAAGGTCACTGGCTAACTCATGCTTCTGGAATGTAGATGCTAACTTTGAATGGATGAATCCACTGTTTCCATTTGTATTGTGCAGATTTGTGCCAGCGTACAGATAAGTGGTTAACAAAAAGTATTTACTTATACAGCGAATTAATAAAATAATATAGTGGGGATCAGAATTGACAGGAGATATGGTTTTTTTTTATACTTAATTACATGATTATCTATATCTGAATATTAACATTTTAAAAGATGGGTAGTTACAAATGGACTTCTTGGAGAAGCATGCTTGCATCAGCTTGCTTATGAAGTGCGTGTTCCCTTGCTTAGCTTGGCTTTATTTGCTGGAGGATGACTGTTTAGCGGAGAAGCTCTTTGAGGCCTACAGTTGCTGCCATATCAGCTGCCTGATTTCTTGTTGATACTGGGTGCGGACTCCGAGCTCCTCATTGTTCATAACCATATCAGATAACATAGCTCTGTAGTTAAAAAGCATATGAATATTGGGGGCTGTTATTTGATATGTGTAAGGGGAGGCAGCTCACAGGGTTGCAGCTTTCCTTCCTGATAGAGCCTTATTTTGGCTCCAGAATCATCCTCTTGCACAGCAAATAAATGTTAATGTGAACAAATAAAAATCCCCCATAAATTAATTTGAAACATTTAGCACAAAATTACTCACTGTTTTTGCAAGTGATTTTGAGGGCCCATTCACACTTGGGCGGTTAGTGGGTGATTCCTGCTAATCGCTGAAGAGATAGCGTTTTTTAAAGCAGTAGCGCAGTTGTAACCCCATGGCAGTGATCTCACTTCCGCGATTGCCGCCGATCGCGGGCGTTTCGCAATTAACGGCAATCTCAAAACCTGTTACCTGCAGCATTTTCCCGTGATTCTTGAGCGATCGTGATAGTGATTTTACTGCACTAATCACGGTAAAATCAACTGCGTAAAACTGTAGCACTTGCATCTGACAAGTCTGAATGGGCCCTGGCAGCGCTGGAAGAGAGAGCACTAGCAGAACACACAAGGATTAGCTCACTGAACTCTATAAGCATTAGATGGTTTTCATCTGTAACTGCCGATTGTAGCTGCCTCTGCCCGAGACTCTATCCTGGGTACCGCTGTACCTCCCATCGTCTTCAATGTGTTTACAAGTGATCTGACTGGCCGATGGGCTCTGACAAGCATAAGCTAAGGGCATTGTTCTCCTATTTGCCCTGCCTGCTCTCTGCTGCTCAGTTGACCTTCCTCCCCCCCCATCAACAGAATGCGTTGCTAGCATGTATACTAGAGAAACGTCTGTACAGAATTTGGCCCTGAAAAGCCCCCTGAAGAATCTAGTCCTGATCCCTGTGGTTGATAGTGCTGGTAGTTTTGTGCGAGGCTTAAAGGGTACCTAAAGTGAATAAAAGATACCAGTTTAATTTACCTGGTGCTTCTTCCAGCCCCCTGAAGTCCTCCTGGCCCCTCACTTCCATTTCATGATGGTCCATTCAGCAGCAGTGCCCTTCTGAAAGCCTGGTGACTGCCAGTTGTGGGCTACTTTGCATGCATGTCTGGGACCAAGCGCCTCCTCAATTGTACACACGTGGCTGGAAGTGTTCTGCACATGCTCCGTTCCAGTTTTTGCAAACTGCAGAACACTCCCGGCCACAAGAGCATGATCAGGAATTGTGCATGCAACTGTAAGAAGGCCACTGGAAGAAGCCCCAGGTAAGTTAAACTGGCCACCTTTATTTCGCTTTAGGTTCCCTTTAAGTTAAAGTTAATCTTATTACTCTTTTCATAGTGTAATTACTCAAGCTATGTAAGCACTAGAGATGTGCAATGAGATGCCCGTTCCAAGCTGTATAGCGTTTGCATAAAATAAATACTTAAATCCAAGTGGTAACACTACCGACAAGGACCTTGTTTTTGGCTTTTGACTTTTAGTGAGGCTGTTCGAGATGAGCATAATTAGAGAATAGTGGCATGAAGGCATCTCATTTACCTTGCATTGTATTCAAAATGTGCCAATTTCATTATCTAGTGATTTAGCTGAATCGTGACATAGTAGACCACAATTGTTCTGATTGTATGAATGGCAGTCATGCTGGAAAAAATGTGTGTTGCATTGAAATGTAGTGCAACACGCAAATATAGTGTGAAAAGGGCTTCAGTCCAGCAAGAACCAGTGTCAGGTTTATTGCTGGTTCTGATTGCATCATGTCCAAGTGTGCAAATATTTTAAATGAGGATCCAGACATACCCAACCTTTTTGATCTACTTAGCCTTTTCCAGACAACAGTGAAGCACAATAGAGGCCCTTCAGCTGTACTTAAATTGCCCTCTTCAGTTTCGTACCAAACTTTGCTTGTATGGGAATGAAGGTTGAACAAGAGAATAGTCACTATACACTGTCACTTTCAAAGATCACAGATTAGATAACATTAAATGTACTGAAGGGTTGTTGAAATTAACTCCTCTTTGATCAGTTTTGCTCAAACTTCGATTGGGAAAGACTTGAGTTTCAGGATATGAGTGGATTCATGTGCATGAACTACATAGGCACTTTCAAGTAAACCTGTAAGGAGAATAACATGGAAGCTGCCATTGCTGAGCAATTTCTAAAAAAGCTAAATTCCTGGCTGTGTAGTTGCTTTTCTGTGTTCTTTTGCTGAACTAGAAAAGGTACACAAATGAGGGGTTCCAGTTTTCTCTAAAAATCCTGCTTCAGGTGGGCTTCCCAGAGTTGCGACGATAGGATCGGCATCATAGCTAGGAAATTTGCATTTTCAGGATGAGGCCTCCACACTTCCTGTATGGTGGGTTTATTTTGTTAAAAATGTGCATTTTGGTAATTTTTGGCATGTTTTGTTTACAGTACATCTTTCTCTAGATTTTTTTTTTTCCAAAATAAACTAAAAGGCTGAAAGCACGGGAGTCCAGCTTACCATTAGGCAAGGTTTTGTATAGGAGTATATAGCAAATTAGTTTATGGGAATTTTATGTTTGCATTTATCTGTCAAGTTATACTCTGGTGTCTACTTTGTAGAAATCACTTGTCACTGTTAACTGTTTCAGGCACACTGAGGTGGCTCTGCATAGAAAAAAGGCAGTTAATTCTCCATGTTTTATGCTTAGTGTTGATGTCACAAACAAGACAGCAACTACCACCGAGACCAAAAAAATCAGGTAGCACAAACCAGCTATGAGAAGAAAGTCAAGTTGGAGATGGTAGTACCGTGGTAAGCATGGTTGGCAATTTAAGATGCAGATACACATTTAATATAATGACATAGTTGGAGGTGAGTGTTGCCACTCGCCAAAGGCCTACTCCTCATTTTAGGCTGTGATGCATATGGCCAGCGATTTCACATGGAACTGCTACCAAACCACCTCTTCATTTTTAATAGTCAAAATAGTAAGCACAGTGAAACAAGTCAAATTTAACAAGGGACAGGTCTAAGTTTTTTTCTTCTATCTGGATTAGGCTTGATTGCTGCAAGAAATATGGCATCAGCCATTTGAATATTCGAAAATAATGCTATGAATAAAAGCTGAATACATTTGGAACCACGGATCACCCTCTTACAAGGGCAGGCCACAGGAGAACTGTATAGTCCACATGGTGGTGGCATCTTGGTTTTGAAGCCTTTGGTTCTGTCAGACTTGCAGTCAGGTGTCTGACAGGACCTCAGGTCTGAAAGCTCTCAGGTGCTCCTAGCCCAGGTATGCATGTTGTTGTGCCCTAACCTTCACGTCTTGGTGTGTCAACCAGTCCCCTGTCTGCAATCCCAGTGTTTAGCTGTAGGCTTTTTACATGAGTTACTAATTATGGCTCGTGCCATTTTTTCTTGAGGCTTACAATATCTTTTGGAAAAACAAACGAGTTCAGGTAAGGAGGCTTGTAAATTCCCCCTGTCTCCTCCCTCATAAGTTTCCCCGCCCCTTGTGAATATTTGTACGTGTATCAACACTTTTGCTGCATTGCAGTCAATCCGTGTTCAGTTTATATCCAAACTAATGTGAATTGTTTTGTTGCCTGCAGTAAACCGTATGCTATTACATTTATATTACTAAAAATCAACGGTTTAATGAAAGTTTGTCTTGTATCTCCACAAAATGTTTGCGGCTGATGCCATTTTTATAGAGAATTAATGTATTTGTTACATAGTGGAGGGATTATGTATAATGTGGTAACAGATCTGTACACCAGAGACCTCATATTGTAGGGAAGAAACACTCTATGAAGTGGTCTTCTGGTACACCTCTCGAATTGCCTTCAGACATTCTGATTCAATTGGTCATCTTGGTCATCTTCAAGATCACAAGCAAGGCAAAGGTCCTGAAAGCATTGAGCACTAAAGTTTGAGAAATTCGGACAAAGCCCTGGACAAACATTAGGATTAGGATTTTTTTACTTCGATCGATTATTATAACCCATAAATTAATAGTATGGCTCAAAAATAGAGTGGCCATTTTGACGAACAATAATTTCTTATCGGCTGATATTTCGATTGAATTTTTAAAATGAATTGATTGAGTATGTTGGGTTATTTCATTCGATGGAACAAATATCGGGAGCTTTTAATTATGTATGCAATTAACCTTTACTCACTCTTGATTCATCAGGGTGCTTATTTTGTGATCAAAATAGCCTCCGATCGATTGGTGGAAAAATGGAACAAAAATTAACCCTAGTGTATGGGAAAAAAATCAATTCATGTTCCACCGATTAATTTATTCTTAATCGATTCTAAGAATCGAAAAGTCAATCGATCATCCTATAATCAATCAGTGTATGGCCAGCATTAGTTAGCCAAAGCAGCCATTTAGATTATTTTGGCCAAAGTCTCCCTAGTGATCTTTGACAATTATGGACATTAGTCTAAGCTACATATACTGTCCTATGTAACGAAGAAAAGAAACTTTGGTCTTACTCTCACAGTCAATTAACTTAAAGTCCTGTATGATTCAAAAGGCATAGATCTGTCTCAGATACATACATAGTTGCAGTAATAAATGCCAGACTAAAGGTGCGTACACGCAGGCGACTATAGTCATTTGAAACGATCGTTCCCCGATCGTTTCAAATGACGATCGTTTAAAAAAAAGCAACCAACGATCATTAAGTCTAACGACGGACGAGCTAGATCGTTAACGAACGATCTAGCTTGGCGGATTTTTACCAACGACTATCATTTGCAAAATTAGTACATCGTTGGAAACGGTCGTTCGTACTAGGCTTAACATGCGCATTTTGCTATTTCTCCATGAAACTTCTCATTTTTATGCGCAAGCGCAATAGTTGCTTTACGTGATGTAACGTTCGTTCTAACGATCAGATCGTTACACACATTTTAAAACTAACTTTACTTAGGTCGTTCTTTCATCAATTTAAAGTTCGTTCGTCGTTCTCAACGAACGATCGTTGTCGTATGTGTGTACGTAGCATAAGCAGGTGGCTATTCAGTTTTAAATGCTTCTAGGGATGGAGATGTCCTGATTGGGTGTGGCAAGGAGTTCCAAAGGGTGGGGGCAGCCTGACTGTTGGCTCTGGCTCTAAAGGTTTGAGTTGGACTTTGGGAGTAGACAAGTTACTAGATGCTGTTGATCTGAGGCAGTAGGAGCTGGAATGCAGTCTCACATTGCCACAATCTCACAGAATAGACTTTGTTTATCATCATAGAAGTCGGGGGGGGGGGCAGGGGGAGGGGCGTGATATCTGTTATGAGTGATATTTTTGGCTGTCATAAATCTAACGTTTGTACAGGGCTTAAATTCTATGCTCTGTTTTACTTTGCTTGAGGCTTATGGCTTTACAATTATTAGTTCAAATACATTTGCTTATTAGTTATGAACACTTATTGGGCTCACAATGATAGGATGTTAATTTAACATACAGGAGATGTTTTTTACAGTCAATTACATTTTCATGTAATTTGCACTTTCGTGTGTTTTTAGCTGTGGGAGAAAGTCGTGAAAGTGATTGATGGTAGAATGTAAAACTAAAGAGCATCTTATTTCAAGTGATGAAAGAGGAGATGAAGTGTTTCTAAACATAGGTGTATACTGTTAGATCTGGTAAAAAAACAAACAAAAAACAAAATCTGCCTAGTATCAATTGTTTGCCACTTGCCCCACTCCATAGTTGATCTCTCAGCAGAGGTTTGATCCAATTTAATTTGTGCATAAGCTAGCTTTGTATTGCGTGCTACACAGCAAAGTTAATGCAGCTTGTCTGCTCTTGCCTATAAGCCCGCACGCTCCAGGTTGATCAACTTGTCAAAGAATGTCCTTTTCCAACCACTGTTTGATTCATTAAACAACCATCAAGAAGAGGGACTTGATGTTATTTTTTGTATGGAATCCAATGTGTAAGCTGTTATACAATTGGTATGGTCTATGCCTCCATTATGGCAAAAAAATACACTTTGCAATCTGGCTGTGCAATGTTTGTGCAAATGTGTTAAGTGTAAAGCTGGAAGACATACCATACAATTTTCATTTCAGATCCTATTTCTGATCGAGAAAATGACCAGATAGCACACAAAAAAAAAAACAAAAAAAAAAACATATACAGCCTACTGACTGCAAGCAACCGATCCCAGCTCAAAATTTAACTTTCTCATTTAGAAGCAGATCAGACATGCTGAAAAAAATTAATCCAAATACTGGCTATTGCTTGTTGTGCATGTCCTTTCGATTCATCTTCGATCTATATCCATTCGGAAATATAACTGGCAATCCTATTGGAAAATGCATGTGTGTGTGCTAGCATTCTTCTATATCCGGTCGATGTCCAATCTGAATATCTATCTGATCACTTACTGAACACTTTGTCAAGTTTGACAGTTTCACATTAATGTTAGGGCTAGTTCACAGTCGTCAGTTGTGTTTCAGAATAATTCTGTATGGCAACTCACTGCCCATACAATTCTATGGGCCTGTTCACAGTACTGCTTTGTAACTGATCCCACTATTCTAACTCGCATGCAGGCTTTGTTTTAAAGTCTATAGGCCTCAATTCACTAAGCTTCACTCCTGTCTTTAAAGAGAACCAGAGATGAAGCACCCTCATGTATTTTACCTTATAAATCAGTGGGAACATGACAGTAAACACCTAATCTGCTCTTTGTTACATTGTTCTCTGTTTAATTTGCCTGTTATCACCTCTAAGATAAGAATCCCGACTAAGCAGTCGGCTGGCTTTGCTACAGAAAGATTATAGCTGAGACTGTGTTCTTTTGTGTCTTTTCAAGTCCAAGCCTGCCCCCTGCTGGCTTTGCTCAGAAATCATTATAGCTGAGTCATTATAGCAAAGCCAAACTCAATGCTCAGTCCGGGATTCTTATCTCAGCTAGATAACAGACACTTTTAGCAGTGAGGATGGAACAGAGAGCAGGGTAGGTGTTTTCTCTAATGTTCCCACTGATTTCTATGGTAAAATACATGAGGGTGCTTCGTCTCTGGTTCACTTTAATAACTCTTCTGAGCTGTTTTACAGTTATCACAATCATATCACCATGGTGATAACTGTAAAACAGCTCAGAAGAGTTGATAAAGACAGGAGTTAAGGTTAGTGAATTGAGGCCTATGTCCAGTCTCCATTGCAGTTCACACTCAATATAACACATTATAAAGCGTACGTTATGCAACTGACCACTGTGAACCTAGCCTCGCTGGCCCCTGTTCAATTACTGTAAGTTTTCTCCCAGGAGATCATTTTACATCTTGCCTACAAAACAACTTTTTAGCACCTACGAAGCAAAAAAGTAAGTAAGTAAAAGTAAGGTAAAATAGTAATATTAATTACAGTATTCATTTTCTTGCTTGCTAAGGGCTTAAAATGTATTTTATTGATAAGCTGTGAAAAAAAAATCTGTGTGGAAATTCAGGAGAGAAGTTAATTCCGTAAGGGCCGCTGAGAATTCATTTAAAGTTTACCACGCGGGCTACAGTGAGATTACAAATATTCAAGTAACTCTGGGGCTGTAAGTAAGGCTAGTGTAAGGAAATAAGTACTACACACGCTTAAGTGTTGGTTAAGGTGTACTTAAAACAGGTTGACATTTACAGCAGATTAAATCATTTTGTTCAAATTGGTTACTGATCTTTGGCCGCCAACATAAACAGACAAACTTACTTCCGGTTTCCGGCATTTAGAAAGTGTGATCATCCGTGGCAGTAACATTTTCAGCACTAGTCTAGTGTAGGGACCAAGCAAGAAACCTTCGAAGGAAATTAACATGATTGAATGGGCAGCACCCTCTCCAACTGCTAGGTTTCAGATGGGTTGTAGTAAACTATGCCTGCATTATTTGGCCAATCACAGTGCTTTGTGCTCTAGAGGGTTCTGTGATTGGAGCACTGTTCCCTATTAGTGAATGAAAGGCAAATGGGCAGAGGATTGCTGGCCACATAGTTCCCTAATGCATTGAATGAGATAACAGCAAAAGTGGGATGATCTGTTTGCAATCAGATTTCTGCTGAAATCTGTGTGAAATAGTGGAAAACATATCTTCACTCCCTTGATTGAATCTATATAGAGATTGCAACGTTACACAAGAATTGTACAGCCAGGTTTGAAGCATTAGACCAGTTTTCCTAATTGTGAAATCGGTAATGACACCACCCCCTAACTGAATGTCTGCTTGGAATTTGGGCTGGATTTACACAATTAACAAAACTGAGAACCTTGGTAAATACCACCAATTATTTTGTGTAGAAGGAAATTAACAACTCGTTTTAACTTGTGGTATGTGTTTTCTGAACAGCTAAAGATGAGAGCTGGAGGTACAAGCGAGTCCTCAAAATGGAAGAAACAGAAGAGATCACCAAGAGCACCTCGTCACTTAACAAAAGCAACATCTGGACCCGAATCTCAGCAGCAGCAATCGTTTACCAATGGATCGTCTGGAAACACTGGTAATCTGAAAAATGACTGCATACCTCTTTATAAACATTACTGACAGATTTGCTACTCTAGCCCACCCTTTTATCCCCCCCGTTTTTGGCTTGTAAGTTATGCTTAAATCAAAATAACAAATTAAAGCCAGATTAATTCAGTATAGTGATTGTCACGTGACATTGGTGCAATCCAGCTATTTCCAGTTTTCTTCTCCCCAGTTACCTGCCTGATGACTGTGAGATGGAGTGTCAATGATTGGACACATTAGAGCGTTATAATTTTTGTTCCCTTGCATATTAAGTGCACCATCATGGGCCCCCTTGTCCTCTTGTATTTGAGAGGCATTTCACTGCCTATCAACTGCCCGTGTAAAAGAGGTCTTACTTCTGACTGGCCCAATGCAGAGTGCATTAAATTTACATGGTAGTTAAAAACATTGTTGTCATTGTCCAAATCTAGTTGTCTTTTTGAAAAAATGCAAAGCTTTAAAGAAGGACATCAGATTAGTGTAATAAATATGCTTGTATGACCATGCTGTAATGTTTCGTACACATGCTAGATTTCTCTTGGCCAGTTGGCTGTCTCTGCGGAGAATCTAGAATGTGTACAGCAGTTCCGATGCATCAGGAAGAGATGCTGACTTCTGGACCATCTTGGCAGGCCGAAGCCATTTTTCTCCTTGCCTTTCTGCTTTCTTGTGCAAAGCACTGTCATCTCTTCACCCCCTCCACAACAAAATGTATTGTTAGCTTGCAGGCCAGTGGCATATCTGTAACTGCAATCAGCCCCAAATAGTCTTCTATGGGACTGAGTCACAATCGCTGCGGTTAAGTCTGTGTACATGTGTATGAGGCTTTAGTATTTTAAATACATTATAGTAAAACATTTAAATCCTGTGAAATCTGCTTAGGGTTAGAGTATAAAAACTAGATCTTCTGCCAAATCAAACAGTAATAGTCTTCCAGCAGACTTAAAAATGTAAACTTTTTAAACATTTTTACATATTGTTTCATGCGCCACAGTGTGTTTCAGTGCAAGATTTTGTGTGCCTCGATTCATTTTACTGTCCTCTTGTGCAGAGAAATTTTTAACCTTCTGATTTGAAAGCAAATACTCTTTAGAACGCATGGCATTTGCATTTGTGCATGTGCAGTACACAACGCAAGTCTTGCAAGACCTGCATTGTGTATTGCACACTAAGTGTAAAACTGAGCACTGCTGTGTGATAATGCAACGCACATCACAGGTGGGGATGATATGCAAGACCATGGACATGAATATGCCCATGCAGATCATACACTGTGCAATGCATTTAGGCTTCTTGCACACCAAGACGTTGCATTAGGTGCCACGTTAAGGTCGCATAACGTGCACCTAACACAACGTATGGTGCTGCAAGAACCGACGGTAGAGTGAGCCGCGTTAGGCGGCTCGAGTCCTATAATGTCTCCCAGAGTGGCGCTGATTGGCCAGCGGGACCACGTGATGCGGAGCGAGACACTCCGCATCACGTGGTCCCGCCGGCCAATCAGCGCCCGCCAGTGCAGTGAATATTAAGTAGCCATGTGCGCGGCTACTGTAGCTGGCTCTCCCCGCCTCCTCTCCGCCCCCCACTGCGCATGTGCAAACAGTCTAACGCGGCTATAGCCGCTCCAACGCCGTAGCATGCTGCACTTTGCACAGAACGTGCAGCGTTACATGTAACGCAACGTGGGCTGTGTGAACAGCCCACTTGTGTTACATTGCTGTGCGTTGGGGGAGCGTTACAGGCGCACTAACGTGCGCCTGTAACGTCTTGGTGTGTAAGCAGCCTTAAAGTGACAGCCCCACACATAACGTGTGCAAGACCTAAAGTCCAATGAAACCATGGCTAGATGTGTTGTTTCAGCAGACCTACTACGTACTTTACACGTTAACTTTTTGTTTAAACACAAATGAAGAACAACCTAATTTGGACTTTGTACTTTTTGTAAAAGACTATCGATTTCATACTGCATGCTCATATACGTATCTTTCTTGCAGCAGGCATTCCTTTCATTGACATGCCCTCTCCAGATTCTACCTCTCCTCTGTCAGCTGGAAGCTCGGAGGCTACGTCGTGTGCTGTCAGCCCCATGACTGACAGTGCGCTTGGACTTTCTTCCCAGGCCACCTCCAAGGAAGATTTGTCTGAAATAGATAGTACAAGCTCTGTTGCCACACTACAGTCATCCAGAGACACGTATTTGTCTGAACAGCCAAACCAAGATGACAACAAGGTGAATATTTCTTCCCCTCCCCCCCCCCCCCCCCCCTTTTTTGTTCTATCACACTACACAGTGCAGCATTATTATTATTGACTTTTATATGGGCAAGCCATGGAATATGTTTGTGCTTTATAAAAAATCAATAATACTTTATTCTTTAGTATGCCATATACCATGTACATATAGATGGGACAGCATGTACAAACAGCAGCAATACCACAGTCTAATAGTAAAGCAAATCATAACCATTTGAGCTTTTGATTGAAAGGGCCATCAAGTGGCTGATTACTTTTGATCTTACACAGAATTAAACAAGAAGCATATCCACAGTATGCCATCATTACACAACATAGGGTATCCCATCACTCCAGCGCCTTAAATATGATGGGCCAGCATTTCAACCCCATATAGTGGTTTTTAGCTTTATAGTGCCTACTACATTGTATTACAACTTTTAGCACACTACCAAAGTGTTTCTGAGGTCTTTCCTCTTCTAGTTTTTAAGAGCCCCCACAGCGCAAACGATCTTTATGAAGCTCCTCATTTAATATTGCATCTTAGGACAACTTTGATAATAACTGAAATGGCACTTTGACCACTGACTGCACTGGTAGGGACCAGGGGCACATTGATGGAGTTAGGATGGTGGTATGTATGGCAGTGACAGATGGTACTGTAATATACCTGCTCCACAGTGCACTACTCACTCACTGCTGCTCTTTCTTACTACATAGACCTTGATCTATAGGAGTATGTCTCTTCTTGTGGCTTCACATCCTCCAGCTTGCTGCTGAATCACTGAGACTCTTTACTTGTCTTCTGGAATATTGGGCAGTGTCATGATGGGCTAATGGTCAGTAGAGCAGTAGTGTAGTGTATATATACGTAGGAGGTTTTGGGGAGTAGAAGAGAGACCCTAGGTTGGTGCCAGTAGGATGAGTTGAAGGGGAGGTAAGAAAGGCATGGCCCAACTGGAAGACCACAAAAATGCACTAATGATCTTAGTAGAGCCTGCAACATATCAGTTGGACAGTGCTGTACGATGGAATTGGAGGCCTTTATATAACTTACTGAAAGAAGTAGCAGGTTTATTTTAAGCCTTTATGGAGAAAAATCTACAGGCATCTACTGCTGCTATTGCACGGCTGTAATGTTAATCCTTTGAGTCACTCATGTAGAACAAAAATGCTAGTTAGAAGTTTCAGAACACCTGATTTGCAGATTGTCCATCCTAGCAATGCAGATAATGCAATGTGCAAAATCTATATAAATGGCCCAATTCTCCCCTAAACAATAATAAAGAATCCTTGTTGCTGGGCATAGATTGGTTTCAGATTATACAATGTCTTTCTAGGTGTTGGTATAGAATGCAACCATTGAAGTGAACCTAAGTAAAAGAGTTCGAGTGAGGTTAACACGTGTACAGATATTTGTGGCAATTACATTAACCTGCTTTTGTAGTGGTTTGTCTGCTTCCGAATAAGTGTTTGAAATACTGTATCTGACGTCTGAAACTTTTTCAGAGAAAATTGAATTGTGTGTCCCTGCATTTGCCTTTTCCGGTGAATGTGAAAATAATGTTGGGTCTCCTGAAATATTTATCCATTTTCCAACTGTAATTTACAGTACTGGTTTGAAAATGAAACCATGAACATGTCTGGTTATAAGGATCAACAAGAATACTTGCCACACAAGAGGGCCTGGCAAGGAACAGTTTGTCCCTCTGAAAAAAACAAGTACTGGGTTACTAGGAGGCCTTTTGTAACCATGCGTTATATGCATCCAATCGCAGTGTTCTAGAATAGTTACTGCAGAATAAAATATCACGTAAAAGAAAAAAAAAAAAGAATTTCCAATAGATTAAAATATTACATTTCCTTTTTAATGAAATCAAAAGCTTATAGACCACAAAAAAAGCAGATGACACTAAAGTCTCAATATAACTTTATTTGTGAAATATATATATATATATATATATATATATATATATATATATATATATATATATATGTGTGTATATATATATATATATATATATATATGTATAATATGTGTGTGTATGTACGGTATCTGTATGTATGTATGTATGTGTGTGTGTGTGTAAAGTATAGTACATAACCAAAAAGTATGACTCAACTGAAAATATGTCATATTGTTGGTTCTTCAAAGGAGCCGCCTTTTGCATTGATTACTGCTTTGCACACTCTTGGCATTCTCTTGATGAGCTTCAAGAGGTAGTCACCTGAAATGGTTTTCACTTCACAGGTGTGCCCTGTCAGGTTTAATACGTTAAGGAATGAAGGTCAGTCAGTCCGAAAAATTGGAAAAACTTTGAAAGTGTCCCCAAGTGCAGTCTCAAAAACCATCAAGCGCTACAAAGAAACTGGCTCACATGCGGACCGCCCCAGGAAAGGAAGACCAAGAGTCACCTCTGCTGCGGAGGACAAGTTCATCCGAGTCACCAGCCTCAGAAATCGCAGGTTAAGAGCAGCTCAGATTAAAGACCAGGTCAATGCCACACAGAGTTATAGCAGCAGACACATCTCTAGAACTGTAAAGAGGAGCCTGTGTGAATCAGGCCTTCATGGTAGAATATCTGCACGGAAACCACTGCTACGGACAGGCAACAAGCAGAAGAGACTTGTTTGGGCTAAAGAACACAAGGAATGGACATTAGACCAGTGGAAATCTGTGCTTTGGTCTGCTGAGTCCAAATTTGAGATCTTTGGTTCCAACCACTGTCTTTGTGCAACGCAGAAAAGGTGAACGGATGGTCTCTTCATGCCTGGTTCCCACCGTGAAGCATGGAGGAGGAGGTGTGATGGTGTGGGGGTGCTTTGCTGGTGATACTGTTGGGGATTTATTCAAAATTGAAGGTGTCACGGACGGTTGCGGGGCCGCAGACTCGTCCTGGAACCGCCCGTGAAGAAAAAGCGATCACACTCGATTCTCTGCATCAATTGCGCTTCAGATCAATAGAATCTGGATTGATTGTGTAGGAGCATCAGCAGTCTTTTCTCAGCAGAGAGCTAGCATCAGCTTAACTGCAGGATGGCTCTTTTAAAAGCTAATAAGCAGGAACAAACCCTTGCGTTCAGGAAGCTAATCCCAGCAGGGGGCTATTCAAAACCTGCTTTGCCCCCAGACTGGCCGGAGCCATATAGGCAGAATAAGAAAGCATGGAGTTTAGGATTTTGAGCATGTTTAAGCAATACCGTTCAGGTGAGAAATGTGAAAGTTATATCATTCTGCTGGTCCGGATCTTGTGAGTATTTTGATATTAAATTGGGGCCACTGGCATAACCAAAACTCGGGGGATTCCACCGTTTTTTAACCGGGCATGCAAACATGCCCAAGTTTGGTATCATATGAACTGGCCTAGTCTGAGAAATATGAATGTGATGGTCATGTGTGTGCAGAAAGCGTAAGCCGAGATAAGGCAAATGTCATATTTGGTGGGCATAGAGCATCCCTCCAGGGAGTTTACCGCCCCTGTCCAACCCCTGGGCTGTACTTGAGGCTCCACCCAAAGGTGGGCATTGTTCAAAAGTGTTTGCAAGGGACCACTCCTTCAGTCCTCCACATTCCATCTGTACGAGAGCTGTCTGGTGCTAGCCAGAGGACACATGGCTAGCGGCCATTTTGATCGGCCATCTTGTCTGAACTGAAACAAAGGACATTTTCCATTTTGCTTGGATTTTAAACTTTGCTGAAACTGAACAAAAGGAACTCTACAAGTTTTCCCAGAACGGACATCATTCCACAAAAAGTATTTTCTCCTTTCTTTTATTTCATACTGGCTATTACTGTTTTAATAATTTTGATTTTAATAATTGTCTGTATATATTAATTATTTATATTGCCGTGAATAAAAGACTTTATCAAAGTCATTCACTGTCCGCTACCCTGCTTTTCAGCCATACACAGAAACTGATCCCAGGTCTCTGGAGAGACGCTACTACTATTGTTGATATCTAGACAGAATAGAGTGTGTTTAACCGTTTTTATTCGCAGGACTAGTCAGTCAGTTGGGTCCACTGGCCCATACCAGTGGTGGTGGCAGTTATACCCTGAAATCGTGTGTAAGTTGTAATTACCGTGCCTCACAGGCTCCCCTCTGCTTTGTCTGCGGCCAATTTCCAACGGTTCCTACGCATTGACTGCGACCAGAGTTCGCACGATCCGTGCACTGGCACCGCTTGGAAGGCATTTCGCGTTCCGACCACTAGGGCTCCTGTGACAGAAGGCATACTGAACCAGCATGGCTACCACAGCATCTTGCAGCGGCATGCTATTCCATCCAGTTTGCTTTTAGTTGGACCATCATTTATTTTTCAACAGGACAATGACCCCAAACACACCTCCAGGCTGTGTAAGGGCTATTTGACCATCAAGGAGAGTGATGTGGTGCTGCGCCAGATGATCTGGCCTCCACAGTCACCAGAACTGAACCCAATCGAGATGGTTTGGGGTGAGCTGGACCGCAGAGTGAAGGCAAAAGGGCCAACATGTGCTTAGGATCTCTGGGAACTCCTTCAAGACTGTTGGAAGACCATTTCAGGTGACTACCTCTTGAAGCTCATCAAGAGAATGACAAGAGTGTGCAAAGCAGTAATCAAAGCAAAAGGTGGCTACTTTGAAGAACCTAGAATATGACATTTTCAGTTGTTTCACACTTTTTGGTTATGTACTATACTTGTGTTAATTCATAGTTTGGATGCCTTGAGTGTGAATCTACAATGTTCATAGTCATGAAAATAAAGAAAACTCTTTGAATGAGGTGTGTCCAAACTTTTGGTTTGTACTGTATGTATGTATGTATGTTTATTTATATGTGTGTGTGTGTATCTCTCTCTCTCTCTCTCTCTCTCTCTCTCTCTCTCTCTCTCTCTCTCTCTCTCTCTCTCTCTCTCTCTCTCTCTCTCTCTTATTTATATTATTTATTTATATATAATCTGTCTGTCTATCTATCTCTATATATATATCTTTGTCTCTATCTATCCATACGGTCTTGAAAAAGCCCTAATCCGCACCTCTTCTTAATGAAGATAGTGCTTAAAAGTTATGGAAGTTTTAACTAAATAAGAGAGTTGCTCCTGGATTCTGTGTTTCTTGTGGGATATTATAATATATAACAGTGTTCTCCCCAGATTTTTTTTTTAAGCCGGGTGGCAGGAAAATGTAGCCGGGTGGATCGGGACAGCGAAGTCATCTGGGAGTACGTACAGAGGTGCGCGTAGCACCAGATGACAGCGCAGCTATAGCTGCAATGCTATAGGCCAGTGCAGTCATACTTCATGGGCATGGAGGGCTATTTTTTTTTCAGACCCCATGGTGTAGGGCCGAAGGTTCTTGCTAGAGCCGCATACACCCCCTCTCCCCCCTCCCCCCCGGGAAAAAAATGCAATTAAAGAACAATTAGATTGGCAGCACTTTACACAAAATGCAATTCAAGATTTCGGTGAAGTTGTGTGGCCGAAAAACATAAGTGTTCCGCCGAAAAATGGGTGTGGCCATGGACCAGAATGTGGGTGTGGCCACGGGTGGAGACAAATTTACATGAACTTAGCACTGTGGGACATTAGATTAGGACAGTGGTGGCGAACCTTTTGGAGGCCGAGTGCCCAAACTGCAACCCAAAAGTCACCTCATCTATCTATCCGATATCTATCGCAAGGTGGCAACAGCAATTTAAACTACATACAAACGTTTTAACTCATACATGAACATTATGGAAAAGCCAAGTTGAAAATAAACTGTGAAGATAAACAATTTCATCCATCCTACTCCTGTAAAATGTATTTTTTTTTTAGAACCTCCCAGTTTTATTTTCCATTTTAAAAAGCTAAAAAAGTAGGTCTAATGCTGTTGTCTCATATGATGATGATGATTCAGCTTTTCCCATAGTCTCGCAGTTAGCAATCATGTGACCCCCAACAAGACAAATTCAGCAATCATGAGGCCCCCAACAAGACAAATTCAGCAATCATAAGGCCCCCAACAAATCATGAGGCCCCCAACAAGACACATTCAGCAATCATGATGCCCCCAACAAGACAAATTTAGCAATCATGATGCCCCCAACAAATCATGAGGCCCCCCAACACGACAAATTCAGCAGTCATGAGGCACATAAATAGACAGCATTTCACATAAATAGGCAGAATGCACCTTTAATATGGTAGACACCTCTCACCTGGCTTCTAAATTCTCCTCTACGGGCTGCTGTGCCTGGCTGGCCTGGCAATACTGTTTTTGGCCGGATTGGGGATGGTGTGTGGGCTGAAAGGCCTTGCGGTGATGCTGTGGTCTAGCCAGATGAGCTAGTGACAGGTGTCCCCCCAGATGAGGTAGTGACAGGTGCCCCCCCAGATGAGGTAGTGACAGGTGCCCCCTCCCCCAGTTAGATAGTGACAGGTGCCCCCCAGTAAGATAGTGACAGGTGACCCCCCCCCCAGTTAGATAGTGACAGATGCCCCCCTAGTTAGATAGTGACAGGTGCCCCCCCAGCCTAGTTAGATAGTGACAGGTGCCCCCCCAGCCTAGTTAGATAGTGACAGGTGCCCCCCAGCCTAGTTAGATAGTGACAGGTGCCCCCCAGCCTAGTTAGATAGTGACAGGTGCCCCCCAGCCTAGTTAGATAGTGACAGGTGCCCCCCAGCCTAGTTAGATAGTGACAGGTGCCCCCCAGCCTAGTTAGATAGTGACAGGTGCCCCCCAGCCTAGTTAGATAGTGACAGGTGCCCCCCAGCCTAGTTAGATAGTGACAGGTGCCCCCCAGCCTAGTTAGATAGTGACAGGTGCGCCCCAGCCTAGTTAGATAGTGACAGGTGCCCCCCAGCCTAGTTAGATAGTGACAGGTGCCCCCCAGCCTAGTTAGATAGTGACAGGTGCCCCCCAGCCTAGTTAGATAGTGACAGGTGCCCCCCAGCCTAGTTAGATAGTGACAGGTGCCCCCCAGCCTAGTTAGATAGTGACAGGTGCCCCCCAGCCTAGTTAGATAGTGACAGGTGCCCCCCAGCCTAGTTAGATAGTGACAGGTGTGAACCCCCCCCCCCCCCGTTAAATAGCGAGAGGTGTCCAGCGCCTCCTAGCCGCGTTATCTCTGCCGTGTGCTGCCTTCTCCTGTGTCCCCGCTGCCTGTGTCCCCGCTGCCGCTGCTTTACACTCGCAGCTCAGACCTCACAGATCGCGGCGACTGAAGCAAGGAGAGCGCGCATAGCACCCACGCGGCTGAACTTCACATGCGGAAGTGACTAATGAAGTCACTTCCGCATGTGACGTACTCCGTATGTATGCGGGTACCATGCGCACTCTCCTTGCTTCAGTCGCCGCGATCTGTGAGGTCTGAGCTGTGAGTGTGAAGCAGCGGCAGCGGGGACACAGGCAGCGGGGACAAGGCCAGTATAGGAGGGAGCAGGCATGGCGTCCATGGCGCAAGCCATGCCTGCACCTCAGAGAGAAGAGCGGGCCGCAGCAGGAGGCCTGGCGGGCCGGATGCGGCCCACGGGCCGCCAGTTGGACAGCGCTGACTATAGGCCACGCCCTGCATAAAGGTAATTCTGGGTTCTAGCAATTGCCGAGCATCCTCCCAGGTCCAGAAGCATCGCTGCATTAGGCATAGTGAAAGCCCTGCACTTCCGAAGCACGTGGTGGAAGCGGAGCCAGCTCTGACTGCAGTGAATATTGATGAGGATGAGAGGCACGCTAGCTCTTCTCTCTCATCCTGTGTCAGCAGCTTCGAGTGTGAAGGAAGATGGTCTGCTGGCTGTACTTCTGTACAGCGCTGCTGCCACCTAGAGGATCCAGCCTGAATCACAGCATTTAGGTTTCCAACAATGTTAGACCAGGAGGGTCCAACATTGTTGGAAACCTGAATGCTGCAAGGTAGATAGCCCAGCACTAGAGAAATCTAGGTGGGTGCTCCGCCCGGCTGAAATGGCCTGGGGAGAACACTGTAAACTTTGTATAGATTTTACTTGTGGCTTATTGTTTAAAGATAAACAAGCTATCACTGATAACTTAGAAATTGCCTCACATCTGGTCATCTTCTGCATAGAATGAAGAATTACTAGGAAGGAAGACGCAATCTGCCTCTGTTGAATCCATCCCTGAAGTTCTAGAAGATAACTTATCCCTGGCTGAACATTCAGACTCTGCTTCTGTACATGACATGGACTATGTCAATCCTCGGGGGGTTCGCTTTACACAATCATCACAGAGGGAAGGTGAGCTTTTCTCTTGTTGCAACCATGGACAGCTGTGCAACTTTTTGCTACAGTTAGTCCTTATTTTTGATGCTTTTGAACTTGGAAGTGAATGAATTTGTGTTTCTTACTGTTATGTATTTTGTGTTTTCTAGGAGTGGTTCTAGTCCCGTATGGCTTACCTTGTATACGTGAACTGTTTCGCTTTCTCATTTCACTCACCAACCCCAACGATCGCCATAATTCTGATGTGATGATGCACATGGGCTTACAGCTCATCACAGTAGCATTGGAGACTGCCCCCATAGCTAACTTTGCCTCATTACTGACACTTGTGAAGGATGAACTCTGCCGACATTTGTTTCAGGTACTGCTGAGGATTTTTTAATCTGTTATATTTGCAGGGTAATTTCTATAGCTGAAACCAGCCTTGCTGCCTTGTGCGGCTCCTTTCGCAGACAGCCTTGAACAGGATTAGGTAAGGGACTCTGTGGAACAAGTGCTTGTTGTACAGTGTGTCTATGGCAAGGTCAAAAATTGACATTCGATTCTATTAAGGAAAAAAAAAGTTGAATGAAAATCTGTAGAAAGAAATGAGGTGCGCTTGATCAATTTTCAGTGGATGCATTTGGATTGAATGTTGATTGGGATTGTGCAGTTCAGTTTGGCAGTAGTACAGGAAAAATATGGCACTTATAGATGGATGTATAGATTTATATTGCATGGAAAGACAAATAAGGATGCACACCTAAATAAAAACCAAATTTATCATAAACTGCAAATACATATAGGAAGTAAAAGAACATGCACACCTTGTATATTCGATGCAAAAAAGTTTGTATTAAAGATACTGGCAAGTCATACAAAAAGACATGAAAAGTGGTCTGTACAAACTATGTGCAACATCACTGTACAGCCAAATGTATGATATGTAGTCACAGGTACAATGATGCAAAGCACATGCTATAATAACATATTGTTAATGATACATGAACAATGAGGAAAGAATCATCCTCTGGCTGTACAAATCTGAAGCAATGTACAGCGTAAATGCAGCAAACGTCAGTCCATAAAAATCACAGTAACCAGAGGAGGCACCGCTATATTACCCAGACGCCGCGGCGTTTCGGAAATAAGTTCCTTTATCAATGAGGTTTAGCTGGAAGCGGCTGGAGGCAACAGCAAAGTTGTGCAGAGCGGCGATGTCCCGGGACTTTTTTGCATCGAATATACAAGGTGTGCATGTTCTTTTACTTCCTATAGATTTATATTGCATCATCAGATGCTATAAAACTAGCGCTGGCAACATTCTTATTAATATTCAATGAGTTTTCTGGTAATATCTGACAAAATTTAAGTGGTGTATGCCAGTGATCCAAGTAGACAATCACTGTCAGAGAGGTATTGATTGTTTACCTGACGTAATATGTACATCTGATAGTGTATGCCGAGCTCTTCAGTTATTCACCCTTGCCTGTTGTCCCGAACGATTATATGTTGCAGCAAGAGTTTAAAAAGGTAACACTAAAGTTTAAAGGGGAACAAAATAAATCCATACATTTGTGAAGTGAGAAGCTAAAAAATAGGACAGATCGAGATGATTGATATTTGCCATGTAATTTCTCCTTGTTGTTTGATCCATGATAAGCCTGCATATCCTCATATTTACTACTGACAGACAATAAAAAAAAACTAGGCAGTACCAGCTTCTATTATTTATAAACACCCCCCCCCCCCCCAAAAAAAAAAAAATTGTGATAGGCTTAAAGGTTGTTTTTTCTTCTTTCATAGATATGCATATGCACAGTGGGAGATACTGGTTGCTTGGCAGATGGAAACCGCTATTATTTCCCACAGTGCAATTAGGTTCATAGACTGGAAACTCACTGTTGGAGGGGTTTCACCACAATATCAGCCATATAGACACCCCTCCACCACCGCCCCCATGATTGATTCGAGAAAAGGTAGAGAATATCCCATGAGAAAATTGGGCTACTAATAACGATGAAGTTCAATCCTTAGTTACAGTTCCTCTTTTTATCTAAGTGGTACAATTTATTGTTTGAACTCATGCAAATTATGTCCAAGATTTACACAATTGTTGTTTTTTTTTTTTTGTAGTTTATTCATTTTGGCTGAGTTTATTTTTCCCTTATTTTGTACGTATGGAAGACTACCAGGACCCGTTCTAGTCCCTTTTCTTGTGTTTAGTTCCAGAGTTTGTCAGTTTTTTTTTTTTTTTTTATCCTGGTTGTATTTTGCTGAGATGGAAGTTCTCCCAGAAGGCCTAGCATGTTTTTTAGAAATTTAATATGTGTAAATACAGATTTGTGGTTTAGAGTGCAATATTTTAGTAATATCCATTATTTGCTGGTAGTAATAAATGCTCTTTCCTTAGCTTTTGAATGCAGAACGATTAAATTTGTACGCATGTTCTTTGCGGGCCTGCTACCTTCTGTTTGAAAGCATGAGAGAACATCTAAAGTTTCAGTTGGAGGTAAGTTTACTCTCTGAACACAAATTACTTTAGAAGGCTTTGCAGACAAATAACGTAAAAAAAAAAAATATTGGGTGCTAGACTATAATAATAATAATAATAATGCACTTCTTATTTGCAGTTAATCAGTAACTAGTATCTTTTTGTGAAAAAGTAAATTTTATGTGAAATGTTCTTAGTCATTCTTTCTGGTCCTTGTGCTGACTGTCCTTACATTGCTTATATATATATATATATATATTATGTGTGTGTATATGAAGTGTAAACTACTACTTGTTAACCCGTGCAGCCCTTTTGTTCCCATTTAACCAAAGCAGATATTATGCCCCCAACACAGCATGTAGAGATAGTATGCCCCCCCCCCCCAACCCCAACACATGTGCAAATATTATGCCCCGATACAGCATGTGCATATAGTAAAAGAAAAAACCTCTTTTCGCCAGACAGCGAAGCATACTCAGGGGGCAACCTGTCGTCCAATTGGACAGCAGTGTCACCTGATGTGGAATTGGATTGGAAGCCAGCGAATGACTAGACTAAAGAATGACTAAATTAAAGATATAGTGGACCGCATCTATAAGTAATACATTTTGTGAGTGGGGGGCCTCGGGGGTCACATTCGGCCCGCGGGCCTTAGTTTGAGGGCCACTGCATTAAATCTATATGAAGGATGTAAATGCTTTAACAATTTGCCTTTACAGATGTACGTAAAGAAGCTCATGGATATAATAACCATAGAAAATCCTAAAATGCCGTATGAGATGAAAGAAATGGCACTGGAAGCCGTTGTACAACTTTGGCGAATACCCAGCTTTGTAACAGAGCTCTATATTAATTATGACTGTGATTTTTACTGTTCCAACCTCTTTGAAGATCTCACCAAACTGCTCTCCAAGGTAGGAGTTGCTGTTTGTATTATTGTAGGTTACTTTTACATTTATATGATGAAATTAATGCCTGTTTCCAGGCACAGTTTTGATTTTACAGTAAAACCCCAAATATCTGGCACAGGCAGGGATTGCCTGATGTCTGTTTGTGTGCATGCTGGTTGCTTGAGAAGTCAAGCAACCAGCCCTAAAATAACACTAACATCCCCCTTGCAGGGTGGTGTACAGTGGAAACAACTTACAAAACCTCCAGGCATCTTCTACACTTCCTGCATCTTCCTGGTGCTTTGCAGTGTCATCTGTGTACGGCTCCTGAAGCGCGCATGTGAGTCAGGTGACACGCCAGGAGCAGTGCGTACGCAGCACAGCAGCAGGAAGTGAGGAAGACAGCGTCCAAGGTTTTGTAAGGTGTTTCCGCTTTGCACTGCTCTGTAAAAAAGTAAAGTTCTGCCCCCATTCTCAGCCATGCCGGTTGGTTGAAGCTGCTGGATAGCGGGGACTTTACTGCACTACTGTTATCTGAAGCATAATGCTGAAAGATGAACTGTACGGAACATAATGAATAAAATTGCTAATGCTTTACATTATTCATTTATAAACTATGTAGTCAGTGTTTGTCTGTTGCAAAATCTTTCCTCACCCTCATATTATATATTTGGAAATTTATCACAGCTGGGGACATTTGGGGGAAATGTTAATTAACCACTTCAGCACCACAGGGTTTTTTGCTTAACCACTTAACGACCGCCTAACGCCCATAGGCGTCGGCGAGTCGTTAGTGGTATAGCATGGAAACGGATCGCGGCTCGCACGCATAATGTAAACATCCGGGGAAGAAATCCCCGCTGTTTACATCACACGGCGCTGCTGCGCAGCAGCGCCGTGACGTAGATCGGCGATCCCCGGCCTCTAATTGGCCGGGGATCGCCGGCATCTGATAGGCAGAAGCCTATCCTATCCGGCGCAGGACGGAACTCCGTCCTGCGCCACTCACAGAGTAAGGGAGAGGGAGGGAAAGCCGGGGAGGGCGGAAAGCGCTGCGGAGGGGGGCTTTGAAGAGCCCCCCCCCCCCCCCCCGGAAAGTGCGGGCAGCCGGCGGCGATCAGACCACCCCAGCAGGACATCCCCCTAGTGGGGAAAAAAGGGGGGGGGGGGGAGTCTGATCGCCCTGGCTATTTCCTGATCGGTGCTGCGGGCTGGAGAGTCCACGCAGCACCGATCAGAAGAAAATCACGTGGTCCTTAAGTGGTTAAAAACCAGAGCAATTTTCACATTTCAGCACTCCTCCCATTCATTCACCAATAACTTTATTGCTACTCATCAGATGTAAATGATCTATATCTTGTTTTTTTGCCACAAATTATGCTTTGTGAGGGTGATATTTGCTTTTAGTAATTATGCTATTATCGGTGCATTTTAAAGGGAAAAAATCAGGAAAAAAAATACACTATTTCTCCATTTCCATGCACTATAGTTTTCAAATAAACAATGTTACCATAGGTAAAACCCACACATTGTATTTGCTAATTTGTCCTGGTTATCTCAACATTTAAATGATGTTCCTTGTACAATGTATGGCGATAATATATTAGTTTCTGGTTTGTGGTTTTTGATTTCTCATTGTACTCTATCAGTAATTAAAAGCCCTTTTCTTCATGATTAACAGTAATACACTCTCATGGCTACATATTTTAAAAGCTAAGTCCCTAGGGTAACTATGTATTCTCTTTTCAATGCTGTCACTTTTGTTTTTTTTTTACAAGTATTTATTTAGGGGTATAGAGTACATGAAAATAACAGTTTTATTGCTTTTCATTCAGTTTTCCTGTAAAAAAAAAATCACATGACTTAGCCCTCAGTTGTCAAACAACACAAAATCTATTCTCTCACTTGTCACGGTTAAAATGATACCCTATATACATAATCAGATAGCTTATTGGGCATACAGCACACTGTTTACCACAAGTACGCCTATCTACTCCCCTGAGCTTCAAGTAAAGTGGTTAACTGTGTGTTCTGAAGCCAGTAGAAATAATACTTGGTCTCCCACAAATGCTCTGGGAGAATTCTGCGTAGCTAAACAGTCTAGGCTGTGACATCACTGGGAGGACAGAGCTGCATGCCAATATACAGTAATATCTGGATATAGGAAGTGTTTCTGATGCTGAAACCAAGATAATTAACATAAAAGTGGGTATCCTGAATACATTTCTACATTCTGCTACATGTCTCTATGGTTGCACTTTAAGCATTACCTCCTTCATTCCTCCAATACTAAGGTGCTTCCTCTTGGTGCCTTGTTATTGTAGTGCCAGCTGCATAGACAGCTGAATTTTCACAGCTTTCTTTTACTCAAAGTATTTTGGCACAGGCTCACTTTAAGCTATTTCCCTAAATGTTGTAAATGAAACATGGTGGTGTATAAGTAGCTGTGGCTGGACCAATTATTATTTTCTCATGTAGAGCCCACCATTGGAACAAACGTCACACTAAATAGTAAGTGCAACTCCCAAATAAAATCCTTCTAACTATTGAGGTGAGGAAAGATTTGCACAACTGTCTTGTTCTTATTGCTTCTCTTACATCCTGTATAATGCTTGGTTCCCGCTTGAGCCTAAAAAGGTCCAATTAATGGAATGGACTATAATGGATTACCAACAAGTTGACCGATCCAATATTGAATATCAAATCTGCTCAGACCTTGGCCAATTTGTTGATTTTGTCCAGTGTCCATTGTGTTTGCTGCAGTGACGAATAGCAAAGCTTTTTTTTCTGGACATTGACAGAAGTCCATTATGTCATAATAGTAATTCCATGTGCAACATGTCTGAAGCTATGGACACACGTGTCAATGTTGTTCCATGGGTGTTCTAACATGTGGATGGTAGCAGCATAAGAATGATGTGGAAAAGGTGAAGCACGCTGAAACTTGACATTCCTGCATGTCCAGGCAATGTTAGTGTTAACCCTCCTGCATGAACACACAACACGGCCAACACCTCAACCTCTGCTTCGATTCACAGGCTAAGATTAGTGACCTGAGGCCGGAGAGGGTGATTTAAAGTGTGAGTGAGGGGGCCTAGATCCTGATGACAAGTTAAACTGCATATTATGCTTACGGTATGCTGAGTTGAATGTACAGTATACTTGAAAACTTACTGAAAAAGGTAGCCATCATCATACAGGTTCTTAGTTTTTCATGTGTTTTATGTATAATTAAATAAAAGAAAAAAAACCCACAACCCATTCTGTTTCACAGTCCTTACACTGCATATTTCATTTCTGAGAAGTATGTGTAGAATTTTTGTTTTCATTGTGCATATTGAGTTACTACAGCTTTTTCCCCCCCAGAATGCCTTTCCAGTATCTGGCCAACTATATACCACTCATCTGCTATCCCTTGAAGCTCTGCTGACTGTTATTGACAGCACTGAGGCACACTGCCAGGCCAAGATATTAAGTAACACTTTGCAGCAAGACAAGAAAGAAACAGAGAAATCCACGGGAGATACCACAGATGGTTCAAGAGAGAGTGTTAATGGTAAACCTTGTTTTTATCTTGTTTACATTTTCTTTTGGGGGTGCTGCATCCAATAAACTACAGTACAGCGTTAGTGCATGTTGGTACTGTATGTGTTTTGCTTTCCTATCAACATGGATTTTTTTTCTTTTTCAGGCAGTGAACGCCACATGGAAACTTCAGATATCAATATGGAAACCCAAGGGCCACAACCTCCCACCAGTGGACATTTGATGGCAGATAAAATGAGTGTTGGACTTCAGGAGGCAGAGGGTGGCTGTGGTGGAGGTTTGTCATTTTATCATCATTCATTTAAGAACTGCTGAATACATATCCTGTAGGAATTATCTGAAGGGTGTGTGTGGGGGGGGGGGGGGGGGCTGATTTAGTAAGTTGAGGGCAAAACACTGAGTTTAACAGGTACGGTACCCAAAGAAACTAGCAAGTATCCTTTAATTAAATAATGGAATTGTGATTGGTAGCTTTGGGCAAAGCTTAGAAGAATAAACACTGAAGGCCCCTCTACTATGTAAGCCATATTGCTGTTACCTTACCAGGGCTTGGAAAGCTTTTGACAGGGAAGGCCAACAGTCCTTTAAGGTGCTCCTGATTCCCATGGGGGCCTCTCCCTTTCCCTATTAATAATTTGCTTTGTCAGCTCTGACTATTATAAAATCACCAGGAAATGAACTGGCACAAGGTAAGAAGATGCACAGGATACAAGGCTATGTAATGTCCGCATTGTCAGAATGGTGTATTGTACAATTTCTGTGACACCAGATGTACTTTAAGGCACATATTTCACTGGCATGGGCATTAAGAACACTAGCGAATATATTACATAATGAGATACAGTGGATGACAACTTCTTGTCAAACAGCCTGGGTAGTCCAGAGGCTTTCCGAATCCATCTCCAGCCCAGCACTCCAGTGCTGGGTCCCTTTGAGCATATCTCACAAGATCTTGTCTGATCTTTCGTTGTGGCCGTGACCAACTGTGTGTAAAAGTGCGGTCATACTCGTGCATGCCTATGATCTAGTGCAGTGATCTGCAAACTTGGCTCTCCAGCTGTTAAGGAACTACAAGTCCCACAATGCATTTGCCTTTATGAATCATGACCGTGGCTGTCAGACTCCTGCAATGCAGTGTGGGACTTGTAGTTCCTTACCAGCTGGAGAGCCAAGTTTGCAGATCACTGATCTAATAACTCAGTGAACTCGTTTGTAGTTTCAGCTTTTTACCCTTTGAGGTCAGTAAAGAAAAAGGAGCCTTAGGAAGAAAAGCTCTTACACAGCGGTTTCAGGACTGTTACGGTCAGGATTCCATTTAAAGCTACATAAACACTTAACAAAAAGAGGGACACTGAGAGCCCAATATACAGGGTGGGCCATTTATATGGATACACCTTAATAAAATGGGAATGGTTGGTGATATTAACTTCCTGTTTGTGGAACAATAGTATATGTGAAGGGGGGAACTTTTCAAGATAGGTGTTGACCATGGCGGCTATTTTGAAGTCATCCATTTTGAATCCAACTTTTGTTTTTTTAAAAGGAAGAGGGTCATGTGACACATCAAACTTATTGGGAATTTCACAGGAAAAACAATGGTGTGCTTGGTTTTAACGTAGCTTTATTCTTTCATGAGTTATTTACAAGTTTCTGACCACTTATAAAATGTGTTCAGTGTTGGATTGTCAATGCAACCCTCTTCTCCCACTCTTCACACACTGATAACAACACCGCAGGAGAAATGCTAGCACAGGCTTCCAGTATCCGTAGTTTCAGGTGCTGCACATCTTGTACCCTCTTCCTATTGAAAAAACAATGGTGTGGTATATGGGGTACAAAGATAGTGGGGCCATTCTTCATCAATGGAAACCTCAAGGCCACTGGATATGTGAAATTGCTACATAATGATGTGTTTCCCTCTTTATGCACTGAAGCTGGCACATTCCCTGAGTTTTTCCAGGAAGATGGTGCACCACCACATTATGGGTGTCCAGTCCGAGCATTCCTAGTTCCAGTTTCCTGGAAAGTGGATTGGTCATCGTGGGCCAGTTTAATGGCCACCAAGGTCTCCCCATCAGACCCCCTTAGACTTTTATCTTTGGGGTCATCTGAAGGCAATTGTCTATGCAGTGAAGATACGAGATGTGCAGCACTCGAAACTACGGATACTGGAACCCTGTGCTAGCATTTTTCCTGCGGTGTTGCTATTAGTGTGTGAAGAGTGGGAGAAGAGGGTTGCAATGGGCAGCACATTGAACACATTTTATAAGTGGACAGAAACGTGTACATAACTCATAAAAGAATAAAGTTATGTTAAAACCAAGTACACCATTGTTTTTCTTGTGAAATTCCCAATAAGTTTGATGTGTCACATGACCCTCTTCCTATTGAAAAAACAAAAGTTGGATTCAAAATGGCCTACTTAAAAATGGCCCCCATGGCCACCACCCATTTTGAAAAGTTTCCCCCCTCACATATACTAATGTGCCACAAACAGGAAGTTAATATCACCAACCATTCCCATTTTATTAAGGTGTATCCATATAAATGTCTCACCCTGTAGTGTAGTATGCACTGGTAAATAAAGGTGTGTGGAAAGAGTATGTGCAATATACTCACAAGTCAGGGTTACCGCATAGGCAACCACTGTAAAAGTAGGTGGGGAGATTAGACCTGTCACCACTCAGGATTAAGAAGTCGCTCTCTGTAGATCAAGGGAAAAAATGGGTAACACCCCTCCATCAAGGGTGGATATGTATAACTTAGTATGGATACAGAGGCGCCAGAAGGATAAAAAGATCTAAAACGTTTAAAAGTGAGGAAGTAGTGGTGGACTTACCTCTTCCAGGCAGACATAAGAAAATGCAGATCAATTTTCAGCAAAACCATTTATTTACATACTCCAGTAAAATACAAAGCGCTTCTCGGGAGTGACCCGCTTCCTCAGGCAGTAAGATGGAGCATATGCAAAAACAGGTCTGGTACTATGTCAAGCGCTTCTTAACCACTTGCCGACCGCCTTAAGCCGATGGGCGGCGGCAAGGGCTGTGCCCAAACGACCGCAATACGCCCATCGGCGGTGGCGCCGGCGGGCGTGGTTATGCGGCGATCGCGTCATTCGCGGGTTACTAGCCCCCGGATCGCCGCACGCAATACGTATAATAGGCTTTGTAATGTATACAAAGCCTATTATACAGGCTGCCTCCTGCCCTGGTGGTCCCAGTGTCCGAGGGACCACCAGGGCAGGCTGCAGCCATCATAGTCTGCACCCAAGCACACTGATTTCCACCCCCCAGACCACTGTTTGCACCCAGTCACCCCCCTAATCACCCATCAATCACTCCCTGTCACTATCTGTCAACACTATTTTTTTTAACCCTAAACTGCCCCCTGCTCCCTCCTGATCAACCCCCCACCCCTCAGATTCTCCCCAGACCCACCCCCAGACCCCTCCCCCCTCTGTGTACTGTATGCCTCTATCCCCCCTGTAATAACCCACTGATTACCTGTCAATCACCCATCAATCACCCCCTGTCACTGCCACACATCAATCAGCCCCTAACCTGCCCCTTGCGGGCAATCTGATCACCCACCCACACCAATAGATCGCCTGCAGATCCGACATCAGATCACCTCCCAAGTGCAGTGTTTACATCTGTTCTCTACCCTAAACACCCACGAATTACTCATCAATCACCTATCAATCACCCCCTATCACCACCTGTCACTGTTATCCATTAGATTAGACTCCTATCTGCCCCTAGGGCACCCAGTCACCAGCCCACACCCTCAGAACGCCCTCAGACCCCAGCCCTGATCACCTAGCCAGTGCATTGCTTGCATCTATTCCCACCTCTAATCACACCTTGAGACACCCATCAATCACCTCCTGTCACCACCTGTCACCCCCTAGCACACCTACCCATCAGATCAGGTGCTAATTTGCCCCGTGTGGGCTCCTGATCACTCGGCCAAACCCTCAGACCCCCTTCTGATCACCTCCGATCAGGCCCAATACAGCCTGTCATCTAAGAGGCCACCCTGCTTATGACCGGTTCCACAAAATTTGCCCCCTCATAGACCACCTGTCATCAAAATTTGCAGATGCTTATACCCCTGAACAGTCATTTTGAGACATTTGGTTTCCAGACTACTCACGGTTTTGGGCCCGTAAAATGCCAGGGCAGTATAGGAACCCCACAAGTGACCCCATTTTAGAAAAGACACCCCAAGGTATTCTGTTAGGTGTATTACGAGTTCATAGAAGATTTTTTTTGTCAAAAGTTAGCCGGAATTGATTTGTATTGTTTTTTTTCACAAAGTGTCATTTTCCGCTAACTTGTGACAAAAAATAAAATCTTCTATGAACTCACCATACTCCTAACGGAATACCTTGGGGTGTCTTCTTTCTAAAATGGGGTCACTTGTGGGGTTCCTATACTGCCCTGGCATTTTAGGGGCCCTAAACCGTGAGGAGTAGTCTAGAAAACAAATGCCTCAAAATGACCTGTTAATAGGACGTTGGGCCCCATAGCGCACCTAGGCTGCAAAAAAGTATCACATGTGGTATCGCCGTACTCAGAAGTAGTAGTATAATGTGTTTTGTAGTGTATTTTTACTAGGGATGGGACGTATCCACAATTTTTTCGAATCCGAATCTGAAAAGGTTCTCGAATATCTCGAACCTTTCGAATCCCGAATCTAACGAATCCTGCACATAAGAATTGTGCGATCCGTGGTATAGTTGCCCGCAGTATAGGTAGCGAGGTAAAGGTGCCTTCAGTATAGCTAGCTAGGTATGGGTGCCTTCAATATTGGTAGCTTTCAGTATAGGTAGCAAGGTATAGGGGCCTGCAGTATAGGTAGCAAGGTATATGGGCCTTCAGTATACGTAGCAGGGTATATAGGCCTTCAGTATAGGTAGCAGGGTATATGGGCCTTCAGTATAGGTAGCAGGGTATATGGGCCTTCAGTATAGGTAGCAGGGTATATGGGCCTTCAGTATAGGTAGCAGGGTATATGGGCCTTCAGTATAGGTAGCAGGGTATATAGGCCTTCAGTATAGGTAGCAGGGTATATAGGCCTTCAGTATAGGTAGCAGGGTATATGGGCCTTCAGTATAGGTAGCAGGGTATATGGGCCTTCAGTATAGGTAGCAGGGTATATAGGCCTTCAGTATAGGTAGCAGGGTATATGGGCCTTCAGTATAGGTAGCAGGGTATATGGGCCTTCAGTATAGGTAACAGGGTATATAGAGGCCTTAATTATAGGTAGGTATGTAGGTAGGTATAGGGGCCTTTAGGTAGGTAAAGGAACCTTCAGTATAGGTAGCAGGGTATAGGGCCTTAAGTATAGGTAGGTATAGGGGCTTTTAGGTAGGTAGGTATAGGGGCCTTTAGGTAGGTAGGTAGGTACGTATAGGGGGCCTTTAGGTAGGTATAGTGGCCTGTAGGTAGGTAGGTATAGTGGCCAGTAGGTAGGTAGGTATAGTGTCCTGTAGGTAGGTAGGTAGTTAAAGGGACCTTCAGTATAGGTAGCAGGGTATAGGGCCTTAAGTATAGGTAGGTAGGTAGGTATAGGGGCCTTTAGGTAGGTAGGTATAGGGGCCTGTAGGTAGGCACGTATAGGGGGCCTTTAGGTAGGTATAAAGGCCTTTAGGTAGGTAGGTAGGTATAGAGGCCTGTAGGTAGGTATAGGGGCCTTTAGGTAGCTAGGTAGGTATAGGGGCCTTTAGGTAGGTAGGTACGTATAGGGGGCCTTTAGGTAGGTAGGTACGTATAGGGGGCCTTTAGGTAGGTAGGTACGTATAGGGGGCCTTTAGGTAGGTATAGTGTCCTGTAGGTAGTTAGGTATAGTGGCCGGTAGGTAGGTATAGTGTCCTGTAGGTAGGTAGGTAGGTAGTTAAAGGGACCTTCAGTATAGGTAGCAGGGTATAGGGCCTTAAGTATAGGTAGATATGTAGGTAGGTAGGTATAGGGGCCTTTAGGTAGGTAGGTATAGGGGCCTTTAGGTAGGTAGGTAGGTACATATAGGGGGCCTTTAGGTAGGTATAGGGGCCTGTAGGTAGGTAGGGATAGTGGTAGGTAGGTACGTATCCTTTAGGTAGGTATAGGGGCCTGTAGGTATAGTGGCAGGTAGGTAGGTACGTATAGGGGGCCTTTAGGTAGGTATAGAGGGAGCTATAGAGGTAGGTAGGTAGGTGTAGGTGTCGCTCCCCCTCCCCCCCCGTGCCTCCTCCGCTCACCCCCACGGCCTCCTCCGTCCCCCGTGCCTGCATAAGTATCAACTCACCTGTCCAGTGGAGCGCAGAGCGGCAGACCTCCTCGTTACTTCTCGGTTCCCTCTAGTGGCCGGACCGGCTTTTACTGATGACGTCATTGTAAAAGCCGTCACTAGATGGAACCAGGAAGTGAGCGAGAGGTCTGCCGCTCTGCGCTCCACTGGACAGGTGAGTTGATACAATGTATGCGGGCGGGCGGAGGAGGCGCGGGGCGCGCGGACGAGATACGGGGGGGGCTCGGAGGAGGACGAGTGCGAGCGGCGGATGCGCGGCGATGCAGCGTCGGGATTCGGCGGATTCGCAAAGTGGAAAATGGCGTCGGGATTCGAATCCACGAATCTCGAATATTTCCCAATATTCGAGGGATTCGTGGATTCGCCGGATTCGTCGTCCCATCCCTAATTTTTACACATACCCATGCTGGGTGGGAGAAATCTCTCTGTAAATGGACAATTGTGTGTAAAAAAAAAATCAAAAAATTGTCATTTACAGAGATACTTCTCCCACCCAGCATCTGTATGTGTAAAAATACACCACAAAACACATTATACTACTTCTCCTGAGTACGGCGTTACCACGTGTGGCACTTTTTTGCACCCTAAGTGCGCTAAGGGGCCCAAAGTCCAATGAGTACCTTTAGGATTTCACAGGTCATTTTGCGACATTTGGTTTCAAGACTACTCCTCACGGTTTAGTGCCCCTAAAATGCCAGGGCAGTATAGGAACCCCACAAATGACCACATTTTAGAAAGAAGACACCCCAAGGTATTCCGTTAGGAGTATGGTGAGTTCATAGAAGATTTTATTTTTTGTCACAAGTTAGCGGAAAATGACACTTTGTGAAAAAAAACAATACAAATCAATTTCCGCTAACTTGTGACAAAAAATAAAATCTTCTATGAACTCACCATACTCCTAACGGAATACCTTGGGGTGTCTTCTTTCTAAAATGGGGTCATTTGTGGGGTTCCTATAATGCTCTGGCATTTTAGGGGCCCTAAACCGTGAGGAGTAGTCTTGAAACCAAATGTCGCAAAATGACCTGTGAAATCCTAAAGGTACTCATTGGACTTTGGACCCCTTAGCGCAGTTAGGGTGCAAAAAAGTGCCACACATGTGGTACCGCCGTACTCAGGAGAAGTAGTACAATGTGTTTTGTGGTGTATTTTTACACATACCCATGCTGAGTGGGAGAAATATCTCTGTAAATAGACAATTGTGCGTAAATGACAATTTTTAATTTTTTTTTTTTACACACAATTGTCTATTTACAGAGATATTTCTCCCACTCAGCATGGGTATGTGTAAAAATACACCACAAAACACATTATACTACTTCTCCTGAGTACGGCAATACCACATGTGTGGCACTTTTTTGCAGCCTAACTGCGCTAAGGGGCCCAAAGTCCAATGAGCATCTTTAGGCTTTACAGGGGTGCTTACAATTAGGCACCACCCAAAATGCCAGGACAGTGAACACACCCCACAAATGACCCCATTTTGGAAAGTAGACACTTCAAGGTATTCAGAGAGAAGCATAGTGAGTCCGTGGCAGATTTCTTTTTTTTTTTTTTGTCGCAAGTTAAAAGAAATGGAAACTTTTTTTAGTGTCATTTTCCGCTAACTTGTGACAAAAAATAAAATCTTCTATGAACTCACCATGCCTCTCACTGAATACTTTGGGATGTCTTCTTTCCAAAATGGGGTCATTTGGGGGGTATTTATACTATCCTGGAATTTTAGCACCTCATGAAACATGACAGGTGGGCAGAAAAGTCAGAGATGCTTTAAAATGGGAAAATTCACTTTTGGCACCATAGTTTGTAAACGCTATAATTTTTACCCAATCCGATAAATATACACTGAATGTTTTTTTTTTTATCAAAGACATGTAGCAGAATAACTTTTGCGCTCAAATGTATAGGAAATTTTACTTTATTTGAAAAATGTCAGCACAGAAAGTTAAAAAAGTCATTTTTTTGACAAAATTCATGTCTTTTTTTTTGATGAATATAATAAAAACTAAAACTCGCAGCAGCAATCAAATAGCACCAAAAGAAAGCTGTATTAGTGACAAGAAAAGGAGGTAAAATTCCTTTAGGTGGTAGGTTGTATGACTGAGCAATAAACCGTGAAAGCTGCAGTGGTCTGAATGGAAAAAAAGGCTCTGGTCCTTAAGTGGCGAAAAGACTGTGGTCCTCAAGTGGTTAAGATTTAAACACAAGATTTTCCTCAGACTTAATCATTCCTGGCCATTTTAGTTAGAAACTTTTTTTTTTTTTTAAATGACTAGAAAGTTTAATGTTCATTTAGGTTGTGTTATAGCCATTTCTTTTAGTTAAATAGTATGGGAATTTCACCGTTGCGTTCCCCAGTCTGGGTGGTGAGTGGTTTTTTTACATGTATACCGTATTAATATTTCATTGTTCTGCAGAGAAGGGCTGGAGGGTTCCATCACGCTTTTCATCCTTCCTTCCAACTGCACAAGAACTGAATGATATAAAGAACAAGAAAAAGGTAAATGCTTGTTACATCAGCTGTGAATTCCTGAGGGCTCTTCTTAAATAATTATTAAATACTGTGTGTTATTTTCAGCTACTCATAACCGGGACAGAACAGTTCAATCAGAAGCCAAAGAAAGGCATACAATTCCTTCAAGAAAAGAATCTCTTGGCCACACCCATGAATAATAATGAAGTAGCGCTGTGGCTTAGGGAGAACCCCAGACTGGATAAAAAAATGATTGGAGAATTTGTGAGCGATCGAAACAACATAAACCTACTGGAGAGCTTTGTAGGGTGAGCCCATAAAGTATACTGTTCTATTTTCCATCCAGATTAATAGATTATCCAAATATACTTTTCTGTGGTCCTTATTTTTACATTAAATAACTTTAGGATTCTAGTTATGCGCTCATATTTTCCCTCCTTTTTTGTATGACAAGAAATGGTTGAATCTGTCATTCTGTTGCTTAAAAAAACAATAGAAACCAATGGGAACTGAAATGATTGGGAATTTATTTTGGAGGACTACTTTCATTTTATTACAAAACTTGCTATAAACCTAAATCTGCTTTGACGCTTTTTATTTATTTCATTTTTAATACAGTTATAAAATGTACTTTCATTTTCAATTTGCAGCATAAGAACTTAAAGAGACTGAAGTCTCTCAAAATTCAGGTTTTTATTTTAAAAATCTCTTTAATATCAATGCCCCAACTAAAACGTGGCATCCCCACGGCTGCACACTAACTAATTCCCCCAAACTCCCCGGGGCATATTGCGGGGAGCGCTTCCGTGAAGAGGCAGAGCTTTGGGCTGTAGCTCTGCCTCTACACACGTCCATCAGCGCAGATTGCTGCCTCTCCCCGCCCCTCTCAGACTTCTTTCACTGAAAAGGGCAGGGAGAGGCGGAGATACGCGTGGATTGACACGCATGGAGGCAGAGCTGCAGCTCAAAGCTCCGAGTCCCTGGGCTGCAAAATCCACAACCAAAGTCGTCTATTTTTGCTGGGGAGTTTGGGGTGATTTAGTTAGTGTGTAGCCGCGGGGAATGCAGCGTTTTAGTTAGGGCATTGATGTTAGAGATTTTTAAAATAAAAACCTGAATTTTATGAGACTTCAGAGTCTATTTAAATCTGATAAGACCTAATTGTGTTCCTTTGCAAGATTTTAGCAAGTATAAATATTGTTGCCATGAAACAGTCTAGCCAACCCCACCTTGCTGCAGAATTGCAGCTGCATTTGATTGGTTCAGTTGCAGTTCTCATATAGATTGCAACCAAACTTGTGTCAAGTTGGGAAAAGTTGAAGTTCACTGATCAACGCGCACTATGAGACTGCAAAGCTGTAGTGTTGTGTTTCTGTCTCCAAAGAGTAAGAGTGTACACACCCTTGCCCAATTATATTTCTTCCATGTAGTATGAAGGCCTACAGATATTAAACATTATGAACAGATTGTGTAGGTAAGCTCTTACACTACCTGGAGGTGGTAAAATTGGCCAATAACAATTTGATGTGTGTATGCACCCTTAATCTCTCTCAGCAGCAGAGACGAGCAAACTCAGCTCTGTGTTCCCAGCTAAAAAAGCAGGGGCACCCTCCTCACTCTACCCTGACTACCCCTTGTGAGTGGTGATTGGATAGAGGGAGGTGTTTTAATAGTTCATAGACCACTGTATATTTTTTTTTTTAATAGTTTTTTGAACAAGTCAGAAAGAGAAACAGTACATGTTTATTGTTGCACCAAAAAATAGATGTACAGAAATAACATACAGGACAATAGACTAGCACAGCCGGACCCAGAGTCTGGGTCCACAAAAATGAGTATCTCGAACAACATCCTGCAGAAGATGAATAGCGAACCAAGAGGCACGCAACAAACATAACTTGCTAGTGAGATCTCAAATGAGACAGAAAAACATAATGGAAGAACATACAATCTTAAGCCGCATCTACACGCGTAGATGCGGCCGCGATGCTCCTTATCAATCGAGCCGCTGATGCGGCTCGATTGATAAGATCCGACAGGACGGATCTCCGCACCGCCGATTCCCTGCTCGATCCCCGCGAGGGGACAATGGCAGGGAATCGTGCGGGAGATAAGCGGCACCGGCGGGGACGAGCGGGCACGAGCGGGGAATCGAATGCGGCGCACGCGCGGCGAGCGGGGACGCGGCGGGCACGCTCGTGGACGCGCAAGAGGCCGCCGATCGCCACAACATCTCCCCAACATCTCCCCGTGTAGACGGGGCTTTAGAGCTGTGCATTATCTGAGATATGAGAGCTGTTCAACTAAAACAGAACATAAAAACATCATACCCCTGCCATATAAAAAGACACCATTGCAAAAGCATTTTTGATCGACAAAGAAGTTTTATTGAAAATTAGTAACGAGTAAAAGGCAAGACATAATAAATGAGGGCATACTGCCTGAAACAACAAGGATGTGCTAAGATGAGAGCTCAACCATGTCTCAATACTACAAATAACCATTAACTCAGGGCGATTTGCCTATTAAAAAGAAACCGTATCCGAACTATGTATGAGAAGGACCAATATGTCACTGATTAGTGCAGTCAGCTAGGTCAGGAGAATCTGACCACTATCCATTCTAACCAAGCTGTATCTGACCAACACAGAAAAGCAGTTTTGCAGACCCAACAAGTTAGGTCTTTAAAGAACATAGCTAACATGGTTTATGTTCAGTTGACAGAACATTGTGAATGGCACATTATGATGTATTTCACACAATATGCATTAAACTTTCATTATGTGTAATGTGTATGTCCCATTCACTGTAGTAATTGCTTGATCCTCTTTAGGACATTCCAGTTCCAAGGCTTGAGAATAGATGAAGCTTTAAGGCTTTATCTCGAAGCGTTCCGCTTACCAGGAGAAGCACCTGTAATTCATAGGCTGCTGGAGGCTTTCACAGAGCATTGGAGGGTAAGCAGCAGCTTAGCTCTTTTTAACAGATAACTCACAATACTTGCCATAGCACAAGCTTATATTTGAAAGTGTAAAGCTTGTAGCGGTTTGTAAACAAGTGTTTATACATCTGTCTATCCATACTGCCTCTTAGGAAATGAAAACTGCTGATTATAATGAATAGGGAGGAGCTGGCATTTCATATCAAATCTGTTTTACAGTAAAAATCAAATCTCTTTAAATAAAAGCAAAATGAAAAATGCCGGTTTTACTTTGTTTTCAGTGCTGGTAGAATATTGTTATGGTTGTTTAACAGGACACCTTCAGCAGTTTATAAACCATTGCTACTGAAGTGGATCCAGGGCTGGATTTCTGGGCAGGCCCCATACGCCTAGGACTAGGGCGCAAGAGTGCCACGGGTGGGAAGGGAGCCATTCCTGTATACGCTGCCACATGGCTCGCCCATTCACCACACTTCCGTGTCTCTCCTCTAATACCAACCCGCAATTTATTATCCTGTCTGTGATTTGAGGAAGTGTAGCTAGCCAATCAGTGCCGCTTCTGGATCCCAGAGGTGGGACTTCCATCATGTATCTTTTGCAAAAACTTTGCTTGTGCAGAAAACACAGCAGGTTGCCAAGAGTTACTGGAAAACCCTCACCAATTGGTTGGAGCGTTCACAGGGACCAGTGGGAAAGGGCAAAAGTCATGTGGCAGGAGGGGAAGTGGTTGCTGTCTGCTGACAGAAGGACATCGGAAATACCACAGGAGAGGAAGAGAGAGATGCACTATGTCCGTCCTGTTTAGTAGGAGGCCGAATAACAAGTTTGTGAGTGACTGGCCGGCTGTGGGAGAGCACACTGATGGTAGCTCAGCACACTGAGACTGACGGCAAGACATCCCATCACTCCTCAGTAACGCTATATAGAAGCTCGACGTTTAATACAAAATAACAATACTGTATACAGAAGCCATACTGTACTTTACAGCAGAAATACAAAAAAAAGACTCCAGAATATCTGTTAATATTGCTTACTCATAAAGGTTTTATTTTTCACCTTGGGATTGTCTTGACAACCAGCAAGCTGGAAAGCTTGGCAGTCAGTGACATGCTCTCTATCACTGCGCTTTGTTGGAGGGAGGATGAGTGTCAGTCTGTATCATGCCACCTTTATTAAGGCGCAATTAGGCATACATTTAAAAAAGCCACAAGTAAAAATGGATACCAATTTACTGGTTAGTAGAATATTGGTAAATTTACTGATAGCAGAATTTCAGTAAATTTCAAGGTATTATACTATGTACCTTTACCGTTAGCAGAATATTGGTAAATGTACTGTTAGCAGAATTTCGGTAAATTTCAAGGTATTATACTATGTATTTTTACAGATGGTAGAATTTTGGTAATATTAGATTAACAATATTCTCAGGGTTGAATTTCTGGGAAGGACCGCCCACTTTGCTGAACACAGGGATTTGGGGGAACAGAGTTGCATGGCTGCGGCAGATCCTATAAGCTCCCTCTGGAGGATGTAGAGAACTGTACAGTTATACAGGCAGTGTAACTTACAGTAAATGGTAAGCTTCTTCTAGTGCCCGAGAGAGAAAAGTAGAAGTCATTGGAATGGTCCAACGCTACATCCACAGCCTCCCAGGGGGAATTAGAGCTAATTTAGAAAATAGTTGGTTTTACTGTAGAAGAATATTTGTGTTTGGCAAGCGGAGTAGGTGTGGATTCCATTAGTTGGTGTGGATGGGGGCCGTTGGTGACTGTGGGCCTTGAGTGGTAAGAAATCAGGCCCTGAGTGGATCAGGAAGCTAGCATTTTAATCACTGCCTTTTTTATTAATAGGCAAAATTTATGAATTGGGTGCAAACAAATGCTCTGATTGGCCAATTGTGGCATGGCTCAAAGGTGTGTGTATCATTATTTCTCCTACTTGTTCTTTTCTCCTCAAGATCACCTGTTGGGTGACTATAATGAATCCTTTAGCAACCACCATCACATGTGAAAGGGATGTCGCATGTAATGCTGGTAGCTAAAGGTTTCATTCTAGTCACCCAACAGGTGACCTTGAGGAGAAAAGATCTGTATGTAAGTAACTCTTGTGCTTAAACACAAATTGGTCAAATGTCATGCAACTTTTATCTTGAAGAATTAGGAAAAATTACGTAAAAGACATGTTGCTGTGAGTGCTAGTTGCCCTGTTCTGACTTCTTAGGAAGGTAGAGTAAAGGCCAGTACCACATGACCAACCACACAACAAGTTGTTTACCTGACAAGTACGTACACACACACCAACCAACTAAACAACCAACTCTTTTAAATACTATGTGTGCAAGCTAAATGACAAACTGCACAACATGTCCACATTCAAAAACAATAAAGTTGTTCAAAAGACTTGTACACACATTCCTGATAGTTGGTCAGATTGATCCACTGTTTGGATCTGGCAAGCAACCTGTTACCAGTTGGTCATCTGGTTGTTTGTCAGCTTTACACACACCCAACTTATCTTCCAACAGACAGGTTTGGAATATAGTTGGACAGATTGTTGTATATATGAGCCTTAAAACTTGCACACCTTTTTATGTTTGTCTTTATTTTACTAGGTTTTGAGTGCCTATGTTTTATTATTGTAATGATGAAAGCACTGTAGTTTATTGCCTCTGCATCATATTTTTCATGTATAAAAGTTTTTTTATCATTTGTATTGCCCTTAGAACTCCAATGGGACACCTTTTGCCAACAGCGATTCTAGCTTTGCTTTGGCCTATGCTGTCATCATGCTGAATACTGACCAGCATAATCACAATGTCCGCAAACAGAATGTGCCAATGACTCTGGAGGTGAGCTGAGTTAATAAAAATATATTCGTATTCCTTTCTCTGATAAATCTGAACAACACCAGGCGTTAACACCTCTCAAGGTCTTCTTATTTCTGCAGACGTATATGTAGAAGCCTCTTGATTAGCTGATGTAAAACCACTTATGAAATACCTGTCCAAAGCCTAGATATTGACAACTTCCTACACCCCTGACTGTAAGTTTTGTTGGCTGCACTCTTATCAGGGAGAATCAGTTTTTACCTTCACCCTTCCAGACTAAGCAGTAGAATGGTGTGATTCAAAACTAGAGCAGCAGCTTTACCAGCAGTGCCTCAATTCTACTCAGCTTCTTCTAATAAGATCGTATGGGGTGCGACCTTAACGTTGCACTATGCGACGTTAAGGTCGCACCCCATGCGACCTTATAGGCGCATTGGGTGTGCCGGTTTCGTCGCACCGCGATGCAACGTTTTGCATGATACTTTGCGCGCGAGTTCATTTTAAAATGGTGCTAACCTAGTTAGCACCCTACTTTACACGCCCAAAGTCTTTAGGCGTGCTAACTAGGTTAGCACCGCTTTGTGAATCAAGCCCGTAGTGTCCACAGGCTAAGCTGACACTAAGCCACCTAAATTAACCCCCCAATAACTTAACACTGGTGACCTGATTTGCAGAGCAGTGGTATTGTAGGTGCTGACTATGTGCTAATTAAGATTACCATAGCTTCAAATTTGTGCTTTGCGGTCTCAGCACTTTTAGACTCTTTGAACCTTTTTCAGGAAAGCAGAACTGTATAATCTTTAGGAAACTTTCATAATGCACAACAGAATTCATTGTGTGCTTGTACACAATTCAAAGAAAAAAAAAATCTGCCTCTAAACTTTCACAGTCAGTTTTTTTTTCTGCTCTACTTCCTAGAAAAGGCCATGGACAGAGGAATAGCTTAGTGCAACTACACACGCACTCACTGTCACATGCCCTCACTTTCTTGCACAGTCACACGCCCTCACTGTCTTGCACAGTCACACACGCTCTCACACAAATCAAAGATAGCTTTATTGGCATGACCAAAGCAGGTATTGCCAAAACTGGGAAATGCTTGACATGGAAGTGGGTGGGGGTAGGGGCACAGTGGGCTGGCAGTTTGTGGACATTTTTAGGTAGTTTGTTTATTCTCCTCTGTCTGTGGCATGCTGTGGATTTCTCTTCGCCTAGTACAATGTAGTTTAATCTCATCCTTTTTGTGAAAGTCTGGAAATAGTGCCATCAATTTCTTAAAGGATGTTTCCCTGGTTGCAGTATATTTGGGACAGTGCAGCAGGAAGTGATTCTCATCCTCTATGGTCTTCTGCTCATGGTGTTGGCATAGTCTATTTTCCCTGGGCTTGCATGTCTCGATTTCGAGCTTGTGGACACTCAGTCTGTAGACTCATGCACACTTTCTCACATACGCACACACCCTCTCACACTCTTACTTAAATGACAACTGTCGTGAGAGGTATATGGAGGCTGCCATATTTATTTCCTTTTAAGTAATACCAGTTGCCTGGCAGTTCTGCTGATCCTCTCCCTTTAATACTCTTAGCCCTAGTCCCTGAACAAGCATGCAGCAGATCAGGTGTTTCTGACATTGTCAGAACTGACAAGATTAGCTGCATGCTTGTTTCTGGTGTTATTCAGACACTACTACAGGCAAATATCTCAGCAGGGCTGCCAGGCAACTGGTATTGCTTAAAAGGAAATCAATATGGCAGCCTGCTTATACCTTTCACTACAGTTCTCCTTTAATCTCCAAGGCTCACACACTTTCTATCGGTACACTGTATATTAGAGGTTATCTTGTGGCAGCAGGTTCAGACCCTTGGAGGGCTTTCTCACCTGCCCATTCACCATTTCAGGAATGTTTCTCTGAAGCAGTAAATGGCAGCAATAGATGGCTACACCATACAAAAGCATAAATTGCTTAAACTTCTACAAAGCATTGTTCCAGCACCCCTATTTGTGTTCTGTTCTCTAGCTCAATTAATCTTTCTTCATCAGGAGTTCAGGAAGAATTTGAAAGGTGTCAATGGTGGGAAGGATTTTGACCAGGATATGCTAGAAGATGTTTACCATGCAATCAAGTAAGTTGCTAGAAGTTGTTATAGTTATGTATTTCTATAGTGCTGGCATTTTGTTCAGGGCTTTACAGAATCCTTTCACACTATGCAAGACAAATAACATTTTATCAGCGCCACAGAATATGTTGGCTCTTTATAAATAAATAATAATAATATCTCTCCTTTCTCTTGGTGGACTCAAAGCACCAGAGCTGCAGCCACTGAGACGTGCTCTATAGGCAGTAGCAGTGTTAGGGAGACTTGCCTAAGGTCTCCTAATTAATAGGTACTGACTTACTGAACAGGCAGAGCCGAGATTCGAACCCTGGTCTCCTGTGTCAGAGGCGGAGCCCTTAACCAGTACACCAGCAAACAGCTGGATGTGGCTGCAATAACTTATTGGCAACCTATATAAAAAAAAAAATTCTGTTTTGGGTTACTTTTGTTGCAGTTGGGAAGTAATGGTGCTGCTGGAAGCTGAGGCTCAGGATATGACCGGCATATTATAGTATTTAATATACTGCTTATTTCTTCTTCTTCTTTTTTTTATTGGACTCTGGATCTACATGATCAGGTTTCTGTTAGCGCTGTGCTGTCGTCATTGTACCTTGTCTAACTGCTAAGAAGCTGGGCTGTCCTTAATACTCACAGCTGTTTATAGGCAGTTAGGGCTTAAGAACTGCTCAGAAATCCAGTCTGCTCGGTAAATCCAACACCAGAGACATGAAAGCTCTGGGGATTACCATCCTCAGGAGACAGGATGTGATCTCTGGCACGCCTTTGCTTTCATTTCTCCTTTTCATGCTGGAAGCTGTGAGGTCAGTCTTGGAATGTCTTGGGTGATAGGCGCACGCTTCGGCACTTTAGCACAAGTAGACGTAGCATTAGCTTACTTGCCTGGTGCAATAATGAAATTGTTTATATTGTACAGCCTCTGTATTTCTTAAAGTGAACCTGAACCAAGTAAAATGTATTTAAAATACACATGGTGTACCTTCAAATGAATATTACATACTTACCTCACCCTCCGGTCTTCTCAGCTCACCATTTTCTTCTTACGATTCCTTTCAGTTCTGACAAGATTTTGTTAGAACGGAAATATATCAGCTGCTGAAAGTTCTATATCAGTTGCTGTCCGTTATAACTGAAAGGACAACTGATGAGCAAGGTAATGTCCATGTTTCCCTATGGCTCAAGTGAGCGATATTACAGTTTAGCAATGTCCTGGTCTGGAAGCTGTTACGCGTCGCAGTCATTTTCAAAATGGAGGTCTGAGAATTCCATTAATCACAGTGGGCAAACAGGTCACGGGACAGGAGAAAGATATTGATGAGTAGACTACATGGGAGGTAAGTATAACGTGTGATGTTTATTTTGACTTTTAATTTTCAGTTCCGGTTTGCTTTAAACCCGAACTAAACTTATGGTGTGAACTAGCATGGCCAGATACTAGATACCACTTTATGAAATTGTGTATAAAGCAATTCCTACTGCACTAGTAGGCATGGAGGGAATGGTTTTCATTATCTTTGTGAAGAAGCTGATGGTTGCTCTGGAGTGGACTTACTGAAAAATCAAAAACTTGGTCTATAGAGATTGGGGAGGTTGGGGCAATGTCTGCTTAGACAGACTTCTGCAGGAGGAGGGGGAGCTAGGTACACACAATACAATTTTCTGGCAGATATACCTGCCAGAGCGATTTTTTTTCCAACATGTCCGTAGAAATGAATGAAAATAGATCGGAAAATGGATTGAAATTCAGATCGGACATGTTGGGAAAAAATTGATCTGGCAGGTAAATCTGCCAGAAAATTGTATCGTGTGTGTACCTAACATTAGTCATTCATATTTGTCCATTCTCTTAAATGGGCATTGTGACGGAACCGCTTGCTAGATCCCGACCCGGGCCACTCCGTCAAGTCAACGCTTCCAGAACCTCAGGAACCAACTCAGCTGCAGGACGGTACTGGGATAAGCCTTTGCATTGGGCAGAACCAATGTCATTAAGCAAGCCCGCACAGAAGCAAGAGACAGCACTCTGAACTTCTGTGATTCCAAACAGTCACACTTTATTCAGTCAAACAAAACAATTTATACACTTAACAGCAGAGCCCCCACCTTTGGGAAGGATTGCCCATCCCAAAACCATGTGGTACCCACTATACAAGGTTAAACCGTTTATCTTATCTATCTGTACACAATTAGGTCCAGCACCTGGAATACACTGCTGTACACATCACAATGGCTCCCCACAGAGATAATTAACCCTCCTGGCGGTTTGTCAACATCCGCCAGGGGGCAGCAAATACGTTTTTAAAATGTTTTTTTTTCATGTAGCGAGACAAGGTCTCGCTACATGATAGCCGCTGCTCAGCGGCATCCCCCCAGCCCCTCCGATCACCGCCGGCGATCGGAGATTAGGAGATCCCGTTCAAAGAACGGGATCTCCTGGAGGGCTTCCCCCGTCGCCATGGCGACGGGGCGGGATGACGTCACCGACGTCATCGACGTCGTGACATCAAAGGGGACTCCGATCCACCCCACAGCGCTGCCTGGCACTGATTGGCCAGGCAGCGCACGGGGTCTGGCGGGGGGGGGGGCTGCTGCGATGACGCGGGTAGCGGCGGCGATCGGGCACTGCACGCAGCTAGCAAAGTGCTAGCTGCGTGCAGCAAAAATAAAATTATGCAAATCGGCCCAGCGGGGCCTGAGCGGTGCCTCCCGGCGGCATAGCCCGTGCTCAGCACGGGCTTACCGCCGGGGAGGTTAAATCAGGTGATGATATTCCTAGCCCGATAGTCTTTTGAGGACACACTGGCTTCAATTCATCAAGCATTACCACATTCGGTAATGCTGAAAACAGCTGAGTTAACGGAGGACTTAAGAAAATGTTAATTCATCAAAGCTGTTACCGAATGAGAAGCTGAAATCACAGAGCAATGAGATAAATTACCGACTTGTGCTCAACACATGTCAGCAAATGTCAGTAAATGTTAATTCATCAAGGTTACCACATTCACTAACACATTCGGTGTTTATCTCCAGCTCTCCCCTGTCGTTACAGGCTTCGAAAGCCTTCTGTGTGAATGTTTTCATGATTAACAGGAGCAGGCAGCCAATAGAAACAGCCCCTGTTCTCCTGCAAGTGCTGCTGATAGGTCACACAGGCTTCTCCACACAAGCTTCCAGACCTCCCAGGCAGTGAGCAGAGATAACGGGACAAAAGATATCCCCAGATGTCCTTCGGTGGTTTAACCCTTTGAGTCCCTGTTTGAATATACAAAGATGCAAGTGGTGAAATCACCAAGCATGGCATTTGTAATGTCTCCAGGAAGTTTATCTACGTTGTGGCAAATAAGTAAAATGTTAAGAAACACTGATGGACAGATTCAGAGCAGCAGAGGCAGTATAAGTAACACTAGCAGTAAATATAACACGTTTACATGTAAAGGGATGTCTGGATGCCTTCTATTGTTATCAGCTTGTAACAACACAGAGACATTCCAAGCTGCTCTGCACCACTCTGCCGTTATCTAACAGCCTTTGATGAACTGAAGCCGTAGTACTTCGGTAACTTAACGAACCTCTACCACATGTGTGAAAATATTGATGAATTAGCACAGTGAAGTGTAAAATACCGAATGCGGTATTTTAAGGACTGGGATTTTGTTATCGAACACCCTTTGATGAATTGAAGCCACTGTCCGTAAAGATGTTAACTGTCTCCAGCCATGTGGGCACCTTCCAAGGGCCTGTGACATCACAGGGCTAAGTAAGTCCAAGACAGCCCGGAGCCACTGTTTAAGTGAGGACACAGTCTATCATACAGTCTGTAATGTAAAAGCCTGCTTCTCTCCAACCCATGCATGCTTCTCAAACGCCTGGGCTGGCCGGTGCATCAGAGGAACGCTGTATACTTTGGGGACCCCCAAATGTCCCCCAATCCATTTGGTCACGGCTCACATGACAGGCATATACTACAGGGCAGTCGATTTTCCCCAAAAAATGTTGCGAATATCATGTAGCAAATTTTTTTTTTGTTTTATTTTTTGTTTGGATTTCTTTTCACAAACTCTCAAACTCCATTAAATCTAAGCAATAGCGGCAGCCCAGCTAGGATACTAGGCTACATCACCATGCTGGAAAAGAACAAAGATGAAAAAAATAATTAAGAAGAGTTATGCACAATGATAGAGAAAGAGAAAAAAAACAGGACAAAAATAGAAGGAAGTGCAGACCAACCATCATTTATCATTTATTATTTAGTTAGTAGTAGTGGTGGTGGTGGCGGCGGTGGCACCACATCTTCCAATGCGCTTTGCAGTATATATAGTCTTGTCATTAACTTTCCCTCATAGGAGCTCATAATCTAATCCCTACCATAGTGATTGTATTCTAGGGCCAATTTTAGGAGGAAGCCAATTAATTTATCTGTATGTTTTTGGGATGTGGGAGGAAACCAGAGTGCCCAGAGGAAACTCACAGGCATGTGGAGAATATACAAACTCCTTGCAGAAGTTGACCTGGCTGGGATCCGAACCAGGGACCTAGTGCTGCAAGGCTAGAGTGCTATCCACTACTAGGCCACCGTGCTGCTTAATTGTAGCACAAAAATGAAATCCTGTTGTAAAGTTCTTTACAGAGCTTTGAAGTTCCAGTTCAGACTGCTCTGGGGCAAGAAGTTGGTATAGTCTGTCATGGCATTCTTTCGGACTGTAAACTGTTTGACCTCCATTTTTTAACAATTGGCCTTTTAGTAATCAGCATATCAAAGTACAGGAAGTCAGTTGTTATTCTACTGTTTATCCAAATTGAATTGGTGTTCTGCAGATTGAAAGCTATGTGCACACATTAGACTAAATAATATTATAGTAATACGATTTAAAGGTGCTAATATAAAGTACAACAACGCTTGGATCAATTGGCAAGCAGCACAGAAGTTAAGTACAGATTGTGTCCACCCTGTTTGCAAAATAAATATGGAATCGGATCAAATAACCTTAGTTCATGCCTTCATTACATGCCTTCGTTATATCCCGAGTGGACTATTGGACTGGACTATTGTAATGCTCTCTACACTGGCCTTCCAAGAAAGGACTTTGCACCGCCTACAGCTCATACAGAATACTGCTGCCAGACTGTTAACCAACCAACCCCGTCACTGCCACATAACACCAATCCTGCACTCCCTTCACTGACTACCTATAAAGTGGAAGATTCTATGCACACACACACACACACACCTTCCTGGTTGGTATACTACAAGTTTTTATTACATAGCAAATTATCTGCACACCAGTCTGGAATTAGTCACGGTTTGCATGTGAAAGGCAGCAGCTCCCTTCCCCCTCAGCCTCACAAACTGCAATAAACAAAGCACACACACAGAGCATGCAGGGGGTGTGCATGATTTCTCCCTATCACAGCCGAGGCAGACCTTTCCTCTCTCTGGGTCGACAAAGCTTGACAAAGAAAAGATTAGATATATTACAGAGACAGTGCAACTAGAAAAGGCTGCGGTAATACAGACCACATTAGAACAGGTATAGGAACTTATAGGATAGAAGAGTCTCTTTAAGCCTTGTACACATGTATGAGGAATGTTGCTTGGCAGAGATCATAATTCAATCCCTAAGGCAACCGTTTGGGGCCAAGGCTATACAGACATAACATGTTCTGTTGCTATGCAGGGGGTAAGAGGGGGGCGCTCAACAGAGTAGCAAGGAGCAGACTAGGTCAGTAAATAGAACAATCCAGCACTTGGCCAAGATGATGATCTGCCGGGCAAATCACTGACCAAGGCACTGAGAGGGGATCAATGAGATCACAGAAGCAATAACAATGACAGAAGTTGGCAAAACACCAATTGTGACCAACTTTTGGTAATGAAAAAAACTGTCAGCTCTGCTACTGGTACCCCCTGTTTAGTGACATGCTGACAAGACAGCAGAAGGCACAGTTTTTCAGAGTGCTGATGGGAAACTCACTACAACATACTTGCATCTGCTCAGATCCATGCCATATTCTATGTTCCCAAAATTAATTATTGGAAACTGGGCGTTTATGTGATGACATGTATTAAATGACCATGCTGATGGGAGCAATAATTGCTTAAATATTGCATGGCTTACAAGTTGTCTTGGTTGCTGAACACACATCTTCATAATGCCGTCACCTCTGCCATAGCAACTTGTAAGGGAATCAACTGAAGGACTGAATGACTTGGGTTTTTATGATTAAATGATTTGGGGTTCAATGGTTGAATGATCTTGAGTATCATGTTTAAATCATGTCCAGTACTCTGTGTTCTTGCCACAGTCATAAAATATAGTGGTAAGTGAATGCCCCAACCCCCCCCCCCCCTCTCCCCTTCCCCAACAGACTGTAGTAGAGATTACATTGCAAAATACTCTAGGCAGTGAGGCAGGGAACACACTTGACTGTTTTCGTGCGCGTTTTCTGCACAGAAAAACTGAGAAATCATGTTAATCAATGGGCTAGTGCACACTTGATACGTTTTTCGCGCGCAGAAAAAAAAACTGACATTCTGCATGATGACTATGCACGTTCTGTCAGTTTTCTCTATCAATTACATGAGCTGCTGTGAAAAAACGCGCGCGGTTTCCTGCATAGAAACACACTTGGTGTGCAGAAAAACGCGTGCAGAAAACTGAAAGACAAGTGTGTTCCCTGCCTGAGTCACTCCTCTGAGGGGGCAGTTGGTCACAATGAACATTGTCTGCGGTGTGTTATTGGTATATAAATGCACAGTAATGATAAAAATAAGTAGAACTTTGTCATTAATGTATTTATAGTGTATTGATTTCTGTGTTCTTGCTCTCACTAGAAATGAGGAAATCGTAATGCCGGACGAGCAGTCTGGTCTGGTAAAGGAGAACTACGTGTGGAGCGTGCTGCTACACAGAGGTGCCACGTCGGAGGGCATTTTCCTGCATGTTGCCCCCGGAAGCTATGATCATGATCTCTTCACAATGACGTGGGGACCAACTATTGCAGCACTGTCATATGTGTTTGACAAGAGCATGGAGGAGACCATTATTCAGAAAGCTATATCTGGATTCAGGTAATGATTTACAACTACCTCTAGTATTGTATTCAGTGATCTAATTTCTCTAGGTACTTCTGAATGATAACACCGTAAAAGAAAGCACAAATGGGCTTTTGTGTTAATATGATTGTCCACTTTAAAACTGATATAGCATAGACAATGTACATGCCTGAAATACTGTAGATACATGTCCTTGTTTTTTGTTTTTTTTCAAATGTCCCCTACAGAATTCAGCTTTGTGCTCGCTGAAAAAGCCAACAGAAGTTGTCATCTTATGTTGTAGCCAGTGTTTTCTCCTCCTTATTATACTTCTTGTGTATTTCTGACACCAACTCTGATTATCTACCGTATCTATCTATAAGCAATAGTCTCACTTGCCAAGATAGCAATGATCCCCTTTCAACTGCTCACTGAATGCAGTGTTTTAACTTCATTAAAATGGCTTAATTTTAATGTATTATATATTAAATGGCTTAAAGAGGAACTGTAACGACAAAACGGCCCCTGGGGGGTACTCACCTCGGGTGGGGGAAGCCTCCGGATCCTAATGAGGCTTCCCACGCCGTCCTCCATCCGTCAGGGGTCTCGCTGCAGCCCTCCGTGCAGCGGTGACGTAATATTTACCTTCCTGGCTCCTGCGCAGGCGCTCTGACGGCTGTCGGCGCCGAAGTAGGCGGAAATACCCGATCGCCGTCGGGTCTGCTCTACTGCGCAGGCGCAAGTTTCCGGCGCCTGCGCAGTAGAGCGGACCCGACGGAGATCGGGTATTTCTGTCTATTTCCGTGCCGAAAGTCGCCACAGCGCCCCCGCTGGAGCCAGCAAAGGTAAATATTGAACTGACAGTCAGCACAGTCGCCGGCTGTTCGGAGGGCTGCAGCGAGACCCCCCGTGGGACAGAGGACGGCGTGGGAAGCATCATTAGGATCCGGAGGCTTCCCCCACCCGAGGTGAGTACCCCCCAGGGGATCTTTTTAATGTTACAGAGTCTCTTTAATGTTTTTTTTTTTTTGCTATATTCTTTTATAAATGATTTATAATTTTTGATCATATGACCTAAAGCCAATGAATGAAGAGTCAGATTTCAAGCTGTGTGGGCGAGGCTGCTGCTTGCGTCTGTTTTGCATCTTTACATCACTGTTTAGACTGTAAGAGGGCTGGCACAGACTGAATCTGTCTGAGATGAATGTAGCATACAGTATAGATAGACCGTGGTGCTGGAAGGGACCAGTGTCTGGGCTCCTAAGGGCCTTTTCACACTTAATCCGCTACGTTGGACATGCGTTTGCGTTAGTGCACATTTTTTCCTGAAATGTAATAGAAAGCCTATTAATCCCCACACGCTGGCATCCGAAAAAAAAAAAAATTGGATTAAAAAAAAAAAAAAAAAAAAAAATGGTCACAAATAGGTTTTCTATTACATTTCAGGAAAAATGTGTACTAACGCAAACGCATTCCCAACGCAGCGGATTAAGTGTGAAAGGGCCCTTACTAAGTTATTTTATATTGATTTATTTGGCCTCAGCTTATCATGCAGTTTCTATGTGGTTGTGTTCCTGCACAGATGTACAGGGGTGTTATTTTGGATGCCTATCACCACTGACTAAGTAGAGTAAAATCGATTAAAAGCTGTTTAAAAGGGGGAAGTTGGTGGACTCGCCTCCGTCGTAGAAAGAAAGACCGGACAATGGGACATTACTCACAGTATAAACTAACTTTTTATTAAAAGCTCCAAAGCGGTTCACCGGTCACAATCCCGCTTCATCAGGCAAAAAAATTTTGTATGGTACAAAATCAGGTCAGTGGCCTGGCTGAGCGCCTCTGTTTGTTATACAGAGGCACTCAGCCAGGCATTTGACCCGATTTTGTACCCTCCAAAAATTTTTTGTCTGAAGCTGGATTGTGACCTGTGAAACGCGTTGTAACGTTAAAGCTTTTAACCACTTCTCTCTATCTAGACGGATATATCCGTCCAGATAGACTTGTGCTGCTCCTGCAGCGTGGTGAGCGCGATCGGGCGCGCTCCCGCTGCCTGCCGCTAGCCCCCTGATCAGTGAATGGGAATATAATTCCCATTCACTGATCTAAGCCCCCCGGAGAAATACCGACGCTTTCTAAGCAGAGAGCGCGGTATCTCTGCCCAGAAAAAAAATGTACAGCCTCCTAATAGTTCCTGCAGCGTGATCGTACGCTCCAGGAACTTTTTTGACTGTGGCCATCTTGTGGCCAAATAGTAAACTGCACCCACATACATTTTTAAAATAAAGAATTACATTATATTACATCTAAAAATAGCTGTTTACCTCCCAAACTAAAATTACCCACATACATTTTTTAATTAAAAAATAAATAAAAAAATTACAATAAAAAAAAAAAAAAACTACATAGTTACTTAAGGGACTAAACTTTTTAAATATACATGTTGAGAGCATCTTATCCATTTATTTTAAATTATAAGCTTGTAAATAGTGATGAACGCAAATTGAAAAAAATGCACCTTTATTTCTAAATAAAATATCGGCGCCATAAATTGTGATAGGGACATAATTTAAAAGGCGTAATAAGCGGGACAAATACGCAAATAAAATACATGGATTTTAATTACGGTAGCATGTATTAATTTTAAACTACAATGGCCAAAAACTGGGAAATGTTTTTTTCATTTCTTTCTTAATCTTCCTGTTAAAATGGATTTAGAAAAAAATAATTCTTAGCAAAATGTACTACCCAAAGAAAGCCTAATTAGTGGCGGAAAAAACAAGATATAGATCAATTAATTGTGACTAGTAGCGATAAAGTTATTGGCGAATGAATGGGAGGTGAACGTTGCTCGGATGTATGAGATTTTCCACGCTGTAGGCTGAAGTGGTTAATAAAGTTACTGTATACTGTGAGTAACATCCCATTGTCCGGTCTTTCTTTCTACGAGGGAGGTGAGTCCACCAACTTCCCCCTTTTTAAACAGTTTTTAATTGATTTTACTCTACTTGGCGCCTCTGTGTTACTGCTTTACAAATTGTCTAGTCCACCCTTGGTGGAGGGGTGAATCCCCATTTCTTCCTGTCTACAGAGAGCGACTTCTTAAACCTGAGCGGGGTCAGGTTTATAATTTTCCCCACCCGCTTATCCAGGGGTTGCCTTTGGGGCGAACCACGTTTGTGAGTATACCCATTAATTTGTTGTACACCTGACTAATTGTCACTGAGATACTACACTATGTTCGGCTCTCGGTTTCCTTTTGTCTCCTTCAAGCTATCACCACTGACTGTTGTTTGTCTGTTTCAGGAAATGTGCTATGATATCTGCTCACTATGGACTCAGCGATGTTTTTGACAACCTAATAATTTCACTTTGCAAGTTCACAACTCTTAATAGTGAGGTAAGGTTTTGAGGGAGCCGTGTCCTAGCCTTTATCTTCTATATCTTTCCTCATACAATTCATATCACCCTTAAGGTGGCCATACACTGGCCCGATTTGCGGCAGTTTCGACAGCAGATTCGATCACTGGGATCGAATCTGCTGCCAATCGTTCGCGCAACACGCACCCGCCGATCCGATTTCCTCCCGAAATCGGATCGGTCCGTCGATCGCGCCGTGCGGGAAATTACCCTCGATCGCCCGCGGGTAGGGAGCGCGTCGCTAGCGGCGGCCGATCCGATCAGGTATACATTACCTGAGGCTGGCTCCCGGGCATCCCGTCCGTCACTGCTCCCGTCATGGCGCCTCCGGCATCCTCGTATAACTTCCGCTGTCATGCCAGTGACAGCGGAAGTACAACTAGAGGGCGCTCTATTTGAACTTCCGCTGTCACTGGTGTGATAGCGTAAGTTCTATGCGGATGCCGGAGCCGGAGGTGCCACATGACGGGGACATCACGCCCGGGAGCCAGCCTCAGGTAATGTATACCGGCGGGGGGAGCGGCGGCAGCACCACCACAACAGATTGTGATCGGTTTCAGGCTGAAATCGATTCACAATCTGTTTGCAGGAAAGGCAGCCATACGATCCCTCTCTGATCAGATTCGATCAGATAGGGATCTGTCAGCTGGTCGATCTGATGGCACATCGACCAGTGTATGGCTGCCTTTAGGCTCCTTACACACAGTGCTGAATCAGTTGCTGAGCGATTAATCTTCAATCGCACTGCAACACTGCCTAAAAGTCGCATTGCACCTTGACTGTGCTGTGAGGTATACAGTACCATTAAAGTATGCCTCCCTTCCAATGTAAAGACACAAGTCGTACTGTTAACACGCTGCATGCAGTGTGTTACTGTGTTGGTACACCCCGCACCTTGATCAATATGATAACCCCATAGGACTGTCATTGCTTCTGCATGGAGATCTGACTTTGTGTAAGGCAACAGCCAAAATGTGAAAGGACCCTTAAGGGGCCCATACACCTAACGATTTTCCCGCCGATATACAGCAGATTCGATCACTGTGATCGAGTCTGCTGTGAAATCGTTGCGCAAACGCTGACTGAATGATTGATTTCCGTCCAAAATAAATCGTTCCCTTCGAACCGTCCGTGCGGATGATTTCGCTTGATCGCTGGCGGGTCGAGAGTGCATCAATAGCGGCAATACATTACCTGATCCTGTCCCGGCAGGAAGTTTAAACAGTAGAGCGCCCTCTACTGCTTAAACTTCCCTGGCAGGAAGTTCAGTGAAGCTGGAGCCGAGCACGGAGAAGGGACAGCGGAGACCAGGGGACATGCGCCAGCCTGAGCAGGTAATGCATGCGGGGGCCCGGGGGGCGGCGGCATCTTCACAGCGTGTGATCGGCTTCATGCTGAAATCTGTTCACAATCTGTTTGCAGTAAAGGCAGCCATCCGATCCCTCTCTGATCGAATCTGATCTATCTGTTGGTCGGATCTGATGGCAAATCGAACAGTGTATGGCTACCTTAAGCCCAATCTACACGATACGATTCTTTGTACGATTCGATTACGATTCTATTTACGATCCGATTAAATCCGACATGTCCGATCGGGATTAGATTCGATTCAATTCGATATGCCATTGTTTTACAATGGCAATTCGAATTGAATTGAATCGAATCCTGATCGGACATAACGGATTTAATTGGATCGTAAATAAAATCGTAATCAAATCGTACAAAGAATCGTATCGTGTAGATTGGGCTTTAATGCTGGGAATACACCAAACAATTTTCTGTTAGATTTACCTGTCAGATAAAGTTCAACATGTTGGAAATGTATCTATCTTACCATCTATCTGCCGAGCAATTAGGCATTGTTCTACTCAGGAGATAAACAGAAGACAATGCACCAGAGATAATGACCAGTCTCTACAGAAAATAATCTAATTATGAATTCTAACAGAAAATCTAACAGAAAATTGCATTACTGATATATTATAGCTTTTCTTTTAGTATCACTTCACCGATACTTTATGCTTTTGACTTCTTTTCAGAGTCCATCTAAATCACCTCCTTATTTTTCAGGCTGTAGAGAATATTCCCACTGTATTTGGGAGTAACCCAAAGGCACATATTGCTGCCAAAACAGTGTTCCACCTCGCTCACCGGCATGGAGACATTCTTCGCGAGGGCTGGAAAAACATAATGGATTCCATGTTACAACTATTCCGAGCTGAGCTGCTGCCGAAGGCAATGGTGGAGGTTAGTGGCTTGTATGGAAGCAGCAAATGTTTTCCTTTCACTAATGTAATATGACAAAATAAGATGACAATAAATGCATGGATTGTGTTTTGTACTGACTGAGGCACCTTTCAGGTTGAAGACTATATTGACCCCAATGGCAAGATATCACTTCAGCGAGAGGAAATCCCTGCTAATCGGTGAGTTTCATATTACATCTTTGAAGTTTTGTTACTAAACAAGATCTGCCTGATGCACAGAATAATAGTAAGCCCAAAGCCATATTTATAAGTGCACTATATGCTGACTTAAATGAAATTGAGCATAATTACGGTGTTTAAATTGACACTGTCTAATACAGATAGATAGAATATTTATATACACACACACTTGTAAAGATACTAACTTCATTACGCAGTATCACAACAAACAAAAAGCATCGAACATAATTAAAGGAACTTTACTGAATGTAATACAATTAATAAAATTGCAGATATTTTTACAATATTCATTCATAAATTATTTAGTCATTGTTTGCTCACTGTAAAATCTTTCTTCATCCTGATTTACATTCTGAAATGTATCACAGGTGGCGACATATTTAGTCCGGTCAGGTGCAGCTCTGCAGAATATTTGTTTGCTCTATGTTCGGAAGCCAGCAGGAATAAGGTCTGGGGACTGAGGTGGCCATTCCAGAATGTTGTACTTGTTCCTCTGCATGAATGCCTTAGTGATTTTGAGCAGTGTTTAGGGTCGTTGTCTTGTTGAAAGATCCAACCCCGGCGCAGCTTCAGCTTTGTCACTGATATCTGTACTTTGTATGGTTCTGATCCAGCTCTGAAACATGACTGAAGAAGAAACCAAAGTTTTGAAAGCTTGCAAAGGAATCTTGTACAGTTAGTCACTAAAGGTATCGCCTTAACAACTTTTGTTGTTATATCTTCGGATCCTAGACATTGGTCTCCAGAATCTGCTGATACTGAGTTGAATCCATGCGTCCCACTACCGACAAGATTCCCAGTCCCTGCATTGGCCACATAGCCCCATAGCATGATGGAACAACCACCTTATTTTACTGTAGGTAGCAGGTGTTTTTCTTGGAATGTTGTTTTTTTTCCTCCATGCATAACGCCCCTTGTTAAGCCCAAATAACTAAATTTTAGTTTCCTGAGTCCACAACACCTTATTCCAAAATGAAGCTGGCTTGTTCAAATGTGCTTTAGCGGCTATGTTTGTACTGTAGGTGGTTACAGCATCTCCTTGTGTAAAGTGCGCCAAATGGTTGAACGATGCACAGTGACTACATCTGCAGCAAGATGATGTTGTAGGTGCTGGTCAGTGGGTTGACTCTGACTATTCTCATCATTCGTCTCTTCTGTTTATCCGAGATTTTTCTTGGTTTGCCACTTTGAGCCTTAAAACTTGAACTGAGCCTGTGGTCTTCCATTTCCTCAATATGTTCCTAACTGTGTAAACAGCTGAAATCTCTGAGGCAGCTTTCTGTATCCTTCCCCTAAACCATGATGGTGAACAATCTGTCTTCAGGTCATTTGAGAGTTGTTTTGCGACCCTATGTTGCTACTCTTTATTAAGAGAGGAGGGAAACTTACTATTGCCCCCCCCCTTAAATACTCTTTCTCATAATTGGATTCACCTGTGTATGTAAGTCAGGGGTCACTGAGCTTACCAAGCCATTTTGAGTTCCATAAATTAGTTCTAAAGGTTTTGGTATCAATAAAATGGCAACGGTGCCCAAATTTATGCATCTGCCTAATTTTATTTAAACAATGATTTCTCATTTTCTGTAAATACAATAAACTTAATTTCACTTCTCAAATATCAATGTGTATGTCTCCTATACAATATATTTAATTGACATTTTTTATCGTAACAACCAACGATTTATACAGGAAAATCACTACGATTAACAAGGTTGCCCAAACTTTTGCATCCCACTGTACATGTAGGGTCCAGGGTCACCTTGAACGCCAGTGAAAATCTGTATCGGAACGCCGCGTTCGTGCAAACGCCGGTAAAAGCCCAGTACAAATGATCCCATTCACTTGAATGGGAGCGTTTAACACCAAGTCCCGAGCGCCGGCGGTAAATGCGGGGCAGACATCCATGTGGTTCAGCCCTAACATCTGGTTTCCTAGAATGTTCTGGGAGGAGAATTCAGCATAATAAACAGCCTAGGGTCAAATCGGGCGTGTGTACAGTCCGTCGTTCAACTGATCAGACTTGGTCTTGAGCGATCCCCCATGACAACAGCAGAAGCTGGAGCGGTGGCTGTGACGCTATACCCATTGAAAAAGGGAATCTTTTCCGAAACGCAGACGTCTGGGTAAAGTTTGAGAGGGTCAACACCTCTCGCTTTGATTATAAACTGTTTAATTGCTCCTGCTTCACGTGTTCAGCACTTGATTCCTCTTAAAAGGGGACAAGGGATCCTCTATGGACTTTTTACTGATCATCACTTTGAAGTGATATTACATGCTTTTTTTGTACCTGTTTTTGAGCTTTTTTTTGCTCATGATTAACTTATATATTTATAGTACCATATCCTATGTGATGTTCAGATAACTTTCTTTGTTGTCTATGGTGTAATATACTGATGTGTTATCAATTGTAATTTTATTCTGACTGGCATTTTGAGTCCAGATCAGTTTTCCTGTAAAACCTTTTTTACATTTCTGAGAAATATATAAACATTCTACTTGCATTCAAAACGCATGGGGTGCATGTCCATTTGTATATATTTGGCTATTTATTTTGACATTGCACCCGGTGAATAAGATCCTGAGCTGAGATTAATATCAATTCTGAGGTGTGCAAAACCTAATGTGTTTTTATATTCCCTGTGACAATGCCCACGTTTCCATAGCTGTGAATATAGTGGAACACATAGGAATTAAATTATGGGAGCCTCCTTTACTAGAATTAAAATATTGTTTGTTTGCATTTTCCTAGTGGGGAGTCTTCTGTCCTGAGCTTTGTCAGCTGGCTGACCCTCAGTGGCACTGAACAGTCCAGTATGAGAGGACCTACTGAGAACCAAGAGTCTAAGAAACTGGCTTTGGAGTGTATAAAGGTTTGTGACACACTGCAATGTATTTTCTTGTTCTTGTGCAAGATTTACAAACCGCACATATACAAAGACTGACTTCCAGGGTCCTTTTGACAGGGACCCTTAGTAGATGCAAGCATATAGTGTATCCAAAAATACATAAAATCCAAGAACAATATCAATCAATTGCCCAGTCTCCATTTCCGACAAGTTTTGGTCTTCCGCCGTCATTAGGAAACACTGGAGACTGAGCTTTAGAGCAGTTATACTGTATAAGCAATTAACTTACGGTTGAAAGAGCGAGGCCACCGTGGGCTCAGTGCACAGAATCTCTGTTGGTCAGAGGCCATCACATGGGGATGGATTTTCTACCATGTGATGGCCTCTGACCAACAGCGAGGTCCACCCCACGTGATGGTTACGACCAATTGCGTAATCGCAACAGCCTCTGGGTGACGTGTGCTTCTCCCAGAGACAATAGCGCCGAACCCAACTGACCGGATTGTGCCCATCAGTTTTACACAATACCGGCAGCCGGGAGATTCCGTGCACTGAGCCCGCAGCGGCCGCGACCTTTCAATCGTAAGTTAATTGCTTATATAATTGCCTTAAAGCTCAGTCTCCAGTGTTCCCTGATGATGGCAGAAGGCCGAAACTGGTCAGACCTGGAGACTGGGCAATTGATTGATGATATTCTTGGATTTTATGTGTATTTGGATACACTATATGCTTTTATCTACTAAGGGTCCCTTTCAAAAGGACCCTGGAAGTAAGCCTTTGTATATGTGCTATTTATGAGACAGAAATAAACTTGCTTGTTCTTATGGATGGAAAAGTGACCTGTTGCTTTATTCTTTGGTGATGGTCACTATGACATACTATCTCTGAACACTGTGGTGTTGCTGCAGATGCCCATTTGAACACCAAGCGCTGTGGATATATGTTCAATTACTCTTGAGACCAATTGTGGATGGGGTTTGTCCTGAGCAGCTGGTGGATCAGATACATAGGATTTGAGGCTGGATCAGCACCTGTATCTACTATAAAAAGTTCATAAAACTTGTTAACAATACATAAATTGACAGTGTGGATAACCCCCACCTTTCACTCTACAGGTTCCACTCTACAGGGCAGCTGTAATCAAAATTTAAAAAGTTTTGGACAAGAACCAGACTGGGGATGGACGTGTGCTAAAGCAGAGAGGACTCTGTAACTCCACAGAGTCTAAAGTATTAGAACGGATGATCTGCAGCACCACAACAGTAGTTTATAGCTCTTTTTATTGTTGAAAAAAACAGAACTAGTCATTTCAGCGACAGACGCTGTTTCGGATGTTATGCCCTTCCTCAAGCTGTGTTATGCTGGGCATACATGGTGCATTTTGTATTATCAATCGAGCCGCTGATGGCTCGATTGATAATATCTGGTGTGTCCGATCACTGCGGCGGATCGATTCTGCGCTTGATCCCCACGGGCGGACAATAGAAAAAAACAAGCGGCAGATGAGCCGCGCCCCCGGGGGGATGAGCGGGAATTGATGCCCGCATGGACGAGCGGGGATGCGCCGGCATCGAGCCAGCGGCTTGATTCCGGCGCATACACGCACAGTGTATGCCCAGCATAAGGCTCTCTCTAACATGTACAAACATCAACTGCTTAAAATACTCTGTGAGAGTGCAAAGACCAATCAGAATGCAGGAGGGATGGAGAGGACCTGATGGGGAACTACACAAAATAATCCAATCCAGTCCCCTAAGTAGAACAGCCCAGCAGAAGGAAAAACCCTACCCCACAATTCAAAATGTCAAAAAACTCACTAATGAGAGGGGCTGTATGAGGCAGGGGACCAGATTGAGAACTACTGTCCTACTGCTGCCAAAAGATGAACCGCCCATAGCACTGCACACCACAAGTCGTGAGCTCTAGGACAGTAGTTCTCCATCTGGTCTGCTGCCTCATACAGCGCCTCTCATACAGGTCCTCTCCATCCCTCCTGCATTCTGATTAGTCTTTGCTCTCTCACGGAGAGTAATTAAGCAGTTGTCGGTGTTTGTACACGATAGAGAGAGCCTTACACAGCTTGAGGAAGGACATAATGTCCTGTGGGGTTTTTTTTAACAATAATAAAAAGAGCTATAAACTACTGACATTGTGCTGCAGAGCCTCCTTTCAAATCAGAACTTAACATACATTTGTCACGTACGAGCTGGGTCCTCATTCTTCAAGCCCCTCTTTGCATCTGTGGGCGTGGCTAATAGTGTAGCATCTGAGTTACTGCAGAGTACTCTATGGAGAGTGTGTGGCGAACTTTGCTTGACAGGTAAGATTAGGATCCAAGCCACGAGTCATGTTTTTGCATTAGGGCTGGTTCAGATGGACGTTTGGAGGCGTTGCGTTCGTTGGCGTCGCGTTTAGCAGCGTTCGTGTGCGTTTGGATGCGGTCGCGGTTTTTCTTCCCCTAGAGGGACATTAGCCGTCGCGGTTAACCTCCCCTGAAAGCTACATGTAGCTTCCAGGGGCTCCTTGAACGCCAGGGAAAATCGGGACCCAAACGCCGCGTTTGTGTAAACGCGCTTGAAAGCTTGGTACAAACGCTCCCATTCACTTGAATGGGAGCGTTTAACACCAAGCCCTGAACGCTGGCTGTAAACGCTCTGCAAACGTCAGTCTGAACCAGCCCTTAAACAAAAGGTATTAACATAGTCGTATGTTTTACTCACAGCCCTGTTAGACACAAGATGTATTTTTGTTTTGTTTTTTCCATAGGAAGAGTCCTTGCTTTACTTCAAGTATTGTATGTATTTTGTTAATATTACTTTATCCCTTTATTTATCTGTTCTGTAGTTGTGTGACCCAGAGAAGCTCATCACAGAGAGCAAATTCCTCCAGCTGGAGTCTTTGCAAGAGTTAATGAAAGTAAGTAGTGCTATGTGAGTGACCCACTGTTGATGGAAAAAATGTCCTAGTTTTTGTTATTTGACATATTGTACTTAAAACTTACTGCTTTATAAATAGTACTAGTTACCAGAGGCGTAGCAATAGGGGTTGCAGAGGTTGCAACCGCATCGGGGCCCTTGGGCCAGAGGGGCCCAGAAGGGCCCTCCCTCAACTGCAGTATTAGCTCTTTATTGGTCCTGTGCTCATAATAATCACTTCTATAGATACTTTGAATAGTGGTAATCATTAACAAACTGCTCCCCATTCTCTTCCGACACTGTAGTTGCCATTGGCAGGTTTTGGTGCGCCGTATCAATTGTTACGTATAGAGTGCTTGGGGGGCCCCAATGTAAAACTTGCATCGGGCCCACATCGTCTTAGCTACGCCACTGCTAGTGACCTTAGCCAGTTTAAAACCGCGCTCTATTCATCGCCACCACATGCCTGCGCGCGCACTCTTCCACCTGGCCGGCCCCCTCGAACGTCCTGCTCCTGTCCCAGGCTGTCCATGCTGCGCACATGCGCTGTAGAAAAAAACACATGGACACGGATGATGCAGGGACACCTGCGGTTTTATTATATAGGATTCATGTTGTTCGAATAATGTGGATTGTGGGTTATAAAAACAAAAAGAGACGAACTGACATTCACAAGTAGTTGGGGAACAAATTGCAAATATATGAAGAGGAAAAACATCAATCCATGTGTATGGGCACATGGAATAATATCAGTAATATGTTTATTGCCTGTATGTATCCAATACAGGTGCGCACCACCTAATTGGTTAAGACTGGCTAAGAAAAAGTATGATTAGTGAAAAACGGTGACTTTTTTTTAAAGGTTCCTGATATGATAGCAGTGGAGCTGTTAAAGGAAAACATTTTCCATGTTTTTCATGGTATGTACCCCATATTCCCATAAAAACAAAAAGTATGTGCAAGTACATGAGGTAGCTGCATGCAAGGTTAATAAAAGGTGGTTCAATCAAGTACTGATGTAAGTTAACCTAATAAATTGTACAGAAATCAGTTGACTAATAGACCAATAAAACCCCTTTAGCTTATACATGTTGTGCTCATACACATGCTAGATCTTAATCTGTATGTATTTTGATACATGAGAGACTTCACAGACACCTGTAGGAAGGCTCTGGGAATAAAGGAACGTTTGTAGGAGTCTTAGTTAGATTTTGGTGCGCTGCAGAGATGCCTATGTTTTCCATACATAGAAATGTGTTTGTTTTATTTAGGCCCTGATCACATAGAAATGTGTTTTGTTTTATTTAGGCTCTGATATCTGTGACTCCAGATGAAGAAACGTATGATGAAGAAGATGCTGCCTTCTGCCTTGAGATGCTGCTCCGGATTGTTCTGGAAAACAGGTGCATGAGAAAGTCATCATTAAAGGATACCTTAGGCCTAAATATAATCGGAAATGGACACCCTGTGTGTGTGGGGAGGAATACTTAGTCTTAGTGCACCCTCCATGGCCCGGTTTCTCCTTCCGATCATCTGTAAATGGCCTCGTTGTAAAGCCCTGGTTGGTGGGGTCGGCTCAGTAAGTCCCTGGGAAGATGTAGCTGGCGCGCGGTCCCCATGTGCCATAGATGGCATACTGCGCATGGGCGGGTGACCGCGTGCGCCGGCTTCGTCTTCCCGTGGGAGTGCGTGCATACTCCCGGAGACTTACTGCGCCTACTCTGCCGACCAGGGCTTAACAACGGGGCAGTTTACAGATGATCGGTAGGAGACACCGGGCCATGGGAGGTGCATTTGTACATTACCTGTCCTATGTTATCCACCGCAGAGTGCCCATCTGTCTTCAGAATCCCCCACAGATTTTTGTAGGTAGCCAGGTCTAGATGCCCCCAGTTTAGGTTGGCTAGGCACAGGTGTCCCCCAGTATAGGCTAGCTAGGTACAAGTGTCCCCCCAGTATAGGCTAGGTAAGTACAGGTGTCACCCAGTATAGGCTAGGTAAGTACAGGTGTCACCCAGTATAGGCAAGGAAAGTACAGGTGTCACCCAGTATAGGCAAGGAAGGTACAGGTGTCTTCCAGTACAGGCTAGCTAGGTACAAGTGTCCCCCAGTGTAAGCTAACTAGGTACAGGTGTCCCCAGTGTAGGCTAGATAGGAACAGAATTTCCCAGTATAGATATCAAGGCACAGACTTCCCCCAGTAAAAATTTGGTAGGTGTAAGGGCTCCATTAAATGTTAGCCAGAAATAGGCTAGTTGGTATAGGTGCCCCCCCCTCCCCCAATCCAGCCACTCTTACTCACCAAGCCTCTATCCAGCAATCGCACAACTCCATCATCGAGGTCATGCGCAGTCCCGATCCTCCCCATAGAAAATACTGGAGCTGTGCGGGGGGGGCTGTGGCGAACGCTGGAACAAGGATTGGTGAGCAAGAGCGCTGGATCGGGGGGGGGGGGGAGGAGGGAGATCGAGGGTGTTTAGGGGGTAACGGGCACCTATACTAGCTAGCCTATTGCTGGCTAACCTTTAATTGAGCCCCTACACCTACAAAACTTATACGAGGGGACACGTGCCTTGTAAAAACTTCTGAGCGGTATGGCAGACAGTGTCAGGCATACCGCTTTTAGCAAAAATTTCTTGTCTGACACAGTGTTGGGCAATACCATTCTGGAGGTTAAATTATACATGGCCACACTACTCCAGATGCACAATGGTGCGTTCAGACGCTGTCTGTTTACATAGGCTATCATTGATTCTGTTGACAACCGCAGCATCTGTGTTGTCCATAAAAATCATGCAGGTTGGGATTTTGCATTCAACTAAGCATACCAGTACGTACAGATTGATTGAAGCTTACGAATGTAAACTGTTCCTATTTTTAGGATCTTGCTGATACGCTGATCTCCTATGCGGGAATCGGAACATTTTTCCTCAAGTGTGAACCTGGCTCTACTGTTTGTTGAATAGTGGGGACAGATTTTTGTTAACCAGAGCTTAAAGAGACTCTGAAGTCTTTTTTTTTTTTTTTTTACCTTACTTTGTCATACAATCCTCTTAAGCATTAACGACCAAGTGGAATCGTCGCATCTACTCAGACTTATTAGTGAGAAATAGCCCTGCAAAGTCCCAGGGCTCACAGGGCTTTACTTCATTGAAGAGGCAGAGCTTTGTGCTGTAGCTCTGCCTCCTCCGCAGTCAATCTCCGCCATTCGCCGCTTCTCCCCGCCCCACTGTCCTGTTTCACTGAGAGGGGTGGGGAGAGGCGGAGATCCGTGGAGATTGATTGTGGAGAGGCAGAGCTACAGCACAATGCTCTACCTCTCCAGGTCAGCATAATTTGCGACCTGCAAAGTCGTGGAACTTTGCAGGTCTAATTCTCACTAATAAATCTCTCATCTGCCGCGGGGATGCCTGATTCCACTTGCCCATTAATGCTGAAGAGGGTTTTAAGGACATAATGAGGTAGAAAAAAGAGACTTCAGAGACTCTTTAAAGCACAAATAAGGAGTACTGCTCAACCTGTATTAGTGAGAATTATCTTCACTCCAAGGACTCTGATGTCCGCTCAGGTTGCCAAGAAAGATTTGAGGGACGTCTGTCTGACCCTCATAAGGGTTCAATTCCTTCCTCAGTTGGGATGGTCAGTGAGATGCAAATGGTTGCAAGTTGGTGCAGGATTATGCAAATGTTTGTAGCTAGTAAATGGACCAAATAAATTCCACCAAGATGCATACATTTGCATACTACATTTGCAAAATCCTACATAAACTCTGAATGATTTGAATCCCACTAACCATCACTATTCCTCAATTCAAAAAATGGTTCCCTTCTCTTTTTTGTCCCTGCAAAAGCCCACTTTCTGTCTTGATAGGAAGGCAAAGCAATAAAAAAAGGTACTAACTTTCCATTTTTTATTTTCCATTTTCCATTTTTTAGACTTTATATTTTTTTTTAAGTTACACATTATGATTGTTATTGATTTGTAAAGCGCCAACATATTCCGTGGTGCTGTGCAAAGTAAAAAACAAACATGGGGTACAAAATAATACAGACAATGGTATGCACCAATATGTGAAATACAGATTTGGTACAAAATACAGAATTGGTAATTACAGTGACAAAATTAATATGAATAAATGTGTAACAAATTTTAAGACACAAAAGGGTAAGAGAGCCCTGCCCTTGCAAGCTTACAATTTAAAGACATATTAACTTAAATATCTGGGGCATTCAGTAGAATTGTATTATTATTATTTTGTATTTATATAGCTTCAACATCATCTGCAGCGCTTTACATAATCTGTATAGTCTTGTCTCTAACTGTCCCTCAGGAGCTCACAATCTAATACCTACCGTACATCTATGTCCATTGTAATTTAGGACAACTTAAGGTGCGTACACACATGCGACTATAGTCGTTTGAAACGATCGTTCCCCGATCGTTTCAAACGACGATCGTTTAAAAAAAAGCAGCCAACGACTAGCAAGTCTAACGACGGACGAGCTAGATCGTTAAAAACGAGCGACCTAGCTTAGCAGATTTTTTCCAATGACGATCGTTTGCAAAAGTAGTACATCGTTGAAAACGGTCGTTCATACTAGACTTGACATGCGCATTTCACTATTTCTCCATGGAACTTATCATTTTTATGCGCAGGCGCAATAGTTGCTTTTACGTGATGTAACGTTCATTCTAACGATCTGATCGTTACACACCTTTTAAAACTAACTTTACTTAGGTCGTTCTTTCATCAATTAAAAGTTTGTTCGTCATTGACAACGAAGGATCGTTGTCGCATGTGTGTACGTAGCATTAGGGGGCTTATCTGGATGTTTTTGGGATGTGGGAGGAAACGAGGGTGCCCAGAGGAAACCCATAAAGACACATGGAGAACATACAAACTCCAAGATAGTGCCCTGGCTGTGATTCAAACCAGTACCCAGTGCTGCTAGGTGGGAGTGCTATACTCCACGCCACTGTGTGTGTGTGGGGGTGAGGGGGGGGGGGCTGGGGGTTGTGAGAGACTGATGTATGGTTAATAAGTAAACATTACGATAGTTCTTTAATACTATTCTGATTTTTTTTTTCTTTCATCCTATAGAGACCGTGTTGGCTGTGTGTGGCAAGTTGTCCGTGATCACCTCTACCACCTCTGTGCACATGCTGTAGAGTTCTGTTTCCTCGTTGAGCGCGCTGTGGTTGGACTGCTGCGACTGGCTATTCGGCTTCTGCGTCGTGAGGATATCAGTTCTCAGGTGTATAGGCGCTCCGTATGCCTGAATAATGCAATGCCTATCTAATCACTTGTTTATTGTGGAAGTTGAGATCAAGGAGATCAAAAGTTTAAAGGAAAGGTTCAGGGAGGGTGGGTAAAAAATAAAAATCAAATTCCACTTACCTGGGGCTTCCTCCAGCCCGTGGCAGGCAAGAGGCGCCCTCGCCGCCGCTCCGCAGGCTCCCGGTGGCCGACCCGACCTGGCCAGGCCGGCTGCCAGGTCGGGCTCTTCTGCGCTCCAAGGCCCGGAACTTCTGCGTCCCACGCCGGCGCTCTGACGTCATCGGACGTCCTCCGGGCTCTACTGCGCATGCGGGAGCCTGCGGAGCGGCGGCGAGGGCACCTCCTGCCTGCCCACGGGCTGGAGGAAGCCCCAGGTAAGTGGAATTTGATTTTTATTTTTTACCCACTCTCCCTGAACCTTCCCTTTAAGGAATAGAAAATTAGTAGCAAAGAAAAGTCTCAAATTATATTTTCGGTTATATAGCTTTTTTAATAACATTGCATCATTCTGATACAGTTGCGGTTTTAAAACCACACTCTGGCTTTTAAACTATAAAACAAAGCAGAAATAATGACCCTTTGGATTTTCCTGTAGTAAAACCTTATTTCAAGCTGTCTCTCTCTGTCCCTTTGCTGATTGAGGCTGGGTGCACACTTAGCAGTGCGGGAAAGGTCACGTTTTCTGTCATTTGCGCTTGTGCATTTTTGTTGTGTTTTACATGCGTTTTCTTCCCATACATGCATTTTTTGTGCATTTGGTGTGTTTTTCATGTGTTTTTCATGTGTTTTTATATGCGTTTTATGCAAATCACTAGAATAGTCAACAGGAAGCGGAAATACATCAGAAAACATAGTTTTGTTTACAAAAACGCATATAAAAACGCAATACAGTGCGTCACCATTGACTTTAATTATGTGCGTTTTTATGCATTTTTGAAAACTATGCAACAAAACCAGAGGTTTAAAAACTCTTATTAAAAAACGCATATGTACTTTCATGTGTCCCACTTACTTAACATTATAGGTGGTAACGCTGCATTTTATGCAACGCTAGCATTTCTGCTTAAAAAACTAAATCTACTACCTGGGGCTTTCTCCAGCCCCTGGCAGCCACCATGTTTAGCTTTCAGGGACATCAAAGGGATGATTTGAATATTCAGCAGTGATGCATTGTGGGGCACCTCATATATTCACTGCAACCTGAATAATCGCAAATACCTTCTGTTTTAAGAAGGCACATTTCTGTTTTGCCTACCTTTTTAGTAAGAGGGATTTTTGGTTCTTTTTAGCCCCATACACACTCCTAAGAGTTCCGGGTCACCATGAGCTTGCATGGCAATCTGTAACTCAGAGCTTTAAAGCTGAGTACACACGATGCGTTTTTTCAGTCGATTCTCTGTCTGATCGCTTTGCGGATCGATTTTCGTTTTGATTCCGTAATCTTTTCTTGTCCATTTCCATTCACTTCTATGAGATATCGATCAGAAAAACCATTGAAAATAAGGTCGGACATTATCTCTCGAACCATCTATGTAACACAAAATTGTATGGTGTGTATCTAGCATTACACAGTGAAAGGAGGAGCTATCATAACTCAGATCAGATCTTTCATTTGTTGAACCAGCATGGCATGTTGAAGTCGGTGGGTATGGGTTTTCTCCCTCTCACCAGGAACATACTGACAAGTTAATTGGTTTTAACCAAAATTGGCCTTATGTTGGGAATACACCATGAGTTTTTTTCAGCAGATAGATGGCTCGATAGATAATTTCTGACCATGGGCGTAGGGCCTGCGGTCGCAGGGGTTGCCGTGGTGACCGGGCCCGCCTCCTAAAGAGGCGGGGGAGGGGCCCGGGGGCCTGGACCCCCCAGGTGTTGAAATCCCTGCAGCGCACTGCGGGGACTGGCTCCCGGAGGCAGAGCAGGGCTACGGCAAGATGGCTGCCGAAGCCCTGCACTAGAGACTATTTGTGTCTCCAGTACAGGCCTTCGGGCGCCATCTTCCTGTAGCCCTGCACTCTGCCTGTCAGCGAGGGAGAAACTGGCTGCTCCGCTGCAGGATCATCGCTGGAGGAGCTGCACGAGGGAGGCTGGTTGCACGTCGGGGAGCTCACGTCAGAGGCTGGCCAGGTGAGTGAATTTTTTTTTATTTGAACAGGTTTATTTTCAGGTGACTGCCCCCACATAACGATTATTTTCTGGTGACTGCCCCCACATAACGATTATTTTCTGGTGACTGCCCCCACATAACGATTATTTTCTGGTGACTGCCCCCACATAACGATTATTTTCTGGTGACTGCCCCCATATTGCGTTTATATTCTGGTGAATGCCCTCACATTGCGTTTATTTTCTGGTGAATTCCCCCACATTGCGTTTATTTTCTGGTGAATGCTGCGCACATAACTATTATTTTCTGGTGACTGCTCCCCACATGACTATTATTTTCTGGTGACTGCTCCCCATATTGCGATTATTTTCTGGTGAATGTTCCCACATTGCGATTATTTTCTGGTGGATGCTCCCACATTGCAATTATTTTCTGGTGACTGCTGTGCACATAACGATTTTCTGGTGAATGCTGCGCACATAACGAATTTTTTCTGGTGACTGCTGTGCACATAACGATTTTCCTTCAGACTGGCATCTTGCTACTAATTGCCCTATTTCCTCTTGGTGCTGCGTATGTTTGCGAATTGAACGTGGCAGCCATGCTGCTGGAAAGCGGAATTGATATAGCCATGCCATGCACAGCTATGGGGATTTGGATATGTGTGTGCTTCGGGTGTTGCGGGGGGGGGGGGGGGGGGCTGTTGTTGCCGGGAAGGGGGGGGCGCCCACATCCAGATTCCGCATCGGGGCCCAGAGGTTTCTAGCTACGCCACTGTTTCTGACTAGTCCGATTTGATTCCGATTGTTTTTCTGATTGATTTTCTCTTAAAAGTGAATGGAAATCTATAAATAAAAAAAATAAAAATTCGGAAAAACAATCGAAAAATCGATCGGAAAGTAAATCTGCCCAAAAAACTCATTGTGCATTCCCAGCATTAGACTGTAGAATGGACATAAAACTATGATTAAAGTAGAGAAGTGTGAACTGCTCTGGGGTTCATTTAGTGACTTTACTATGTATTCTGCAAAGTGCTGTAGAAAATGTTAGTGCTATATAAATGTACAATAATGATAATTGTCTATGGAACTGTCAGTGCAGTGCACAGCACCTCGCAATGTCATAATTTAAATAGTAATATTTAAAGAATTGACTGTCCTAGCCTCTTTATAGTTTATTTAGCCCTTCCATTAGGTTATGTCCTTAACCTAATGACTGGTTTGCTCTAATGGCTTTGTCCTTTTCAATGTACCTGCTTTCCCTTCAAGCGCTTGCCATATTTGGACAATACTGGAAATCTGTTATAAGCCTAAACGTAAAGCCATATCTGCTATTGAAGACTTTGGTTATGAGTCCTATGGCTGAGATTTGTTAAACTGCTTTTACTTCTAACTGTAGAACCGCTTTCAAATTCTGCTCATCATTTCTGCAGGTTCTCCTTTCACTTCGTATTCTGCTAATGATGAAGCCAACTGTCCTATCCCGCGTGAGCCGTCAGATTGCTTTTGGCCTTCATGAGCTGCTGAAGACCAATGCCGCCAACATCCACTCCAGCAATGACTGGTACACTCTGTTCTGCCTGCTGGAGTGCATTGGAGCGGGAGTGAAGCCTCCACCCGCACTGCAGACGACGGCCAGGAGCGATAATGACACAGGTACATGGAGGATGTGCACTTATGAAATCCTATCCTGCTCAAGAGATAAGCAGCTGTTTTGTGCCGCATCTGATATCCGCAAAGGACAGACGAGGAAAACAAATCTCCCGCTTAAGTCCATTAGTAAAATTAAATGGGAGCATCTGCTCTGCATATTTACAGCCTGCTATGTGAACACTTTTTTTTTTTAATATCCTAGATACGGATTTGACTGCAAGCTTACAGGTGTAACACAAGATGTATATTAATTACCGCTTCTAAAAAAAAAATATATTCCTGAAGCGATGTAATGTCTATCTGGCTGTTTGTCTGAGGCCATTTACCTTTAGAGGCAGAGGTCCAGACGAAACGGTTTTTAATCGGCAGTAATGTGTTCCATGCGTTAAGCATCTCCTCTAGTAAGGAATGCTGTGCTTTAAATGGTAAGCTTTATGGGGAAATTGTAAATGTTGCTTGACTTGCATAGCACAATGTGATTATCATTGTGACATATCATAATATAAACATGCAGTTTAGCTTGAGAGGGCTAGTAGATAAACACAACCTTGTGGATTACTAATCCCCCAAGCAGGGGTTCATCCCAGAGGATTGATAAGCGCTGTTTTGTTGTTTTTGTTGTTGTTGTTTTTTGCCTGATCTGACCACAAATGGTTCATTCAGGTGACAAGCCCCTAAATAACTGTCTATTAGTAATCCACAGTATAATAATAATGATGATGATTTCTAAGCCGTTTGCTGTATGTGTGTTCATTTGCCCCGGACACACCCCCTCTTGCCCTGCCCCACTGTAATTTGCTGCGGCGCTGATTGGATCATGTGTCACCATGGTAAGTGCAATGTCCAGAGAGATGTCACGTGCGCTCCTGCCCCCCACAGTGCAGCTGCCCCACCAGCTAGTATGTAAATAATACTTAAAAAAAACTACGAGCAGCATGGAGCAAGTGACATCTGGAATCTCCGTAGCTATAGGATACTTCTTAAAGTACCAGTTTTAAAAATGATTTGCATTTCAAATTCTAGAGATCTACAGAAAATCTTGATGAGAAAACAATCTGTTTTTTTTATGTAATTGGTAATGTTGGATGCTGTTTTTAAAAGATGAACAGGTTGATCCATGTGTTGAAAATCAGGCAAAATTTCTCTTTTAGATAGTGGTAAAGAATTGAATAGTTATGAGCTTTCTTGAAGACAGTAAGTTTTGAATTAGCAACAGCTGTCATTAAAGTGGTTTGAAAGTCAACATTGCTTCTCTGCGCTAAAAGACTAATTACGGCATAAAATGGAGCACAACAGCGTTCAAACAGTTACACACAGAACTTTCTACTTCAGTGGGAAGCTTACCAACCTATGCCGAGAAAGTGATTTTGTTTGTATCTTTATCAGCCACAATAAACATTCCTAGCAGTGCCTTATCTCTGCTGCATGCTTTAAGCCCCATTTCACTACTAATCAACATCGTAGTTACCTAGTGATTTGCGATTTTGCATTGCTCTATTCTGCAATTATTTTGACGATTCTACAATTCACTGGAATAAGAATCGCAAACCGCAAGCCCCAGGAAAATGATATATGAAGCACGTTTGCGATTGTCTGAAATTGCAAATGTGCAGCAATCACCGCAGTGTGAGTAATCCTACACCAGCAACAATTACTGTTGGTTGTTACCTTTTTAGCACATCCCCCCTCCTAACCACCATTTTGGGGTGAGGAATGTATTTGAGGCTTTCTACATTTTGTCAGGTGGAGGAAAATCACTTTGGAATTGGGCCATACGACAAAGGGTTTTGCTGAATTTTTTTTATACCACATTGGTTATGTAGCTGTCATGTTTTGCACTCGGGTATATATAATGTTGTTAGGCCATTATCCAGGCTGGTTACTGCTCTCTGTGTTTTTGCCTGTAATATTTTACTGTTTTTCTTCATTGTTAGGTGCACAGTCAGACAGCGAGTTGTCCTCATACCACTCAGCTGATGTCAGCCTGGACCGTGGCTACACTTCTGATTCTGAGGTCTACACAGATCATAACAAGCAAACTAAGATTCATCGATCTGTCACCGATGTGGATATGGTGAACAGTGGATGGCTGGTGGTGAGGAATCCTCTCCTTTTCTTTAGCCAAAGAATCATTAAAGGACCACTATCACTAAAATCTTAAAATTTTAAATATATCTAAACACATACAAACAAGAAGTATGTTTCTTCCAGAGTGAAATGAGCCATAGATTACTTTTCTCCTATGTTGCTGTCACTTACAGTAAATAATAGAAATCTGACATTACCGGTTTTGGGCTAGTCCATCTCTTCATAGGGGGTTCTCAGCATGGCCTTAATTCATTAAAAAGACACTCCCTGAAAAAGATTTATACAAACATGCTGGCCAGCCTCCCTGCTTGCTGCACACTGTTTTGGCAGTTGGCTCGAGCAACTGCCATTCACGAAGGACTTTTGAAATGAAAGAAAACCCAGAGAACCCCTCCATGCAGAGATGGGTTAGTCCAAAACCTGTCGGTTCTGTCAGATTTCTACTACTTACTGTAAGTGACAGCAACATAGGAGAAAAGTAATTTTACTCGGGAAGAAGCGTACTTCTTATATGTATAGGTTTATATATCTTTTACATTTTATCATTTTTGGGATAGTGGTCCTTTAAACAATGCCTTGTTTTCATGAGAATTATGAAGTTAGTAGTACAGAGATTTTTGGGCTATGCCAGATGTAGTAATTTCCATTTGCCATGAACAAAACCTAATCTCCTATATATGGAAAATCCATTAAAATAAAAAACAAAAGTTGCACTGCGCTTCATACTGACCTCAGTCTTTAGTTGGCTGCTAAAGGTTCTCTAAATAGTTTATTTTTTTTGTGTGCAAATTATATCATTTAATTGGTTTGTAATTTTGTGATAAGGTGCACCATTTACGGTAATGGTGTATCCGGACAGTATTCACAGCGCATCACTTTTTCCACATGTTCTGTTACAGCCTTATTTGAAAATGGATTCGATTCAATGTTTTAGAATTCTGCATACAACACCCCATAATGACAACGGGAAAAAAGTTGACTCAAGGTTTTGGCAAATTTATTAAAAATATAAAAAATTGATAAAGCACATGCACATAGTATTCATAGCCTTTGCCATTGAGCTCAGGTGCTTTCTGTTCCCCCAATCCCCCTTGACATGTTTCTGCAGCCTAATTGGAGTCCACCTATGGTAATTTCAGTTGTTTGAACATGATTTGGAAACGCACCTGTCATGTCAGAGCAAAAACCAAGCATGGAGTCAAAGGAATTGTCCTATGCTGATCTACCTTGGGGGAATAATATGCAAACCAGGTGCTATGCAATGTATGCGAATTATCATGTAAAACAGACACTGCACTCAGGAGAGAGTGTGTGGCAGTCATCCTATATGTCTTTTCCCATCACTTGCAGACACTATTTATTTTACTGTATATTTTGGTGTATAAGACTACTTTTTAACACTTGAAAATCTTCTGAAAAGTCAGGGGGTGTCTTATATGCCGGGTGTCATTGATGCCGGGTGATACGTCCTATCCTGTTACCGCCTCTCAGATCTCGCTGCTGAGGACTGTAGTGAAGTGGCCGCAGGCGCACATTTGCAAGATCTGAGAGGCAGGTAAATGGGATACAAGGGTGGGCCAGAAGGGTGAAAGAGGCGTGTTTTATGGGTACAGCACAATCTATTCTTCCATACCGCTCTGATAAAAAGGTAGACAAGGAGAGCTGACCAATCCACTTAGGGAGAGAGGGAGAGTTGACCAATCGAACCAATCACCTATATACTGTTATATACTGGGTGCCACATACAGTACAGCACCAGTATCTGTTCATACATAGCACCAGTATATGATTATTTAAAATTTGTATTTGGTGTGCGCTGGAAGAGGGATAGTCTTGTACGGAGAGTATACCCCAAACTCTATATTTTAACTGGAAAAGTTGGGGGTCGTCTTATACGCTGGAATATACGGGTATTTACTTATTGTATTTATAAAGCGCCAACATATTCCTCAGCGCTGACACTAGTGTGAATCCCCACTTGAAGGGAGTTTGAAGCATATTTTACAATAAAAAAAAGATACTTACCTAAGGAGAGGGAAGGCTCTGGGTCCTAAAGAGCCTTCCCATACTCCTCCTGGGTCCCGCGCTCACCTGCAGGCTCCCCGTTAGCAGTGCACGACCAAATTGGTCGCAAACTGCTCTCTTCGGTTTTGGGGAGACTTCAGTAGAAGACGGGCCGCTCCGTACTGCGCACTGGTAAATTGTTCCTCCACTGGTAACCTTTTTTTATCTCAGCCAGGCATTGGTATATCAATTGCATAGTAACCCCAGTCCTTTTGGGACAGTTGTGACATTAGCAGATTACATAGGTGTGGCAGACATTTACACATACGAGATTCCACGAAGACGATTGCTAATTCAGCAGCACAATGTTTAAGTGGACAAGTATGGTACTGGGGCTAATTTATAGAATGTAAACTGCGAAGGTGTGGTTGGGAATCCTTTTTTTTTTTTTTTTTTCCCCCTTACCCTTCAAGAAGGTTTGCATTTATCTGAATGACTTTTGCCATAAATTTGCGAGTACATTCTAGTACAAGATATCTTGAAACAGTTCACAGTTCTTTGCAAGATATGTGGTGTACTTTACAACCCACAAATCATGACAGTGTAATCATTGCACTAGTTCTCCTCTAAATGTTAAGTGTAAGCTTTATATTGTTTTTTTTCTCTACACAGGTTGGGAAGGATGATGTGGACTCCACTAAAGTGTCTGCAGCGATGAACAAACCAGTTGCCAGCACTCCAGTGAATCAGTACAGCTTAATCATTGGTCTGGATTTTGGCCCCCATGATACAAAATCTCTGATGAAGAGTGTGGAATCTCTGTCTTTTATTGTCCGGGATGCTGCACATGTTACACCAGAAAACTTTGAGCTGTGTGTGAAGACGATTCGTGTCTTTGTAGAGGCGAGTCTTAACGGAGGTGTGTGTAAGTGTTGCTAGGACTTTCTTTGACTGTAATTGTATAAGATGCTTGTGCATTATTTCACATATTGGCTGTTTGCTTGCCTAATGTGACTGTATGGGGAAACTCTGCTGTTTTTATACATGTCATTTAGGTGATTCCATCTTTGGTTTGGGTGGTTCAGATAAAGATGACTGTGTAATTGCATGCCTATGATGTGACATCTTTTGTTGGCTTGGTATTTAAACTTGTCTGCTGCAAGCTAAAGGTCAGCAGTGAGTTAGAATAATAATGTTAAATGAAATTCTTATGAACTGCAAATGATTTTCATGTGCCTGAAAAAGAGCCTGCTAAGTGACACGCTCTGGTGTGTAATATCGTTGTCCATTTCTTTTTAGATACAGTGACTGAAAATTTAAAAAACAAATTAAAAAAGGATCCTCTTTGTACATCTTTAGTGCAAATAATGCGTTGGGAAAAGTCCAACTATTTCACTAAAGCTCACGTGCACACACATTGAAACCCTTTTGCCCCTGCCCATGGCATGAAGTGGTTAATGTAGAGTCTCTCCTCAGACTTTCCTGGTAACAGGTTCGATTAAGAAACTCTGCCCAGTGCAATTCATTGGTGGGTGTCGGGTTATATGACAGAATCCTAGCTCCCCTGACATGCAAGCCATCATATACAATCTTCATTTTAAATCTGTAATTCTCAGGCAGCCACTTCACTGCCCCCCCCCCCCACCACCACCACTCAGGTGCAGCCGAGCATCACACAGCATAAGCACGCAATTTGTCAGGCCCCATGAGAACTCTCAATGTAGTATACAAGAAGCGGATGGAGATTGGGCAGCAACCTGTATAGCACAAAGAAAATAGATGGCAAATGTGGGCAGTGCTATGTGAGGAAGGAGGCAACACATGTGGCAGTCTGTGTGTTTTGTTTATGGGGTGGGTGTTTATTGGATACTTTTTATATTAAAATATTTAAAACAAAATTGATGCAAATAGTTATTAGGGACTGGGCAGGTAGGATAAATACAGTGGTTTGCAAAAGTATTCGACCCCCTTGAAGTTTTCCACATTTTGTCATATTACTGCCACAAGCATGAATCAATTTTATTGGAATTCCACGTGATGGACCAATACAAAGTGGTGTACACGTGAGAAGTGGAATGAAAATCATACATGATTCCAAACATTTTTTACAAATCAATAACTGCTAAGTGGGGTGTGCGTAATTATTCAGCCCCCTTTGGTCTGATTGCAGTCAGTTGCCCATAGACATTGCCTGATGAGTGCTAATGACTAAGTAGAGTGCACCTGTGTGTAATCTAATGTCAGTACAAATACAGCTGCTCTGTGACGGCCTCAGAGGTTGTCTAAAAGAATATTGGGAGCAACAACACCATGAAGTCCAAAGAACACACAAGACAGGTCAGGGATAAAGTTATTGAAAAATGTAAAGCAGGCTTAGGCTACAAGAAGATTTCCAAAGCCTTGAACATCCCATTGAGCACTGTTCAAGCTATCATTCAGAAATGGAAGGAGTATGGCACAACTGTAAACCTACCAAGACAAGGCCGTCCACCTAAACTCACAAGCCGAACAAGGAGAGCGCTGATCAGAAATGCAGTCAAGAGGCCCATGGTGACTCTGGACGAGCTGCAGAGATCTACAGCTCATGTGGGGGAATCTGTTCATAGGACAACGATTAGTCGTGCGCACTGCACAATGTTGGCCTTTATGGAAGAGTGGCAAGAAGAAAGCCATTGTTAACAGAAAAGCATAAGAAGTCCCGTTTGCAGTTTGCCACAAGCTATGTGGGGGACACAGCAAACGTGGAAGAAGGTGCTCTGGTCAGATGAGACTAAAATGGAACTTTTTGGCCAAAATGCAAAACGCTATGTGTGGCGGAAAACTAACACTGCACATCACTCTGAACACACAATCCCCACTGTCAAATATATTGGTGGCAGCATCATCATGCTCTGGGGTGCTTTTTCTTCAGCAGGGACAGGGAAGCTGGTCAGAGTTGATGGGAAGATGGATGGAGCCAAATACAGGGCAATCTTGGAAGTAAACCTCTTGGAGTCTGCAAAAGACTTGAGACTGGGGCAGAGGTTCACCTTCCAGCAGGACAATGACCCTAAACATAAAGCTAGGGCAACAATGGAATGGTTTAAAACAAAACATATCCATGTGTTAGAATGGTCCAGTTAAAGTCCAGATATAAATCCAATCGAGAATCTGTGGCAAGATCTGAAGACTGCTGTTCACAAACTCTTTCCATCTAATCTGACTGAGCTGGAGCTGTTTTTCAAACAAGAATGGGCAAGGATTTCAGTCTCTAGAATGTGCAAAGCTGGTAGAGACATACCCTAAAAGAGTGGCAGCTGTAATTGCAGCAAAAAGTTGTTCTACAAAGTATTGACTCAGGGGGCTGAATAATTACCCACACCCCACTTTACAGTTATTTTTTAAATGTTTGGAATCTTGTATGATTTTCGTTCCACTCCTCACGTGTACACCACTTTGTATTGGTCTTTCACGTGGAATTCCAATAAAATTGATTCATGTTTGTGGCAGTAATATGACAAAATGTGGAAAACTTCAAGGGGGCCGAATACTTTTGCAAACCACTGTAGCTTTTAGGGCAGGTTTACAAAAAAAATTATGGAATCCCAGAAGAAACAGGGCACCTTCTGTATGCCAAAAGTGGGCATGGTAATACAAGTTTGTGGGAGGGGCCATATAATGTATGTGATTCTGGCAGGTGTGTTACTAGAAGCCAATGGCTCCCCCAGCACAACTTTGGACAAAATTATAATCGAAACAGCCATATGAGATGTATTAAAATACAGTTTATGTAATATTTTACAATTGTAGTATCCCAGATCATAAGGCAGCAGGTAACACCTCCAAAACAACATAGCTAGGCAGTGTCCCTTTAAAGAAAGTGTGCATAACATTTAGGCCCCCTTTATTCCCCCAAACAACATGATTAGACCAAGTGATCCTCCAAACAGCATACGGTAAATTCCCAACCGCTGTGCCGCGGCACACTAGTGTGCCGCGGCATGTTGCCTGGTGTGCCGTGCGTTCCTACTGTATGTAGAACGCAGGAGGGGGAAAGCAGCGCTAGAAGGAGAGGCAGTGGAGGCAGCGGTGGGGAGGGGGGAAATATCCCCCCCCTCCCTCACCTGGGACCCCTCCTTCTGCCTCTCTCCCCCTCCATTTATGGGTGGCAAGTGCGGGGTCGGCGGCGGGGAGGCACACGGAGAATTACTCACCACTTCCGCGTTCCAAGCGCCGGCAGCGTCATGTCGTCAGATCTCCGCCTTCAATGCCGCCCACTGTGCTTCCGCTAATCAGGAAGCACAGTGGGCGGCATTGAAGGCGGAGATCTGACGACATGACGCTGCCGGCGCTTGGAACGCAGAAGTGGTAAGTCTGCGCATGTCTCCCCGCCGCCGAGCCGCCCCGCACTTGCCACCGATAAATGGAGGGGGAGAGAGGCAGAAGGAGGGGTCCCAGGTGAGGGAGGGGGGGGATATTTCCCCCCTCCCCACCGCTGCCTCCACTGCCCCTCCTTCTAGCGCTGCTTCCCCCCTCCTGGGCATCTATACTGGGGGCAACTGTACTAGCTATACTGGGGGCAACTAAACTAGTTATACTGGGGGCAACTGAACTAGCTATACTGGGGGCAATTAAACTAGCTATACTGGGGGCAATTAAACTAGCTACACTGGGGGCAACTAAACTAGCTACACTGGGGGCAATTAAACTAGCTATACTGGGGGCAATTAAACTAGCTATACTGGGGGCAACTAAACTAGCTACACTGGGGGCAACTAAACTAGCTACACTGGGGGCAACTATACTAGCTATACTGGGGCACTACCTACCTATACTGGGCACTATGCTAGCTATGCTGGGCACTATACTAGCTATACTGGGCACCATACTAGCTATCTGGGCACTATACTAGCTATCTGGGCACTATAGTAGCTATACCGGGCACTACCTACCTATACTGGGGCACTACCTATCCATACTGGGACTATACTAGCTATACTGGGGTAACTATACTAACCATACTGGGGCAACTAAACTCCCTATACTGGGGCAACTATGCTAGCTATGCAGCCGCACCCCAGCTCCCCCCCCCCATAGCCTGCTACACACGGCACTGTCCACTAGGTCGCGCAAACACCCACGCGCCCCCCGCCGTTCCCCGGAGAAAAATATGGTCAGAAAGTGTTCCCCGGGCCGGAAAAGGTTGGGAACCACTGGTTTAGTAGAATATACCCAAAACCTAATCAGTCATGTTTCATTGTATATATAATTAGTTGGTTTACACTCAGACATAATAATCTACCCTCATCCAAAAACACAGTTGGGCACGGTGTCCCACTACGTACCTAGAATCACCTCGGTGTTCTCCCCAGAATTTTTTTCCAGCCGGGTGACCTGAAATATTAGCCAGGTGGCATGAAAAAGTAGCCGGGTGGGGTGAGATGAGAGAATGCAGGGCCGGTGTTCTGTGAGCAACTCCGCTTACAGCAGAGGAGGAGGTGAGCCGATAACATACTGGTGCTCACCAAAACTAAAAGCTAAAAGAGCCTGGGGAGAACACTACACCTAGCATAGTGCACCATTCAGGTACCAAGCATTGCTATGTGGTCAGGTCTTAAAGTACCACTGAACTGAGAGCTGGGCAATAATGCAAATGTTGTACACAAACATGCAGTGCTGAGATGTCACGGCACAAATCTCACTGTTCTGTGCCCCCAGGGGTCCCCGCTCTGCTGCCCTGAATTCGACTGGGATGGAACATCGATTATAGGCATGGAGGAAGTGGCGGATTTCTTCCTCTGATCAGCCCACTTTGTCCGCTCTCTCCCCACCGCCCCCTGGCCCCGTGCGGCATAGTTACCAACCCCTAATGCTCGTCTCCATTGTATCTGCGTATACAGAGACGCGCAGTCTATTGCCAGCATTGGTGCTGACCCGGAAGTGCTTGCAGGGACAGCGCACGAGCCGGCATTTAGAAAGGTTGATTGCTGCGGAACGGGGAAACAGAGAGGACCGATAGCACAGCAATGGATAACCGGAGTAGGTGAGTAATGATGTCATGTTTTTTTTACACAGGTTAATTTCTATAGTTCAGGAATACGGTACTTTAATCTGTTCTAACCTTTTAGGATGCTGATATTTATATAACTGTCATGAGCTTTGTGTCAGAAATAGAGCATTCTGTAATAACTGACAGCAAAGCATGGTGTGTCCCCTAATTGCCATTAGCATAAATTTACACGTCAGTATGGGTTTTCTTGTAATTGCCCCCCAATGATCTGTTCAGTTTTCCATTCTAAATTTTATGTGTTTGAAGGGTGCAAATCCCAAGAGAAGAGGGCGAAGAGCCACAAATATGACAGTAAAGCCAGTCGTTTCAAAAAGAAAACCAAAGAGAAGGAAAATGCCTTGCGTCGTTCTAGGGTTTCCAACCAGCGCCAGTACCGTTCCCACAGCGATGATGAGGAAGACGAGAGCGTGCCAGCCAGCTACCACACTGTGTCATTACAGGTTAGTCACGACGTAAGTATGGCAGGCCTTTCCTCCTCCTTTTTCCCATTTGTAATGGATTACTACAAAAGAATGGGGTCTGTTCAATCTCTTTGGCAAATTACTTTGCACCTGCTATGTCTTCATTGTCATGATTTTTCTGGTGATTAACTGATCTGTTGTCTCTTCCAGATTTCAGTTGTTTGTATGGTTGATCTTAAAAGAGCAATACGAACTTTTTATTATGGATTTGTGAGAATATGCTCATTTAAGTCTGTAGAGCCATACTTTACAGTTTATATGGCTAGGGTTTCAGATTTTTTTTTTTTTTTTTAAATCCTCACCGTACCTTCCCTAATCCTTTAGCTTGATCACTTGATCTTTTGCTTTGTTTTTGAGAACTTGAGCCACAAAGACTTGTTGCATTAATAAGGTTTCTAAATAAATTTCTCCTCTGAGCATAGTGCTTAAAAATGTAGCTTTAAATTTTTGTAGGTCCGTAAACCATCACCTAGTTACAAGCTTATTTGACCCTACACAGCATTTGTTCCTGACGGTAGTGTGCATGTGGCAGCGAGGAGAATACTGAACAGTGGTGGACAGATTTGAATTTTTTTTTATTTTTTAACAACCAACAAATATGATTACTAGAAATAATTTCAGATATAGCTGGTTTCATTTTGTAGTTCTTCTGGACATCATGTAACAGAATGAGTAAATTCACATGAATTACCACTGTCCTGGCCACACAGTAAGTGCATTTTTTCAGTATTTTTGAGATGACTGATATGGAAAAGTCCAACAATATGTTAATTAATCTTACACTTTCCTGGGTATAAAGCTCTCCATACATGTGTCAATTATGGCCTGACTAGGTCTAAGGCCCATTTAAAAATGGGCGCTAGGCTCTGGCCGTGACACCCTGCACTGGCTTGTCTCAAAAAAGCCGTGCGTGCACACTGCCCACGTGCACACGCGAAGCACCTCTGGCCCGTCCTTCTCCTTTTAAGAAAAAAACAAAAACACGAGAGCTGCCACGTCATCCTCCCAGCTCTACGCTGTGCGTCCATGTTGCCCTAGCAACCACCGGGACACTCGCAGAAGCGTTACAACTGGCTGAACTGCGCGCACATGCGCAGAACGTCTCAGCACGGACACAGGGACAGGTGTACGCAGGGACACTTGCTAATTATTAAATAGGATATGCCTAGGTGATTGACCCCTGCCCAACTGGAATTTGTACGGATAGTGAAGGATTCCCACCATACAAGGCAAGTTTAATTTTGACAGATTTCAGCAGAGCTGCTAGTGTTGTACTGCTTGATACAGTCAAACACTAAAAGCCATCCATCCCCCCCCCCCACTGGTTTTTCCCAGCCCCCATTTTACTTTTCTAACATGTCTAATTAGAATTTCTATTGAAAATACTGCACAGAATCGATTAGATATGTTCAAGCAACAGATTTTGCAGTTTTGCTCATGACCAGCTGAACATGTCTGTCTGTAAATTTCACCCTGAGTGCCTCTTTAAAGGACATTTGAAGTGAGAGGGATATGGAGGCGGCCACATTTATTTCCTTTTAAACAATGCCAGTTGCCTGGCAGCCCTGTTAATCTATTTAGCTGCAGTAGTGTCTGAATCACACCAGAAACAATCATGCAGCTAATCTTGTCAGATCTGACAATAATGTCAGAAACGCCTGATCTGCATATGCTTGTTTACGGTCTGTAGCTACAAATATTAGAGGCAAAGTATCAGCGGTGGTGGGTTCCAGTCCTAAGACTTCATATGTGTGTAGATACCTTTTAGTATAAGGAGATACAGAAGTTTAATGTGGCTCTGAAAGAGTCAACTTCAGGACTGAGAACCAAGTGATAATGAAAACAATTGTGAATTATTTATACACAGTGTATCTATTCCAAGAGGTCTGTGCAGTAAAATGAAGAGGACCAACATTTAGAAGTCCTCCACTACCCAGGCCAACTTGCCCCCACATTCCATCCATACACATGACATTGTTGCTTGATCTTATGGAGTATTCCACAGAGGCTCCTGTGTGGATTTTGAATGATGGCCTGAACAGTGGCCTGAACTCCCACAGTCCCTTCTGGAAGTGAGAGTAGTGCATGCAACACTCATCACCTTCATTGCTGCTGCTTGGGTGGAGGTGCTGTGAGTTTAACCTGGCACTACACCAGAGGCGTAGCTAGGGTTTTGAACGCCCGGGGACAAAGACAGTTTTTGCGCCCCCCCCCCCCCTTTCCGGAGAAAGTGGGTGTGGTCATATATTCGTATGTGGGCGTGGTCATGGAGGCCACCATGTGTGTAGCCAGGGATCCCACCCTGTAGGTAACCAGAGAGGCCACCTTTAGGTAGCAAGAGAGCCCCCCCCCCTCCCCTTTAGGTAGGTAGAGTAACACAACTACAGTATGTACTCTGTAAAGTGCTGCAGAAGATGCCAGTGCTTTATAAATACATAATAGTAATACTGTAGGACATTACACTGTGACTATGGTAGGATTAGATTGTGAGCTCCTCTGAGGACAGTCAGTGACATGACTATGTACTCTGTACAGTGCTGCAGGAGATATCGGTGCTATATAAATACATAATAATAATATGGTAGGACATTAGGCTATGACTATGGTAGGATTAGAGTGTGAGCTCCTCTGAGGACAGTCAGTGACATGACTATGTACTCTGTACAGTGGTGCAGAAGATGTCAGTGCTATATACATACATAATAATATGGTAAGACATTAGACTATGACTATGGCAGGATTAGAGTGTGAGCTCCTCTGAGGACAGTCAGTGACATGACTATGTACTCTGTAATGTGCTGCAGAAGAGGTCAGTGCTATATAAATACATAATAATAATAATAATATGGTAGGGCATTAGACTATGACTATGGTAGGATTAGAGTGTGAGCTCCTCTGAGGAAAGTCAGTGACATGACTATGTACACTGTAATGTGCTGCAGTAGATATCGGTGCTATATAAAGACATAATAATAATATGGTAGGACATTAGACTATGACTATGGTAGGATTAGAGTGTGAGCTCCTCTGAGGACAGTCAGTGACATGACTATGTACTCTGTAATGTGCTGCAGAAGAGGTCAGTGCTATATAAATACATAATAATAATATGGTAGAACATTAGACTATGACTATGGTAGGATTAGATTGTGAGCTCCTCTGAGGACAGTCAGTGACATGACTATGTACTCTGTAATGTGCTGCAGGAGATGTCAGTGCTATATAAAACATAATAATATGGTAGGACATTACACTATGACTATGGTAGGATTAGATTGTGAGCTCCTCTGAGGACAGTCAGTGACATGACTATGTACTCTGTAATGTGCTGCAGGAGATGTCAGTGCTATATAAATACATAATAATATGGTAGGACATTACACTATGACTATGGTAGGATTAGATAGTGAGCTCCTCTGTGGACAGTCAGTGACATGACTATGTACTCTGTAATGTGCTGCAGGAGATGTCAGTGCTATATAAATACATAATAATATGGAAGGACATTACACTATGACTATGGTAGGATTAGATAGTGAGCTCCTCTGTAGACAGTCAGTGATATGACTATGTATTCTTTAACGTGCTGCAGAAAATTATGTAAACAATACACAATAATGATAATATAAAGGTGACCATACATAAGGTGACTTGGTGGCTCGACCATCCAATTTTATTATTATAATTGGATCCCATGAACATGCTCGATCAACGATGCAACCAATTTTGGGCCAAAATTGGTCGCATGTATTGAGCGGACATGCTGCAATGTATGGCTGACTTTCTTTCTATGGATGTGCCGTGGTAACGGCGTGCAATATCGGGATGAGCGAAGAATGTGACAGAACCCCCAGGCGCTGTTATACCTAATGTAAAATGCTTACCCCCAGTGCAGTATACTTTACCTGTCCATCACTGGCTCCGTCAGCATACACGTTCCCCATGTGGTTGCCAGCATAACGTGGGTGGGTGTGTGTGTGACGTCATGCATGCTACCACGTATACACCGGCAACCACGTGGGACGCGTGTATGTGGATGGAGCCCAGAGCTAGCAGGTAACGTATACCGCACTGCAGAGGAACATTTTACATTGGAGAACAGCACCAGGGGCGGCGAATGCAGCACCACAATACCGATTTCATGCTGAAATTGATCAGGAATCGGTCTGCGGTATATGGGCAGGCAGCAGAACTCTGTCCGATCAGAGGGAGATCTGTCTCTTGGTCGATCTGCCCATACATCGTCTGGTTAACATGTTGGCACCATGCACTAATACACATGCATTTAGCTTGCTGTGTAATGTGTGTACAGGATGACAGGTACATTACACCACTGTATATGCCATGAAAAACAGAGTTTCTAAGAACAATTACCTGTCAATACTTAGTGTTTAGTGACCTTAGATCTGGTCACTGAGGCTGCAAAAGAAGGGGGAGGGCTGTGCAGGAGGGAGACTGTCAGGGAAAGTGGATATTTACTGCTACCAGGCAAGGGGGGCTGCATGGGGGGACGACAGTATGCTGCTAGGCAAGGGCCAAGGGGGGCTGCCTGGGGGGACAGTATGCGGTTTGTCAGGAATGGGAATGCTGTTTGGAGCTCAGCTAGCCGAGGGACTGGCCCAGGACAAGAGACAGGACTTGGGGGACAGCATAACAACAGCAGCATGTGTTAGTGCAGAAAGCTGGCCTGACGGCTGAGGGAGAAAGGTGCACACACAGGAGAGCCCCTATACACGCTGCGTGCAGATATATACATAGATACATCCCACCCCACAGTCCCCCCTCCCGCATACCTGTCCATCCACAGCTCACTTTCAGCTCGCCTCACTCCCTTGAATTACCCGGTCTCCTCTGCTCAGCCCCGCCCTGGAGAGGGGAGGGGGCGCTCAGGAGGAGAGAGAGTGCAGAGACTGTAGTCTGGAGGAGAATGACTGTGCGGAGACTTATTACAGTCGCTCCGCTCAGTCTATGGCCAGCTCTGCACTTAGGCTTATGCGCCCTTGCTCTCCTCCCGCCCGGGGGCAAATGTACCCCTCTGACCCCCCCTAGCTACGCGTCTGCACTACACCGCCTTACTGTTCTCCCCTGTGGGAGGAACATGTGGTGTATACATTTAATTAAGGCACTGGGAAATTTGGGCACAGTTTAAATTCGAGAAACTGCTCACTCTAGGGAAGGAGATGGCATCTGAACTCCAAGAATCCAAACTGACATGAAGAAGAGCAATGCAGACCACTTGAAGTTGAGGACCTCCTTAGGCAACTATCAGGGGGAATTTGGAAGGTTAGGGCAAAAGAAAAGCAGGAAAAAAACTTGTGGGCATAGGCTGTAAGCTAAAGCTATGTGCATCTTTAAATCTGTGATCTTAAACGCCTTTGTTCTGGGCTTTTGTGAATGATTTATAATCTGTAGATAATTTGTTGATCGGTGAGCACCTTATTCTAGAGTTTGGTGTGATATGTCTAAAATATAACTGGCCTTTTCTGTCTGCAACTCTGTTTTCATGTGGCTGTGTATTCTTCTACCTTCACACTGAGGAGGACATGGCCTGTGTTATTATGGAATATTGATAACTTGTCCATTCATGCTTGTTCACAACTACATGATATTGATGTAATTAGTTTGGGCTATGTTAACACTATACTGGACCAGCAACAAGTACGATCTCAGCAGATTGTTGTTTTTTTTATATCCACTGGTTTCCATTGCATGTGTTTTGACAATGGACAGCAAAGGAGCCCTGATGACATCTTCCTATTTTTCGTTTTTCTGTATTGGGAGGGTTTCACCATGTTCTTGTGGGTTTCATCCTACAGCACAGCGTATTCCATCTCCCTGAAATGAACTTTCAGGGAGCAAAGGAAGGGTTAAAGCATTTGTCTTTCCTGTAAGCTTAGCTGAGGTGCTGTGAGCCATGCCTACTGATTACACACTTGTTACACTCAACTGCATCTAAATAAACAAACGCATCTCAGTGCAGCTGATTTCTACAGCATTTCTGTGTGGAATGAACCGTTGTAATGTCTGATTGCGCTGCCCGGAAGCTCCCTTCCACACTGAGTAGCACGCATGCGCAGTGTGAAGGTAATTATGCTGCTGGAGGTAAAATAGTAAATATCTTCACTTCCACACCTCTTATACTCACCAAATTTTCAGGGTAGGGAGGGGACCCCCCGAACTAATTCTATACCAAATTGCAGCCCCCGAGACCATCTGGTTCTGGAGATAGATTACAGAAACCTATCTCGGGAACCAGCGGGTCTCGGGGGCTGCAATTTGGCATAGAGGTCGTTCTGGGGGTTCCCTCCCTACCCTGAAAATTTGGGGAGTGTAAGAGGTGTGGGAGCGGAGATATTGATTATTTTACCTCCAGCAGCATCATTCAATAGGAACTGTGGCCGCACAGTCTCCTACTGCGCATGCGGGGCAGCGCAAATCCACAGGCAGCGTAATCAGACACAACACCGGTTTCAGTCTCTTCTGTACAAGAGCTCAGGTCCACTTTGAGCCCTAGCAAAGGTCCTTCAGTAGCTGTGTGCTTGCCTCACCACTCAAGCAGAGAAGCATATAAAACTTTGAGCATTGGCACTGAATAAAAACTGCTAAACACCTAGAATACTGGACTTGAAATATGTTGGTGACCTGTTTTATTTGGTACGGGTCAAAGAATCAAGGACATTCCATATTGCTCAGATTATCCAAGTATAAACAAAGTAATGGATATTTAGGGGGTAATTAATAAATATGATATATCAACCCCTAAGGCAACATACATACATCAGACCATAGTCTTTTGAAAATTAAAAATCACAGACCAATTTTTACCCCCTTCCATGTAGTATGAGAGCCATACCTTCACAGTCTTTTCTATGGAGCTGAACTCCCCATCAGAAAAAAATCTTGGCAAGATGCTGCACACACAGATGCTGTACAGACACAAAAGATCAGTATCTGCAAAAGATCTGTTCCTGCCAAAGATCCGTTCCTGCAAAATGCATTCATAGTCTATGAGATCTGCAGATCATCATACACACCTTGTTTAACTGACATTCATCTGCAGATCAGACAATCATCTGCAGATCTGAAAATCCATCCTGGTTGATCTGATCTGCAGATGAATGTCTGTTAAACAAGGTGTGTATGATGATCTGCAGATCTCATAGACTATGAATGCATTTTGCAGGAACAGATCTTTTGCAGATACTAATCTTTTGAATGTCTACAGCATCTTTGTGTGCAGCTTCTTGCAAAGATTTCTGTCTGATGGGGAGTTCAGCTCCATAGAATAGACTGTGTAGGTATGGCTCTCATACTACATGGAAGGGGGTAAAATTGGTCTGTGAGCTTTCATTTTCCAAAGACTATGGTCTGATGTATGTATGAGCCTTTAGGGAACATGGGGAAGCTGTCATATGGGCAGCATCACAGCAGCGCTTAGTGTTCATGTGTAGCCATCCGTTTAAAGGGTAAGCACATATAAACAGAAGGAAGCCAGAATGGAGCAACAATGGTAATGTTTATAGCGGCATTGGTAATCAGAAAGCAGTTCAGTATGCACCATTTTTTTTAATCCGTCTTAAAATATTTTAATTTTGTTGCTCAACCACGCAGACCCAAACCCTAACTGCAGCTGGTCAATTATTTTCTCATATTCAGGCAGCGATGCTTTGCCTTCTGGGAGGGGTTTATGGTCAGGCTGCCACTCATAGTAATGTGGCTGTACCAACAAACTCTAAAATCAAGGTGTTTACCCAACATCGGAGAGTTACATCACGTTAAAAAAATAGGTGGCAGATGTGGCACCTTTGATCAGGGGTTTATTTTCTTTCTGCGGTTTGAGCAACACACAGGAACACAGACAGCAGTAATATACATACAAGCCTTTAACCCCCCCCCCCCCCCTCTCTTCCTCCCCCAAAAAGGAAAAATAAAAATAAAAAGTGCAAATTTGGGTCAATTCAACATTTAAAGAGAACCCGAGGTGGGTTTGAAGAATATTATCTGCATACAGAGGCTCGATCTGCCTATACAGCCCAGCCTCTGTTGCTATCCTAAACCCCCCTAAGGTCCCCCTGCACTCTGCAATCCCTCATAAATCACAGCCATGCTGCTGACAAACAGCTTGTCAGAGCTGGCTGTGTTTATCTCTATAGTGCCAGTCTGCTACTCTCCCCGCCTCCTGCAGAACTCCAGTCCCCGCCTGCATCCCTTCCCTCCCTGCTGGTTGGAGGGAAGGGACGGGGGCAGGGACCAGAGCTCTGCAGGAGGCGGGGGAGCAGCTGAGACTGACACTACAGATGTAAACACAGCCTCAAAGCATGGATGTGATTTATGAGGGATTGCAGAGTGCATGAGGACCTTAGTGGGGTTTGGGATAGCAACAGAGGCTGGGCTGTATAGGCAGATCCAGCCTCTGTATGCAGATAACATTCTTTAAACACACCTCGGGTTCTCTTTAACTCTCTATCCCTTACAAGAATACCTTTTTATCTTCTATAATAGAAGTTCCTGTCCATGCATAGTTTATAATATATGCAAATTAATTTCCTGCCATTTTAGTCAACCTCTTTGTGTTTCTCATCTTTGTGTTTCTGTTTAGCTTCTTGACTTGATGCACACACTTCATACGAGAGCTGCAACCATATACAGCTCCTGGGCAGAGGAACAGCGCCATCTTGAGACAGCAACTGAAAAGATCACAGCTGATTCTAGGACTCTGTGGTCTAACTGTTGGTGTCCATTACTTCAGGGTGAGTAATGTTTAATATTACATAGTGCTCACACACAACCATGTTAAGAAATATAACTCTGTTTCCAAAAAGTCAGGATGCTGTGTTATAAGAACATATAAAAACAGAGTGTGATCATTTAAACCCATTATTTAATTGAAAATGGCACAGATGCAACATGTAACTTAAATTATGAAAATTTGTTGTTGTCTTCAAAAATATGTCCTTATTTGGACAAGAAAATTTTACCTGGCAGACAGCTTATCATTCCTTCAACTGGGGTCTATTGAGAGCAGAGGTACAGTTAGCATAGACCCGCCACTAGGTGCAGCAGCAGGAGGTGGTTATTCAGCGTTTAAGCACAATTGCGGTTAATTTATCACTGTTCCCAGTAATATGGCGCTGATGTATGAATTCTGTTGCTTTCAGATTGATTTTAGCGTTTGGAATCCATATTACTAGTGAGAGCAGTAAAAGTGCTCTTAATTATCAGAATTGTGTAGGCAGTGGCACACTGTCTCTGTGCTACATTGTGTGCATTGCTTTTTGAACGTTGTTCTAGCATGGCTTCTATTTGCTTGAACATTACTAGAGCAGCCGAAGAAGAAGGTTCTACATGAATCAAATCGGAGGAGGCGGAAAACTATTCCTGCATGCATAATTTCTTGGAGACTGGTGGTTACTTGCAGCTGGAGACCTCAGACTCTGACCAGTACAGAGCAGTGCCAACCACTTGGAATCGTCAGTGAGGTGTTATTCATTTAGGACAGGAGCCCACTAAAGCATTTGTGTCTGGTTTTCAGCAGCTGTAACATGGATGTGTTGCTGAAAAGTGGATAGAAGTCGACACAGATGCGTTAGTGGGCTCAGACCCTTAGGGTCAGTGCACACCAAAAACCTCTAGCAGATCCTCAAAACGCTAGAAGTTTTTCAAGCAGATTTCAGGGTGATTCTAGGCATGTTTAGAGATGTTTTCTAAACATGCTTAGCGTTTTTAGGAGAGTTTTGTGTAGCAGATTACAAATATTGTTACAGTAAAAGCTGTTACTGAACAGCTTCTGTAACAAAAACGCCTGGAAAACCGCTCTAATCTAGCGTTTTTCAGAGCTGTTTTCCTCTTTCCTATACTTTAACATTGAGGCAGAAACGCCTCGGCAATCTAAAAATGCTGCAGCCCCCGAGTCTGCGTTTGTGGAAAAAACGAATCGCTCTGGTGTGCACCGTCCCATTCACTTTCATTAGCCAAGCGGTTTTCCCCCTGCTTCAGAACCGCTCTGGTGTGCACCAGCCCTCAAAGTTGCTGCAGGGTTAGATTAATTTTGTATTTACATTTATGCAGCTTGAAAACAGACCAAATTAATTCTACCAAGGCAGGATTTGATTGGTCCATTTTTAAGCTGCCTAAATTGCATAATCCTGCATCAACTCAGTACTGTTTGCATCTCATTGACCATCCCTACCCACCATAGTGAAGAGTGACGTTTCCTGCTTCCCTTCCGCTTTGTTTAGCATCACACAGAGTGAAGAGGAAGTGCTGCAGTATTTCTATGTTGAACTGGTGTATGCAAATTCTTATATAACTACTGTAGACTATTGGTGGGCAGTAAAGCGGCCCATAATGAGGGTAAACGTATATGATGTTTTTCCAAGACTGACAGAAGTAATGGAAGGTTTTGTCACATGACTTTTGCAGGGATTGCTTGGTTGTGTTGTGATGCCCGGCGTCAGGTCAGGATGCAAGCTCTTACTTATCTCCAAAGAGCCCTTTTAGTTCATGATCTACAGACATTGGATGCATTAGAATGGGAAGCTTGCTTCAATAAGGTGAGAAAGGTCTTCATCCTCCATCATTTGTAGATGATGTAATTTGTTGTAGTTTGTCTACAGTGCTTTGAAAATGTAATTGTGAGTGGGGAACCTTGTATTTTGTAGCGTCATTTTTCTATTGTGTATCAGCTTGAGGTCCTATTATTATTTTATTTAGTATTAGTTTATATAGCGCTGACATCTTCTGCAGCACTGTACAGAGTATAAAATGTGTTGTCACTTAACTGTCCCTCAGAGGGGCTCACAATCTAATCCCTACCATAGTCATATGTCTATGTATGTATCGTGTCAGATAATGATTTTCTTTACAGTGTTATATGTCTGATCTTTCTTCAGAATTTGGGTTGCAACTTACAGAATACTTTTAGGCTACGTTTCACTAGTGCGGTGCGATTCTGTTGCAGAAAACGTGTAAACGAATTTGCATACGGATGCAAATTCGTTCGCGTTTGTATGCAAAATTTAACGTGAAAGCGCATGCATTTTCGTGTATTTTTGTAAGTATGCAAATTTAACCATGTCAGTGCCTGCATCATTTTACGTGAAACAGTACGTGAATTCGCATGGAAAATTCGCATAGCGAAAACGCATGCGATTTTCCTATTCATTACATTACAAGTGAATCGTACACTAGCCTTGTGGTGTGCGAATTCTGATGGCTCTGCTGTGCAGATTTTTTCTGCACAGTCCACTGCACAGGTTTCCTGAAAAATGGAAACAAGCCCTAAGGGCCCATTCACACTTGCTGATCGCAAAACGCTAGCGCTTTTGCTAGCGTTTTGCTATGGCGATTTTGCGCGATTAATGCGAAAACATTTGCCATTCACACCTGGCGATTTTTCCGCGATCGCGTTTAGCGCTTCTATAGCACTGAAACACGATCGCCGGGAAATCTCCTGAAAATGGTGCAGGCTACGCATTTGCGTTTAGCGTTTTTGGGCGATTTGCGTCGTTTAGCGCAAATCGCCCAAGTAAGAACGGGCCCATAGGGTTTCATTCCACTAGCGCTTTTAAAAAGCGCTAGCGTTTTGCCAAAATCGCGGCAAAACGCTCAAGTGTGAATGGGCCTTTAAAGTTATTATCCATGTTTTTTACTTGGCATGGCACATGTTTACAGAAAACAATGTATCAAATACTAAAAGATTAAAACTGTTACAAAAATCACAATATGATGGCGAAGGGATTATTGACAAGGTAAATGATGTCCTCCTGGCCTGGTGGTAGAACTGGCCGTCAAGAGAGAACCCAATTGAAGGAAGAGTTCTAAAGCCTCTCACAGAAATTGATTGTGGAGGTAGGAAATGGGAAAGGCAGTTATACCTATCTCACAGGAAATTAACACCTTCACATCACTACTCACAATCAGGTCACCAACTTTCACAGAGCATTCCTTCAAGATTTTAATAACCGTCCCAGAATCTGAGTTTTACATCATGGGTGGGTCACACACATCACACTAAAAAATAAGGTAGTAGAGATTTGTATAGGCGAGAGCCAGATGATCTCATGCTGCTTACATCTTGCAGCAGTTGGATGTGTATGATTGAGAACCGCTGTCTCAAGTGATTTTAAGGAGTTATTTTTATTACCGCTTGGGGCTTGGCATCATTTATTTGTTGTATTTCTGATAATAAAGGAGTATACGGTAATCATTGCACATGTAGCAGCTCCATGACATTTATAAAATACAGTAGTGCCATGTTGCCCGGATGTTAGCTCTTCTAAATGAGTGATGCATTAGATTTAAATGGATGGCCGCTCACATTCTGACGTGATGTAAATTCCCTTATGAGTGCTAGCACATTGCCATGAATATGGATTTCACACAAGTGGGCATTAGGGATGTTTACATGTCTAAACAGTGTGCATGTAAACTGTGCTTTAACACTGTAATGAAATCGAAGTGAATGGATTCTGGTGTTTTAGTTTTATTATTGCTTATTCGTATGTTAAAAAACGGTTATAAAAATCCACCTAACACAGTATTTGTATGTATGATTACATTTTGTAGGTGCTATTTCCACTGCTAACAAAGCTGTTAGAAAATATCAGCCCAGCTGATGTAGGAGGTATGGAGGAGACGAGGATGAGAGCATCTACCTTGCTTTCTAAGGTAACCATATACCGGACTTCATCTTAGATTAATCTTACATGAGCATTCTTCAGGAGTTCATTCCGTTGTTTTTATTGTGCATATTCATGCAATGTATACAGTGTTGAAAGAGAAAGTCAGAACCGGCACCAGTGTCTGACTGGCAGTGGAGGAGAGATGGGTGCTGAAATCTGTGCCTCCAAAGGGGCAGAAAGCATTACTATTCAAACAGAGAGCAAGAAGATCCGGGCACCAGCATATATTCCATAGGTCGCCTTTATTTGCTCCTCCGACCTCCTACATATGTACGTGCCGCACTGTATGTAGGAGGAGCAAATAAAGGTGATCTATGGAATATATGCTGGTGCCCGGATCTTCTTGCTCTCTGTTTGAATATTTATGAAATGTATGTTTTAATATATAAATAACGATTTTCTCTTTTTGGTGTTACATGACTCTAAAGGTCTGATTCGTGAAGCATGACAGCACCACGAGCTAAATTCAAGGCTGCACACTACACTTTTATTATTATTATTTAGTATTTATATAGCGCCGACATCTTCCGCAGCGCTGTACGTAGTATATAGTCTAGTCACTAACTGTCCCTCCAAGGAGCTCACAATCTGATCCCTACCAGAGTCCTATGTCTATGTATGTATCGTGTAATGTATGTATTGTAGTCTAAGGTCAATTTTTTTAGTGTGGAGCCAAGTAACTTCTCTGTATGTTTTTGGGATATGGGAGGAAACCTGAGTGCCTGGAGGAAACTCATGCAGGGAGAACATACAAACTTCTTGCAGATGTTGACCTGGCTGGGATTCGAACCGGGGGCCCAGCGCTGCAAGGCGAGAGCGCTAACCACTATGCCACCGTGCTGCCCGCACTGGCAGCATAGCATGTCTTCCTCAGTTATGTGCGCTGCTTACATAGCAGCACACGTTCCTTTAAATGCTGGCTGCTGCTGTGAAGTTTCGCGACCCCAATACTTCACTAGAAAGGCCGCTACTATATTAATTGACATAGTTACTACATAGTAACTATGTTAATTAACATACTACTAGTGGCTGCTCTAGTGAAATATCGCGGCCGTGATACTTCACAGCAGCAGCCGGCATTTAAAGGAACGCGCCTTGCTGTGTAAGCAGCGCACATAAGTAAGGAAGGCACGCTATGCTGCAAGACCGAGCCTAGTGTGCAGCCTTGATTTTAGCTTGCGGTGCTGTCATTGAGCTCGTGCTGCTATAGCAGTGCAGCTTCATGAATCAGCCCCTAAATACCTCAACATTCTTTCTACTGCAAAGCTGTTATTTTTATGTGTTGTTTTTATTTAGTGTGCAAAGCATTACAGAAACATTACTTAGAATTGATACTGATATTCATTCCTGACATGCAAATTGTCTTGTAGGAGACGATTTATGAAGGTTCCCATGAGCTGGACCGTACTCCACAACATAAGTGAACCTTGTCTAGACGTTGTAAAAAGTGCCCACTAGCGGTTTGTAACCCTGACCTAATCATATCAGGTCATAGGGAGGGTTGTTAAAAAAGATAGTACATTTGTTTGTGCAATGATCATGTGTATGAAATGCAAGTTGTACTGGATTTATTGAAAAATCTTTTTCCATGCGTTCTTGCACAACGCTTTTCAACTAAGATTTCAGCAGTCTTCGCTGTGGTCTCATATAACCCAGGCAAAGCTTTCAGCTTTTGTCCATCACTAGTAGGCACTGTTTTAGAAAATCCAGTCAGTTTACTAGACCGCTTATGGTTCCCATTGTTTTCCAACCACGTAAAAAATATTTGACAGACTACAAACAAGATAATGATATATTTTTACCCAAGACTATAAACACTGCAAAAAGTTGCATACATGCTAGAACAACTTGGCTGAGCATTACGCTTGTTCTACAAGGTCTTGGCTGAGAATCTAATGTGTACAGGTGTCTCTTGAGATTGTTTAGATAACTGGTATGCCAGATCTACAAACGAGACTGATGGTTGAGCACATTGTTTTGTGTATGACCCCCACCTGCTGGAAGCCAATCGCTCATACACTATCCCGCCATTGCTTCCCCCCCTCCCTCCATTGAGCAGAACAGGCTTCTCAGCTGTGCAGGGCTGGTACACTGCAGTGTTGCCCTAGCAACCGTGCAGCAATCATTAAGGGGGAACACTTTCTACCATGTGTATGAGCCTTTATACTGTCAGTAATAAAATATTTGTTTACATTTTTCACTCAGAATGGAGTGTTTTCTATTTGCTGTGCTAGTTTAAGAAACCAGTTCCATTTTAATCATGGCTATGCTTTCTCACTTCCATAGGCGTTAAAGTGAGGTGTTAAGGTGTTCATGGACATATGTGGTCAAATAACTATCTTTTATTTTAGGTCTTCCTTCAGCATTTGTCTCCTTTACTGTCTCTCCCCACATTTGCTGCGCTGTGGTTGACAATACTAGAATTCATGGACAAGTACATGCATGCAGGCTCCAGTGACTTATTGGTACAGTATTTATACCGGTTCTTTACGGGTTTTGCATTGTCTCGTCCTTGTGTATTGTATTGTCTTTGATAAGAATGCCTCTTGTTTTAAATCAAAAGAAAAGTGTGGTAAGGTAAATGAATTAGCTAGTCTATCTCCAACATGCACCAGTAAATACAAAGCTTACTTCATGGCAAAATGGAGAAGGTTGAAGCGCAGTTGTAAACCAGATAATTAATGTACCGTATATTCACAAAAGGGCATGTGTACCTATGTCACTAGTTTAATTACAGATTATGTGCTGCCTGTCAGAGTCAGTCTACTGTCACTGGCAAATTAAGAAAGATACCAATATTGGAAGAAGAAAGACCAAGTATACCGGGCACCTTCCGTTCTGGTTCTTTATTGCAGTGGGTATATCACAGGTTGCTTGACAACGATGTGTCCATCATTTAAATCATGAGGTGGTGGTGTGATGGAGGTGGGGGGATGCCGGGCACCAGATGGGGCTTGCGTCGGCCGTTTCGCGTCTCACCGGACGCTTGGTCACGCTGCTCTCCAATTTACCTATTGATTATCAAATTAAGAAAGCTAGCAAATCTGTCTTTAGACTTTCATGATTAACGCTAGTTACAGAAATTATTTTGCGTAGAGGTTACACAGTAAACCTCACATAAAAAATTATTTTATGTTTTCCCCAAAGCAGCATTGTGGTGAAGATTTTTCAAAACTAGTCCAAGAATAATTGGAGTACATCTTCTGCAAAACATTGTGCAGAAGTGGAGCAGTTGCTCAAAGCGACCAAACAGAAGCCTTGATCTGGATGTTTGCTCCAATTTTCCTTGTGCTGCTTGATACATCTGCCACTATATTGTTAGTTAATCATATGCTTTTGACTTGCATGTGGAACTCTGTTGTAGCTTTTATTCTACTTTGTGAGTGGATATAGTTTCTTTAAGCATGTATTTTGTTGCAGATGGAGGCCATACCTGAATCCTTGAAAAACATGCTGCTAGTGATGGACACTGCTGGAATATTCCACAGTGTCGACTCCCGGACTGGGTACTCCGATCTGTGGGAGATTACATGGGAGAGAATAGACTGTTTCTTGCCTCGGCTTAGAGAGGAGTTATTCAAGCAGACTGTAATACAGGGTAAGAATTTGAGGTCACATTGACAACTGGGTATGTAAAACTTTTTATATAATTTTAAGAAGAACTCCAGGGTAACAGGAAAAAAAAAGACCTGATGGCTTTTATGATATATGCTTCACCCATTATTTTACTGTGACAGCAATGAGTTTAAAGAGTAGAAGATAAAAGCATACCTCGGAATCTTGGAAATGTAGCTCTTTCTGGTGCAGACCTGCTGTGATATATTGAGTAGTAGCCAAACACAAAAGTCCTTTAGACTACTTCTGGATTGGAACCATGGAGACCCCAGAAAGGGTAATTGTCCTAATGTGTCGGAAACGAGTCAGGCTGCTTTGGCACCAGCTCAGCACCTGATATGATCGCTGCCATAGACCGTAATGTTAACTACCGTTTTAGCTGTAGAAAGCTAATTCAAAGCTTCGTACAGATGCTAAATTCATCTCCTCCGGTATGGTAGTTTGTGAGCATGCCAGGTGACTTTACTCATACCTAACCCTACCCCATTTATTTTGTGAGGATTTTGGATGATTCCCAACCCTTATCCATTTATTCTGACTATCTCAGTGGTTGGGGGATTCAGAATTAATGGGAACAGGTGAGGGATAGGTGGAGATTCTGTCTCTTTGACCCATTCGCTGTACAGACATTTTGCTCACTATTTCACATACCCACTGGTTCTGCACTGGGAAGAGGAGCGGATGAGGGAAAGATGCCCTGCTGCAAGAACTACAGTAGTATTACAACAGGGGTAAGGCAAGAGGGGGTTCTGATTTAGCGGTAAAGCCCAGTTTGGACATCTGCACACACATTAGATTTTCACTGAAGCAATTCAACATTAAGGGCCTTTTTCCACTACACAGCTAAATCGCAAATCGCTAGTGATTTTTAAATTTCCTGCTGATAATCATTGACACTTACCATGTTTACTGCACTTTTTCTTATGTTCTGCCTGTCTGCAAACATCTACAAGTTGCATTGCAATATGCATCCTCCCAGTGTACCTCACTCCATATTCATTTCATCTGCTCTGCTTTGCTCACCTTACTCAGCTTCTCATGAACTGTTAGCTCTCCTGAAATCTCTCTCTCCCTCCAGCAGCTCAAAAACCTCACAAACATTTAAATCCCATTCACATTTGCTTACTCTCTCCCTCCTACTCTTACTTGCTGCTGGTGATGTATCGCCTAACCCTGGGCCACAGCCTGCTGCCAGACAAGCATCCCCTGCTGACCCGCTTCACAGCTCTCTGTCCACAAATAACTTCAACACCCATCCTCGCCCCAACCTCATTTCCATCCATCCCACTCACAAGCACATGCTCCCCCTACCCTGCGGTCTCTGGAATGCCAGATCCGTCCGCAATAAACTTACAGAGGTCCACAACCTCTTCCTCTCCAAATCCCTCACCATCCTCGCACTCACTGAGACATGGCTCACCCCCTCTGACTCTGCCGCAGAGGCTGCCCTCTCATACGGGGGGCTTCACCTCAGTCACACCCCCAGACCAGACAACAGGACCGGGGGAGGGGTGGGTCTGCTCCTCTCCCCATCCTGCACATTCCGTGTCCTCACTCCACCTTCCTCCCTACAATTCACATCATTTGAGGCCCACACTATCCGCCTCTACAATCCCCTCCCAGCCATTGTTGCAGTCTTATACCGCCCTCCGGGCTCCACACGACAATTTCTCGACAACCTTGCCTCCTGGCTCCCACACATCCTCTCTTCTGACCTCCCCACCATCATCCTCGGGGATTTCAATATACCCATCAATGAACCCAAGAACTCTGTTGCGACCCGGCTACTTACCATAGCCAACTCACATGGCCTAGTACAACACACCAACGCCCCCACTCACACTGCACGTCACACTCGCGACCTTATATTCACTAAATCCACCACCATTGCAGACCTCGACATCGCACCATTTCCACCCTCAGACCATTACCTTCTCGCCTTCAACCTCCTCACGGAAGGCACCTCCAAACTACCCGCCCACCCACCTGGTCGATGGCAGCGAGACCTACGCAAGCTCAACCCTGGCGTCCTTGCTGGCTCCCTCCATGGCCTATCCTCCACTCTCCCCACCCTAACCTGTCCTAATCTTGCTGCAGCTCAGTATCACCAAATTCTCTCATCAGCCCTAGAGAAAGCTGCTCCACCAATATTCCGCCGCAACCGACCTCCTAACCCCCAGCCCTGGCGCACTACCCATACTCGCAACCTCCAGAGGGAAACACGCGCCACTGAACGAAAATGGCGGAAAACTCGACTAAACCAGGATTTCCTACAGTACAAGACTAACCTGCAGCAGTTCCACACTGCCCTTGCTCATGCGAAGCAGGAATACTTTACCAAGCTCATCGGAGCACAAGCTTCCAATCCCCGGCGTCTTTTTAGCACCTTCAACTCCCTGCTTAAACCCACCCCCCCACCTTCTGTTTCCTCCCTCTCTGCCACAGATTTAGCCACCCACTTCACCAACAAAATAGTCTCCATCCGTCAGGAAATATCCAATCTTCAATCTTCACCTTCCACCCGCTCACAACCTACTCCTTCTCCACCCTATCCTCCCCTCCCCTCCTTCACTCCTACTACCACTGAGGAGGTCAACCACCTATTGCAGACTTCCCATACCACTACCTCCCCCCTTGACCCTATCCCTTCTGATCTACTTCAGCCTCACTTCACGGATCTGGCCCCAGTCCTCACTACCATGTTTAACCTCTCCCTATCCACAGGCACCTTCCCCTCAGACTTCAAGCAGGCCACTGTACTGCCTCTGCTCAAGAAACCCTCCCTCGACCCCTCGCTACCCTCCAACTACCGCCCGATCTCCCTCCTCCCCTTCGCCTCAAAACTCCTTGAGCGTCTGGTTCACAAACGCCTGACCCAGTACCTCAATGCCAACTCACTACTAGACCCACTGCAATCTGGATTTCGGCCTGCCCACTCAACCGAAACGGCTCTCACCAAAGTGGTCAATGACCTTGCCTTAGCTAAAGCTGAAGGTAAATACACCATTCTCCTCCTCCTTGACCTTTCAGCAGCTTTTGATACAGTAGATCATCCCCTACTCCTCCAGTCCCTCCAATCCATGGGCATTCACGATCTCGCCCTGACCTGGCTTTCATCCTACCTATCTAACCGCTCCTTCACGACCTCCTTCAATGAGTCCTCGTCCACCCCCAACCACCTCTCGGTGGGAGTCCCCCAAGGCTCGGTCCTTGGCCCCCTACTGTTCTCCCTATACACATCCTCCATTGGCAAGGTTATCTCCTCCATGGGTTTTAACTATCATCTGTATGCAGATGACACCCAAATTTATCTCCACACCCCTGACATATCCACCACTACCATGGACAAGGTCTCCTCCTGCCTATCTGCCATCTCCTCCTGGATGTCCGCTAGGTTCCTGAAACTAAATCTAGACAAAACGGAATTTATGATCTTCCCACCCCGGTCATCCCTGGACTTCCCAGATGTGCAGGTCACTGTTAACCACACTACTATTCACCCTACCTCTCAAGCCCGCTGTCTGGGTTTCACCCTGGACTTCGCACTCTCCTTAACTCCCCACATCCAAAACCTCACAAAGTCCTGCAACTTCCACCTTCGTAACATCTGTAAGATTCGCCCTTTCCTGACCCCTGCCACCACCAAACTCCTCATCCATGCCCTCATAATTTCCCGCCTCGACTACTGCAATGCCCTTCTGTCTGGACTCCCTAAGACCCGAATAGCCCCACTGCAGTCCATCATGAATGCGGCTGCCAGAATTATCCACTCCTCCCATCGCTCCACCAGGGCGGCTCCCCTCCGTGAATCCCTCCACTGGCTTCCTATCCAGTCCAGAATCAGATTCAAGATATTGTGTCTGACCTACAAATCCATCCACAAAACCTGTCCAACCTACATTTCTGATCTTACTCAGAGATACACACCAAGCCGCTCACTCCGCTCCTCCAATGAACTTCGCCTGACCGTCCCCCGCATCACCCAGTCCCATGCACGCCTCCAAGACTTCTCAAGAGCCGCTCCGACACTATGGAACTCCCTACCTCCACCCATTAGGGCAGCCCCCTCCAACACCTTCAAGAAGGCCCTCAAAACTCACCTTTTCACTCTTGCCTACCACCCCTCACAATTGCTCTAAACCCACAGCCGAACTCTGGTCCCCTACCTCTCATGTCCCTACCTCTCCCTCTAGATTGTAAGCCTTTGGGCAGGGTCCTCCTCCTTTTGTGTCCTACCTGATCATGCACCTCTATTACTGTGCACCCATGCTATGCATTTGAGTGAACCTAACTTGCCTAACTCCATGCTCCCATCCAGTGACTGACTAAGCATTACCTTGTACTCATACTGTGCTGTGTGATCTGGTCTTTCTTGTATTCCTGTATTGTCATATTGCTGTATGTCACCCCTAAATATTGTCTGTAACCTAAATTAATGTCCAGCGCTGCGTAATATGTTGGCGCTTTATAAATACAACAAATAAATAAATAAATCGCTAGGGTTGTTTATCATAGAAATCATGAGAAGCATTGTCCACAATAGTGAATTGATTTGGAAATCGCGATCGCTTTCTGGAGCGATTTTTAGAGTAATGCAAATGAAAAATCGCAATCACATAATTAATGAAAAATCGCAATCGCTGGCGTTTGTGATTTGCGATTGCTAGTGGAAAAGGGCTCTGAGTGTCTTGTGTGAAAAAAATCTATCTTGTGTTTACCTTTAGTAAGGTCAAATCTAATTAATATCAGTATGCAGTGTATGAAAATCCAACTTATTTTTTTTCCCCCTAGACCCACCCCACATAGCTGCAAGTGAATTACATGTTTCGAAGACCCTACCAGCATCAACTCATACTCCTGCCCCCACAGAAGGCAGACCTGTGTCTGTGCAACCTGAGCAAGCACAATGTGGTAAGTATACTGCTAAATAAGAATAACCTGTATGAACGAATGGCATTTAGTATGCATCTTTTGCCTGACCACACAGATATGGACCCCAAACGTGCTAGTGTTAGTCTACACCCTTGTGAAAAAAACTTTCCTCTTGATTTTGAACTCGGCTGTGGGCATTTACCCTATTCAGACATAATAGCATCCATATGGTCAGGTACTGATGGTGATAAGGTGTGGCCCACAGTTGGCATTCCAATGCATCTTATTGGTGTTTGATGATTTCAGGATTTCATGTAGGCCAGTAAATTTCTTCCTGATCAGACTCCTTGCACTTCTTCTCATGGACCTCACACTGTACACAGGGCATTGTCTTGATGAAGCAGACGATGGCCCCCCTCAAACTGTTGCTATAAAGTTGGAACAGTACAGTTCTCTAGAATGTTTGTATGCTATAGAATAATACAGTGGAATCTCTTTATAGTAAACTCCAAGTTACCAGTAAAAGTAGCTTACTATATCAGAAGTTTACTATGTTAGAAATTGGCATACTCAAGAGAATAAAGTACTGTGCCAACAAATGTCCGGTTCTGCTTTCTCCCCCATGCAGAGGACGCTACTGGTACCAACAAATGACCTCTCCGGTCTCCCCATGGTCCTAAAGGAGGAGAAGCAGCATATTTCCATATTTGGGACCAATCAGGATGACAGAACTTCTCCCCCCTTAGTCTCCTTGGTACCGACACCGCTTACGGCGGGACCAGGGTAGTTTCAAAGTGCTGCTATTCGGCCAATCATTCAGTCTCTCTAAATTTTGCAACCAATAGAGAGAAGGCACTCGCTTCAGTTATGAGTGGCTCCAATACCTCCGCAGGTGGCTCTTAACCGCATCCTCCATGGAGGTAAATAAATACTTTGCTAAAACACTTCGGCCAATCATTCAGACTCTGTCAAAGAGGCAGCCAATCAAGAGAAGCCACTCACATTACCAAAGCTTCCATATTCTGGTCTTAATGTGTCCTGCCAACTGAATGATAAACAAAAACTTTGCACAATAGATTTAATGAAAGTGATTTCCAATGCAGTGGATAGTTAGAACGGAGTAATCATTGCACCATGAGGCCTGCAGCAATCGCCGCCGGCCATACACAACTAGTCACAATGCTATACGGTAACTATAATATGTCAGATTACTAGTGCAGGTATACTAGTGCAGGCTGTAACAGTGGGTGCAGGGCGTGTGCGCTTCCACGGCTTCTCTTACATCAGGCAGCAGCTCACCTGTAGAATGAAAAGAGCAGTAGCTGACCTGACTCTACTTATTGGTCTCAAACAGACAAGAAGCATGCGCCGCCCACTTTTCACTAAACCCGGATACAGCATCACGTAGGGGCCCCCCAAAAAAAGTTTATTCTACCCAAACTTTTATTATATACAGGCTTACTATACCAGGCTTTTCTTTTATACACTTATAATGGAGATTGGCCAGGACTTGGAGAGACAGTTTACTATAGCAGAAGTTTTACTACAGCAGTTTACTGTAACAAGATTATACTGTAGTTTATTTTCACTTGAATTGATGAGCTTAAAGAGACACTGAAGCGAAAAAAAAATGATGATATTATGATTTGTATGTGTAGTACAGCTAAGAAAAAAAACATTAAGATCAGATACATCAGTCTAAAGGTGGCCATACACTGGTCGATGCGCCATTAGATCGACCAGCTGACAGATCCCTATCTGATCGAATCTGATCAGATAGGGATCGTATGGCTGCCTTTACTGCAAACAGATTGTGAATCGATTTCAGCCTGAAACCGATCACAATCTGTTCAGCTGCTCCTGCCGCCTGTCCCCCCCCCCCCCCCGTATACATTACCTGAGGCTGGCTCCCGGGCATCTTCTCCGCACTGCACCGCACCGCTGTTCTTGCTCCATCCCGGCGCTTCCTGTGTTACTCCGTGACCAGGAAGTTCAAATAGAGCGCCCTCTATTTCAACTTCCTGGTCACCGGAGTGACACAGGAAGTATAAGCGTACACTGGGACATGCGGAAATGCGGTGCAGCGAGGAGAAGAGGACCCCGGAGCCAGCTTCAGGTAATGTATACATGCTCGGATCGGGCCCGAATCGTACGCCGCAAGCGACGCGCTCCTACCGCCGGGCGATCGAGGGTAATTTCCCGCACGGCGCGATCGACGGTCCGATCCGATTTCGGGAGGGAATCGGATCGGCGGGTGCGTTTAGCGCAAGCGATTGGCAGCAGATCCGATCCCAGGATCGGATCTGCTGTCGAAACGGCCGTGAATCGAGCCAGTGTATGGCCTGCTTAATTGTTTCCAGTACAGGAAGAGTTGAGAAACTCCAGTTGTTATCTCTATGCAAAAAAGCTATTAAGCTCTCCGACTAACTTAGTCGTGGAGAGGGCTGTTACCTGACTTTTATTATCTCAACTGTAATTGAACTGTTTACTTTTCCTCTGCTAGAGGAGAGTTCATTACTTCACAGACTGCTCTGAAAGACTCATTTTGAATGCTGAGTGTTGTGTAATCTGCACATATTATAGAGTGATGCAATGTTAGAAAAAACACTATATACCTGAAAATAAAAATATGAGAATATTTTCTTTGCTGATAATCTTTTAGTAATTATTCATAGTACACAACCAATTCATTATATCATATATTTTTTTGGGCTTCAGTGTCTCTTTAAGGCTAGTGATTATTTGTTATTATTTAGTGGCAATCCATTTATGTTCATGTGTCCTAATGTAACATGCCACCTTATAAGGATACTTAAAGGAGTCATCAGGGGGGAAATAGTAAAATAAGTGGTACTTACCGGGGGTTTCCTCCAGCTCCAAGCTCCCAGGACGTCCCTTGCCGCAGCTCTGCCCACAGCCGTTCGCCGCAGGTCCGTCCCGGTTCCCGGCGATGTCGTCAGAGGTGTACTGCGTCTGCGGCGCTGTCAATCACCGTCACGTGGGCCTGAGCGGACTGCGCAGTCTGCTCCGCCCCACGTGGCGGTGATTGACAGCGCCGCTCGTGCAGGCGCAGTACAGAGCGACCTGGAGGTCGCTCTGACGTCATCGCCGGGGACCGGGACGGACCTGCGGCGAACGGCTGCGGGCAGAGCTGCGGCGAGGGACGTCCTGGGAGCTTGGAGCTGGAGCAAGCCCCCGGTAAGTACCACTCATTTTACGATTTCTCCCCTGATGACTCCTTTAAAGAGGAACCTAAGTGAAAAAGTGGTGAAAAACAAAAGTGCTTCATTTTTACAATAATTATGTATAAATGATTGTCACTGTTATCTCATTGTAAAAGCTTTCCTCGCCCTGATTTACATTCTGACATTTATCACAAGGTGACATTTTTACTGCTGGCAGGTGATGTCAGTGGAAGGAGATGCTGCTTGCTTTTTTGGCAGTTGGACCCAGCTGTAAACAGTGGTTATTTCCCACAATGCAATGAGGTTCACAGACACTGTGGGAGGGGTTTCACCACAATATCAGCCATACAGAGCCCCCTGATAATCAGTTTGAGAAAAGGAAGATTTCTCATGGGATAAGGGGGTATCCACTACTGATTGGGATGAAGTTCAATTCTTGGTTACGGTTTCTCTTTAAACAGAAATTGACAGCCTCTTCACGTTGACAACCATTAGCTGCATGTCACATGGTGATAGTGGTTTGGGATTTTTTATTTTATTTGTTGAATAAATCATTTTTTTTTATTCTTTTTTTGTGAAGTGGATCTTTTGAGTATTTCCATTAATTAGCACAGGTGAGGTAATCCCCTTGGGAAATATCATTTTGTGTTCTGTTGCTATGAAGGGAGGGAGTAGGGAAGATGGTGTGGCACACAACAGAGCATCTTTGAATGCAAAGGCTAGGGTGGAGAACAGTGCGCTTGGCCGGGATGATGCAGCACTCTGGATCTCCTGGGGATGCATGGGACTGCTGTACACACGCTAGAGTCTCAGCAGAGCTGGCCCTGACCTCTACTGAGAACAATCTAGTCTGTGTACAATACTTGAGACAATACCATGATAACTAGGGATGGTCAATGAGATGCAAATAATTCTGACTTGATGCAGGATTATGCCAATTCTGTATGATGCAAACATATGCATCTTAAAAATGGGCCAATCGATCTATACCCTGGTGGGACTTTATTGATCCATTTTCAAGATGCATAAATTTGCCCACAATTACATTATACTGCATCAAGTTATTTGAGTCTCATTGACTTTATCCACTTGACGACCGCAGTGTTAAACCCCCCCCCCCCCCCCCCCCCCCCCCTAAAGACCAGGCTCTTTCTTGCTGCACTGGGCTGTGCAGGCTTTTCAGACTCCTGCACAGTCCAGCTAAGAAGCATGGCAATCGGACTCCCCTCCTATTTTCGTCCCTAAGGGTCCGTTCACATCTAAAACCGCAAAACATTTTGCAGGAGTGATGTTCCTGCGATTAACGCGGAAAAATAACTGGACACTGCAGCGGTTTTGGAGCGATCGTGATTAGCGTTGCTATGCATGCTGATCGCGAATCACGGCAAACTGCTGCATGTAACGCGTTTGCAGTTACCGCTAACCGCAAACGCAGCAGTGAGAACACTGCCATAGTGTTGCATGCTGTAGCGGTTTTTAAAAAAAACGGTAGCAGTTTGCCTTGAGCGGGAATCGCGTAATTCCCGCTTAAGTGAGAACGGGCCTTAAGGGGTATGCTGCCGGAGGTGTCCGATCGCTGCTGCCACTTTTTTTTTTTTTTGCCTCATAGAGGCTCTCTCTCCCTCCGTCCCCCTCCCTCTCCTTCCTCCCTCCCCTCAGCCTAGAGGAATGAACAGGATGGCGATCCGTCCTGTTCTTCGCCTCTCATAAGCATCAGCCTACGAGAGGACGGCGATCCCCGGCCCATCAGAGGCCGGGGATCGCCAATCTCGTACAGCGCTGCCGGAGACCGCTGTACGAATGTAATCAAAGGGGATTTCTTTCCCCTTTCGTTTACAAACAGCCTGCTAGCCGCAATCGGTGGCTAGCAGGCTAATCACGGAGCTCCGCACCGTCAACTGTCAGGGATCGATCGCGCATGCACGCGGCCATTCCCTGGGAAACTGCAGCTCCAGGACTTGACTCCAATCAGCGTTAGGCGGTTCTGGGACTGCCGCCGCGGTCATTATGTAGTTAAAGGACAATTGAAGTGAGAGGGATATGGAGGCTGCCATATTTATATCCTTTTAAACAATACCAGTTGCCTGGTTATCCTGCTGATTCTCTGCCTCTAACACGTTAAGCCATAGACCCTGAACAAGCATGCAGTAGATCAGGGGTTTCTGACGGTGTCAGATCTGACAAGATTAGCTGCATGCTTGTTTCTGGTGTTGTTCAGACACTATGGCAGCCAAATAGATCACCAGGGCTGCCAGGCAACTGGAATTGTTTAAGAGGAAATAAATATGGCAGCCTCCATATTCTTCTCACTTCAGTGGTCCTTTAATGATAACCAGTTGCTGTACCAGGCCATTTGTTCTCTAATTTCCACTAGTGAAATAGCCATTCATTAAAGTAAACCTCGAGGTGGGGATTATTAGTAAAAAAAAAAAAAAAAAAAAACAATGCTACCTGATCAGGGGAGCTGGGCAGATCAGGTAGCAGCAATCCCTGCCGCTCCTGTGGCCTGCTAGGGCTCACTTTCATTTTGTGACCCCCAGGGTCACGACCCTGGTAGAGCTTCTCTGTGTGTCTCAGGGAAAAGATGGCCAGGTAAAGACAGAGCTTCCAAATGGCAGCTGAAGAATCGCTTCAGTAACGCCCCCAGTGGGTGTTTAAGCAGGCAATACCTCTCCTCCCTTCCCCTCGAGATTGGGGACAATCGCAGGACACCAATTTTGGGGGTGATAGCGCGATGCAGCGAGGGGCAGAGAGCGGCGTGGGGAGACACACAAAGACATGTCCTGCAGCAGGGAACCTGCCTCTATGTCCCCATCTGCACCTCCTGTGCCGCCTTGGGTACACTTTAAATGGGATGTGAACATGCTTTTGGCTATATGCTGTATTTAGCAAAACAATATTTTCTCCAAACACGTAAAATGATGTTCTGCTAATAGCACACTGTATATGGTACTGCTTCTCCGTTCTCTTCATACAGTTATTTTGAGGTTATGGTTCATAACGCATTATATAACTGCAATACTATATTAAGTAATTATAGTTTTAATGATAGTTAATTTAACATATAAAAGTGTCAGTGCTGCTACCATCTCATGTGCTCTAAGCAGTGCTGCCATGTGTCTCAGATTGTAAAATGTCTTCACTGGTAATCACACCTGCCAACCTAGGGCTGCAAAACCAGAGTGTTCATTAACCACTATATTCATAGATTTTAATTGGTGACTGAAATTACTGTCCTTGGCATTCAGTAGTTGCAATTTGCATTAAGCCCTTTTCAATGTAAGGATTGAACTGCTCAGAGTATGTCGGCTAGACTTTTTGCATGGCACATCAATCCTAATGTAAATACATACAGTATATAGTTTCAGAACTGTTTTTTTGGCACAGACACTAATGCACCAAAACCATTCTATTTTATGTTAAAATATATCTATAGAGGGTTGCATAATTGCATATATTTTCATAATCGTCATTAAACTGAGTCCCCTTCCATACACTTTGTAAACCCAAGGCAGTCCTTGTTGTTACCTTGTGATTGTAACCTTTCTAGTCATGTTTTTGTGCTGCCTCACAAAGATGGCATTAGCTCACCTTCTGCCACAACTGCAGCATACAGGTCTTGGGCAGTTCACACTGTCTTTAACGTTTTTTTTAGCGGAACAGATACAAACGGATGCCATGCAAAGCAGTAGGATCCATTTACATCAGTCCATTTGGAGCAAGTGGAACACACCTTTGGGTTCTGCATGACTTTTCTGTATTGGCTGGATGAAGTGGGTGCTGATGGAATCCATGCTCAGCCTATCATGTGTGAGGAGGTCCTTAGCAGTATGCCTTGTCTTCAGATGATTTTAATGACCCTGTGTTACATTATCTATAATTAAGATTACACTATTGGCTGTTAATTGTATGTATATTAGGCCAACCAGCCCTATAATTGATTAAGGAGTTCTGTCTTCTTTTTTCCTAATCAATGCTAGCCTATGACAACGGGCGATGTCCTTTCTCACTAGGCTGCTTGCCGTCTGTTTTTTGCAATTTACTCACCTGCCGTTGTCATGCAGGTTCTCCATGCCACTGGGACCGCAGCTCATGTCCTCTGGACCGAAGAAATGCCGAGATACAGATCCCAGAGACCCATCAGGAGCACCAGGCCACAGTTGTTTTGCAATAGACCAATGGGAATTGCCCCTCCCCAGGGAGAATTCTCATTGGTTCACTCTCATTGCTTCACTGAATGGTGACCCAATGAAAATCTACCCTGGTGCTCAGGGAGGATTCTCATTGGTCTTTTGCAAGCCTATGGGGGCCTGATGCTTCTGATGGGGATCTGTATACTGGGGTTTCTTTGGCACAGAGGAATGCAAACTTAATGGCAGCAGGTACTGAGCAGGTTGGGCCGCTAAAATAGAACAGAAAGACTGGATGAAAAACTGATGCCAGATGTAAAAAATTATCCATTTAAATGGACAACAGATCAGTTTTTACAGGATCAGTTTTTCATTTGGGACAGCGTGAACTGGCCCTTATGCAGCAAGTACAAAAATAGTATTTGTGTTTTCATACTTAATTGAGGGGTGCATATTTGCAGTGTTAAAGTTTAACAAGAATTTTATAACTAATTAAGATGCCTCTAATTAATGTCTGTCTTCTGTCCTGCAGAAAGTGAGCAAACAATCTCTGCATTACCTACAGTTCCTATAACTGGATCCAGTTCTTCCTGCACCCCCATGAGGATGAGCCCTGTGACGGACATACCTCCTCCTATAACGCAGTCTCCACTCATCTTGCACACCCTGACGTCTCACTTACAAGTTGGAGTTCCAGCAATGTCACTACCGATCATCCTTAACCCTGCACTAATAGAGGCTACCTCTCCTGTGCCTCTCCTTTCCACTCCTCGAACCACAGACACTTCCCCAGTCTCAGAGGTGAACTAGGCCTGATCTACTTGTGGATCAGCTGTGCTGCTGGCATGGAAACTCTTTGCCATTTTATTTAATGAAACTGATAATTAGCCTAAATTAAACAATAGAATGCATTTGCAATGGAATTTTCTTGGAAACCAAGCCTCCTCTTTCCACTCCTCCTTCTTCCGAAAATCTGTTTTGGATTATCTGTTTTAGCCATGCTGATCACCAGTCCAGCAATGAAACAACTGTAATGAACTCTGTACACTGTAAAGACATTTTATATCATAGACTACACAAACAACCATTTAGAAACGTCTAATCAGTTTTAATTTCAAATGCGGGAGCCATTATTTTTGCTTCAGAAATTCCTTCTTGTACAGAATCTGCTGGATAATGACTCCTTTCTGTAAAGTGTACCAGTCACACATGGCTGATCCACTATTTACCAGGACTTTGGGACCAGTGCAGTTTCAAGGCTAAAATGCACCCAGGGCGAGAGTGTAAAAATTGCGCCCCAGGCCAAAACGCTAAACAGGAAGCCGCGTGTATCCGCAGTATGCAGAGAGAAGAGACAGACCAGCGGCGAGAGAGCAGCGCTTGGAGCCAGGCAGGTGAGTTGCAAACAGCGCTTCCCGGCTGCTCGCTCTGCATCTGAGGGGGGAGCACGGAGGGCGCCCGGGAGAGGGAGGGAGAGGTCGGGCTGCCCTCCCCGCGGCTCCGGCTCCCCCCTCCATTATAGCGCCCCCCTCCTAACAGCGCCCCGGGCGGCGGCACGCCCCGCACGGGGGTAGAAACGGCCCTGTTTGGGACTGATAATGCTAGGAAACTGTGACATCAGTGACACTCAATAGGCATTCCTTAGCGATGTCACCTCTTCCTAACAGATTGATAAGTTGCATCCTTATAAATATTGGCTCAGCCTTGAAAATGGCCACCTCCACTGTGTATTTATTAACAGTAGGGTACACTTTGCATTATGTGTCAATGTGTAATCACCTATGAAAAAAACTAAGTCAGGACATCATTTTATTAGCATGCAGTCACTTTTTTTTTTTTGTTCTTAAAACTCATCAAACCACCAAAGGAAGCAGAGGTGCTATTTTATTTCCGTGCCAGGGTAACCAAGTTCCTTTTCCCACATGCAAGGCAAACTTTACTAGTACAGAATAATAATGCTGCAATAATTCTACATGTTATCAGCAAACGTTATTGTAAGTCTTTGTTCTTTTGTTACCAGTGCGTATGCATTAAGCATGTTGTCTGCAAAATGACACACCAGTTGTTTCCGTTTACTTCTTGTCAGACAGGTAGGTGTTTCCTGAGTAAAGCATTCTGGGTTGTAGTTGTCAACAGCCATATACATGGTCTAGCCTCAGTAAATTATGTATAGGTATGAATATGCTGTTTAAAAGAACCCTGTAAATAAGCATTTTTAATAATCTGATTGTCCACTCGTATTGTTGGCTTATAGTGCAGCCTTACTGGCCAAGAGTAGCTATAGTCTCTTTGAGGGATGATTTACAACTCTAAAAGTTTTCAGTAAGTCCCAACACAGGCTGTCTTTATTTCCTGCCTGAAAACACTGGTTATCTCTAGGCACCAGTACAACTGATATAAGATTGACTGGTTTACAGCAAAAACATATATCAATGCTGAACTCGGGCAAGAGGTTAGACCAACGCCGTGGCAATTTCAGTGGACTACTAATGAACAGCCACCCACTGAGGAAAGAATAGAGGTAAATAATGGAATATTAAGCTATAGCTACACTGTTATAATGGTGTAAAGGCGTGGTTCACTTCAGAACACAAATTGGCCATTTTTTGTCCATTTTGCCTGATCAGAGCCAATGCAAAAGCAAGAGATCATCTGATCTTAATATAGAATATAGATATAAACATAGAATCCATTTACATTTGTACTTTACCAGTTGAGTCCACTCAGGTAATCTGGGTGCGATCACACAAAGTTTGGACCTGCACAATAATCTTCCTGTGTGGATGCATCCTCCATAGACTCTACTCTATGGAATCCGCTCCGAATGGAGTGTGAATGCCATTGGAACAGCACAATGCATCTGATGCACGGTCTGCTCCATTTGTCTGGCTTTTACATGCTGTAGTGTCAACCAAGCCTAAGAGCTAACTTTCAGATTATAGCACATGCCCATATATGGCTTGCTCTCACTAAATAGCAAACTGCATATACAGGATTGCTGCTGCAAAAATAGATGTTCACAGCATTATTTATTAAAATGTTTGCGGGTGCTAACGTGTTTGGCCGTGGAATTGACTGAATATGAGGATTTTGCCACGGAATGCTTTCCTACACTAGCTTCTACTCTCACCCACTACAGGAGAATAATAGTAAGGATATGGTTCCTATGGGAAACAGCCCTACATTTCTACTGTTTGTTTTTTTTTAATTTAGTAACAGACCCAATATGTTTTAAATGTCAGTTTGTTTTAACATTTATGTATTTACCTTACTTTGTATGCCATTCTGTTTTTGCTACTGTATATAATGACGTCTAACTCCTTGTATTACGTAAGTGGTCCCATGTAACCGGTTGCTAGGCATTGTAGCCCACCCTGTGGGATAGTTTACACCTGTATGCAGGCACTGTGATGATTCCGTCTAGTGTCAAACTCAGAGGGTTTCCAGTTTCTTTTACAGACAACATTTTGTTCTGACTCTGAATTTCCTACTGCCTTCCCACCTTCATCTCCACCCTATGTTCCAAAGTGAAGAAAACTGCACATGATTCATAGTCCTACCTGTATTTTAAGTTTCCTGGTTTCTCTTACCTAAAATCAGCAGATGAGTGTATACATACAGAGGATGTAAAATAACAAATGCAAGGTTCAAATGTACTTTTTATGATGTAATAAAGTTTGTGTATGTATAACCTATTGTTCTTCATGCTTTTAGAGGAGTATCATTTTATGGTGATTGCATAACATATAAAAGTCGATATAATATTGTCTTTATCTTTTTAAGAGGTACCGGTGCATGTAAATGTGACCATTTTGTGAGTATGAGGAGTCAGTTACTGTTCTTATAATTTTTTTTTTTTTGTGTAGTTTGCTATAAAGTTTTATTCACACACTGGCCCTCATTCATTGTTCTCTTGAGTTTTCTCCCAGGAGATAATTTCTCAGCCTCTCTAAATAACTTTTCAGCACTTGGCAATTAAGAGTAGGTAAAAAAAGTAATTAGACTTATCTTGTAGTTTTTTTTTTTTTGTATTCTGGGTGGCTTAAAGGTATTTTATTGATGAACTGTGAAAATATCGCCAGGGGGGGCGGGGGGGGGGGGGACAAGAAACAAGTTAATTGAATATGGGCCAATGTGTGGTTCAGTTTAGTACAGTACACCACACATACACTCTGGTAGATCACACACTGTATGCGTGTCGGTCCCACTGTAAATGCAATGCGCTGCAGTGAGCATAGGCTATGTAGGCCTTTATGAAAGAAGGTGTTTGCTGAGTACCACTACTATGAGTAACATAATCTCAAGTGCCCCTTGATGCATTTAGATTAGTTGATGATATTCAATATTTATGTATAAGTTCTTTTAAAACTTTCCTTTATATTTTTAATTAACTAAGAACACTTATTCAGGAATATCTATACATGGTCTATCTTTTTTTTTCTAAAAGTGAAACTCACTGTAATAGGTTGACTTGTACAAGTTCAAGTACCACCTCAATCCATCCCAAGTACCCCCAGCGGTACGCCTACCACCTACCACCAAATACTGCAATTAATTAATTATTGTGAAACTAGGTATTAGGCTAAACGTGGCCATTAACGGTAAAATCCCATGGCCAATTGATCTTTTGCAATCAAATGCAAATGATTAACCATGCCCATTAACTGGCAAATTACCGCTAAACCATCAGATTGAGGAGATCTATCCAAAACATGGATCAATTCCATTAATCTGATCTAATTGGTTAGCAGGAATTTGGCCATTGATGGGCACAACCGATCGTTTCAATTGATTACCGTGGCAATCAGAAATTATCAATCTGCAATGGGATTTTTTTGTTGATGGTTGCCTTGAATCAGTTTCTGTGCTCTGCCCCATTAAAAATAATTAAAGTTCTGCCGAAGTGGACAGTAGCACAAGTGACCATGTATTGTAATCTAATGCACGGGTACAGCAAACCCCTACTTTGAGTGAACTCGAAACACACTGAACAGCACATCTGCACTTTAAATACTGGGCTTTCCTCTTAAAGCGCTACTCCACATAAACCTGAAGTGAGAGGGAAATGGTGGCTGCCATATTTGCTTTTAAAGAATCCCAGTTGCCTTGCTCCTTTGCTGATCTATTTGGCTGCAGTAGTGTCTGAATCACACCAGAAACAAGCATGCAGCTAATTTTGTCAGATCTGACAAAAATGTCAAACACTTGATCTGCTGCATGCTTGTTCAGCGTCTATGGTTAAAAGTATTACAGGCAGATAATCAGCAGGACAGCCAGGCAACTGGTATTGCTTAAAAGGAAATAAATATGGCTGCCTCCACATACCTCTCACTTCAGGTTCCCTTTAAAGCTGGATTCCTGCATGCAATTAGATAAGCATTTAGTGCTCAGGGTATAGCTGTGTGGCGCTGCACAGAGGGGATGGAGAGTAAAGGCCCGTACACACGTCCTACGGGAGGCAACGACGGGTCCATCGTTGCCTCCCACTGGGCGGTGTTTCCGCCGACAGTAGCGATGTGTACGCGCTGTCGGCGGACTGATAAGGCTGTTTCTGAGCGATCCGCAGAATTATGCACATGTTAAAGAAAATCTGTAATTAAAAAACCTCCCCTGGGGGGTACCTTGGGTGGGGGAAGCCTCCGGATACTATTGAGGCTTCCCCCATCCTCCTCGGTCCCACGGCGGCAGAGAAAATCCTGCATGTAAATATTTACCTTTAGGCTCCAGCACAGGCGTAGTATCCGCTCTTCACACGGAGATAGGTGAAAATAGCCAATCTCTGTCGGGCCGCTCTACTGCGCAGGCGCAAGTCTCCTGCGCAGTAGAGCGGACCCGACGGAGATCGGCTATTTTTGCCTATCTCTGTCAGAAGAGCCACAACAGCACCCCCGCTGGAGCCTGAAAAGGTGTCGGATTTGTCGCCTGTGTGTTCCGGGGGCTGCAGCGAGACCCCCGTGGGACACAGGACGACGGGGGAACCCTCGATAGGGTCCAGAGGCTTCCCCTACTGAGGTGAGTACTCCCCGGGGAACTTTTTTCAGTACAGGTTTTCTTTAATGCAGCTTGAAAATGGGCCAATCACATTTCACTTCAACTTCATTCAATTTACTGCCTGATACAGGTCAGCCAACATGCCCTACAATTTAAACTGCAAGCAAATAAAAATGCAACATTTACCGTATTTTTCAGACCATAAGACACACTTTTTCTCCTCCAAACATGGGGGGGAAAAGTGCTTGCATCTTATGGTCAGGATGCTACAATTTCTGCTCCGCATCAGTTGTCCCCCCCCCCCCCCCCCCTTAAAACCCGCATCCCCGCGGCTGTCCTGTCCCGCTGTCTGTGTAAGGCACAGATGTGTGGGGTTTCCGGATCGTAAGAATGCAGAGTCTGTGTCCCGGCGGCCACCCTGTCCCTCTATACAAGAGTGTTCCTGTCCTCTTCTGTCCCGTCCCCTCTGACTCCATTTCCCCCCCCCCTCCCCGTCCCCCACCGCTCTGTAAGGGATATGTGGGGAATTTGAAGACTGCGGGTTACCGGATGAGGTACAGATCAGCTAATGTTAGAATTCTTCAATTGTGCTTTCTAAATCATTCTTGGCTGAACAGATTCAAAACTAGAAATGTGAATTTTTCCAAATTCCAGAAAACTGGCATATGGATCCTGGTCATTTGGAGGCCGTATAAATTCATTAATTGACTTGGGCACTGGAGGATGCCAATAGTTATGTCGGTAATGTTATATTACCAAACTTCTACTAATGGTTTCCTATTACCAGTGGCATAGCTAGAGATCATGGGGCCCCATAGCAAAACTTTCATGGGCCCCTTGGAAAGCTACCCATCAGCCCCTGATGAGTCCTATTGAATAAAACGCGTATGGCGAAGCAAGAGCGTCGTGGCGTCAGAATCCAGGAAGTGACCAGCCAGTTAGGAAGTTCTGTAGAGCGGGAGCCATTGAAGCGAGGGGGGCGGAATAGGAGCAGAACGCCGCGCACAGACACCTCCCCACTAGTGCCTGGTTGGATGGCTTATTATGTGATGAGCGCTGACAAACACCCGGAGGTGTAAGCGTATTTCCTTTTTCTGGCGGGGAAGCGTATGGTATGACGCAATGGTGTGTTCTATGTGTTTTTTTTACATGCTATATGGATTAAACTGAGTCTTTGAAGAGGAAAGGTGATATGGTCATATGTTCCTATGCTCTGCTGGAGGATTAGTGCGAGTGACATATACATATAAAGCGCTAGATCCATCTGGTCTGTGAGGTGGCTGCAATCTGGATTCTTACTCTACTCATGGTGAGCGCAGCTGGAAATTTTGTTGACTTTTGAATCCTGGGAACTCTCGTGCTGCAGCTGCTGTGTGTTTGTAACTATTTGAGGAAACTGTGTATAATTAATTGGCGCAGTTTTTAATAACCAATAACTGGTGACCAAGTGCAGCACCAATGCTGTGTGCTCTAATCCAGTGTTTCTCAACATTTTATTGGTATGTACCCCTTTGAAAACCCTATACTTTCCAAGTACCCCCTAGTATAGTAAACATTATCACAAGTACCCCTTGACAAATATACAATACAATAACATTTGTAAAGCGCTTTTCTCCCATAGGACTCATATATATTTAATCATAGTACATAATTGGTTCTAAATCATTTCCAAGCATTTGCTATTTATTTTAATTAGCTAAAACACCTAATTTGGTGTTTAAATAAGATTTCTCATTTTCTAAAACTCTAAATTTGTTCTACTTGGTTAAGTATTTTAAGCCTGAGTACCCCCTGGAACCATCAGAAGTACCCCCTGGGGTACGCGTACCACACGTTGAGAACCTAGGCCTAATCAACGGATTTGAACTGAACAGTTTTTGCCTTTAGTATGGTATTGTTACTGCTATGCTGGTGCAGCTGTTTCCTCCCACCTTCTGATTAATATAGATGGCATACAAAAATATATATTTGTTTACCATTTCCAGTGACATAACTTTGCACATATATTCCATTTATATGGAAACAGTATGGGGCAGTTGTAAGAAGTGTTGCAGAATATATTTCTATAAATAAGTATTAATGGAAGGCAGATAGGCAGATTGCTAAATCCTTTATCAGAACAGTAAAGTACACTAGGGAGGTTTAAAAGTGAACCCACAAGCATTATGAACTGAATGTTAAAATAATTGCGGGGGGGGGGGGGGGGATATTTCAAGGAAATCTGTTACAAAGCTAATTACATGTATGAAGGCCTCAAGAGAAAGCTGCTATTTACTAATTTAAGGGCTCCATGCAAGTTCTGGAAGCCTGAATAGATGCATCATACCATTACCTGCATCTACCTGGGGTTGGACAAAATAATGGAAACGCCTAACATTTTGACATCATAATATTTTAACATGTTTTAAGCAATCAAAACTTGACATGGTTTTTTTTTTATTATTTTTGTTATTTGATATGTTTAATTAAAATTGTTTTTTTTACAGATATTTAAAGGGAACCAGAGACGAAGCACCCTTGTGTATTTTACCATATATATCAGTAAGAACATTAGAGAAAACCCTTACCATGCTCTGTTTCATCCTCCCTGCTAAAAGTGTCTGTTATCAGCTGCGATCAGAATCCCGGACTGAGCATTGTCTGGCTTTGCAGGGAATAATTATAGCTGAGTCATTATAGTAGAGCCACAAGGGGGCAGGCTTGGGCTTGAAAAGACACCAGAGAAGACAGACTCTGCTATAATCTTTCCGTAGCAAAGCTAGACTGCGTGCTCAGTCGGGGATTCTTATCAGAGGTGATAAGTCAGATTAAACAGAGAACAATGAAACAAAGAGCAGATAAGGTGTTTACTGTCATGTTCCCACTGATTTATAAGGTAAAATACAAGAGGGTGCTTCATCTCTGGTTCTCTTTATGCCTAAGTTGGTTATAATTTATAAAAATGGCAGATCTCTGACTTTCAAAAAGGCCACATTGATGGTGCTCGTATGGCAGGCGCTACTGTAACAGAAACTGCCCGAATGCTTGGCATTTCAAGAGGTACTGTCTCAAAAGTAATGACTTTGAAAGAGAAGGAAAAACGTCCTTAGCAAGGCACAGTTGTGACCGAAAGTCGAAGTTGTCTGAGAGAGACAGTCGGACTCTAAATCGAATTGTTAGAAAAGCTCGCAAGACCACGGCTCCTAAAATCACTGCAGAGCTGAATGAACACCTTCAGAACCCAGTTTCCACAAAAACGGTTTGTTGGGAGCTGCACAAATCTGGATTCCACGGAAGAACTGCAATTAGAAAACCTCTGCTCTCAAAGACAAATGTTTCAAAGCGAGAGGAAAAGCGAAGCATTCTCCGAGGTCCCAACTTCCTTCTTTACTAGCACACAGCAGGGGCACACAGCTGTGCTCATCTGCTCCATCCAAAGTCACCTATAGCTAGGGAAGAAAGGGGGTGGGGCGGCACATAGTGCAGGCAGCAGCACAATGCTGTGATCTGCAGGATGCCTCAACTTGCTCCTGTCCCAGACACTGCACCAGACCTGAACTGAGGGGGGACTTTGGACACCTGGTGATCTGGGGCTTCACCCCTAATATAGCTTCCATGGTAGTCTAGTGTGGGCCAAACATAATGCAAAGTGGGGAAGACACTTGCTGGCCAAATTTGACCTGTGGGCCAGAATTTGATATGTATGTTTTAAAGCAAGCAATAGTCAAAGTGCTTTGTAAGTGTGAGCTAAGTTGCCCTAATAAACCAGTTAAAGGAAGCCTGAGATGAGGATATGGAGGCTGCCATATTTATTTCCTTGTAAACAAAAGGTAGTGTCTGAGTCAAAACACTGGAACAAGCATTTGGCTAATTCAGTAAAACCTTGACCTCTGCTCCCTCAGCCTTACCCCTCACTCAGGTTTGCTACCTGTAGCAAATTATAGGCTTGTCTGAATAGGTGTGTTTTCAGAGTACGTTTGAAAGTTTCCAGGCTCTAAACATGACAAATAGGCTGTGGGAGAGCGATCCAAAGGAGAGGGACAGCCCGTGAGAAGTCCTGGATGCGAGAGTGAGAGGAGGTGACCAGGTTAGAGGACAAGAGGGTCTCCTGTGAGGAATGGAGGATCTGGGTGGGGAGGTATCTGAACATTAAAGAGGAAATGTATGGAGGTGACAGGTTGTGTAGAGCTTTGTAATGTAAGCGTGAGACGTTTAAACTGGATCCTCTGGGTAATTGGTAACCAATGGAGAACTTGGCAGAGAGGGGCTGCCTCCGAGGATCTGAAAGAGGGGTGGATGAGACGGACCAGTCTGCTTTTTGGTAAACCACTTAGCAGGGTGTTACAGTAGTCAAGACGGGAGATAGAGTATGTACAAGCATTTTGGTTGCCTCTTGTAAGAGGAAGGGATGGATTCTGGGAATGTTTTTAAGATGGAAGTAGCAGGAGGTAGTTAATGTGTTGATATGTGGTATAAATGAAAGCTCAGGGTCCAAAATTACCCCCAGACAGGGCGCTTAAGATGTTGAGGTTATTGGGGTGTTATCTACATTGATTGTGACTATGGGAAGTGGAACAGAGAGTGAAGGTGGAAATATCACAATCTCTGTTTTGCTCATGTTGAGTTTAAGGCGACTGGATGATGTTTGAAAACCAAAACCGCTGATTTGTCCCAGGTTTGAAGTGTAAATGGAAAAGAGGAGGGCTCCAAGGAGGGAACCTTGTGGTACTCCCACAGACAGAGGTCGTGAAGGACCATGAAGGAACGCCCAGACAGGTTGAGATCCAGGAATGTGCCAGGCCCTTGATTTCTAGTGTCGAGAGGGTCTGGAGAAGCAGGATATGATCAACAGTGTCAAATGTGGAGAACACATCTAGGAGTATTAGTATAGAAAATTTGCCTTTTGGATTTAGCAACTAGGAGGTCATTGGCAATCTTAGTAAGAACTCTCTGTGGAGTGTTGAGGGCGAAAGCTGGACTGGAAGGGGTCCAACAGGGAGTTAGCAGAAAGAAAGGCAGACAGTTCTGAGTAAAAGTGGCATTCCAGAAGTTTGGAGGCAAAGGGAAAGAGGGAGACTGGTTGGTAATTAGAAAGGGCAGTTGGGTCCAAGGATGTTTTTTTGATTAGTGGTGTTATGATAGCTTCTTTAAATGAAAAAGGAAAAATGGCATGCCGGTCCTCCACGATCTTCCGGTCTCCCGCAGCGGTGCAGATTCATTACCGCTGACTTATAGGTCAACCGCAACTGCGCATGCGCAGCCCTGGTCAAGCATATCCTTTTTTGCATTCCCAGCCTGCAGGACGCTATTGCAGATGGGAACGCGAAGGATATGCTTGGCTAGGGCTGCACAGGCGCAGTTGTCGTCAACTTGCAAGACTGCAGTAATGGAACTGCACCACGGCAGGAGAACAGAGGATTGTGGAGGACCGGCACAGGACAGGATGGGGTAAGTGAAACTCTCTTTAGGGAATCTTCAGTTCCATTTTAACTTGGGTTTTCCTTACTTTCATGCTTACTCACAAGATACCAATCCTTACCAAACACACAAGGCAGCCGCACACCATACAATTAAAACATCCAGTTTTACACCAATTTGATAAATACGATCGGGATTATGCTGAGAATACACTGAGATTTTTTTCTGCAGATTTACTGGCCAAGGATTTTTTGACAGTTTTTCTGATCTTTTTCCATTAACTTCCACGGGAAAATCGATCATAAAAACGATCAAAATCAGATCGGACCTGTCGAAAATGATCTATTGTGCCATCTATCTGCCACAAAAAAAACTCAGTGTATTCCTTGCATTAGGTACATCATGTGGATGGTTTGTGAACAGCAACACTGTAAAATAAAATCAAGGTAATTATATGTCTACCAGCCAAATTATGTAGAACTGTCCTGTTGTTTTATATTTCTATTGTAAAGGGCTGCATTTTGACTGAAATGTGATCAGCAGCCATATCTGTGATGCACTTTATTTAGCTAGCAACAAAAATAAATAATTTACTTTGGAGTCTGAAATAATTCCCTTGTTGCTACCAATATGGTTTGTAAATCCAGATAAAAGTTTTTATTTTATTCTCTTTACTTTTCCAGGTGGTAGGGGCTGAATTCAACTTGATGTTTGCCTCATTTGCAAAGATAAAGGCACTTGCAATGCAAAAAAACAGAAAGGGACCTCAGATAAGATATTGGTAGGGTTAGTATTCTATGCACACGTTTATCTCTTGGCATATGTTCGAATATCTGTTTTACAAGCTCTCTTTTGGAAAGAGTTACCCACTTTTTTTTAAATCTGTTTACCTTTTCAAATGCTTGTTTTTCTTTAACTGGTGGGGTTAGGAACAGTTGAAGGTCTGTGGAAGCAGAAATCTTATTTTTTACAACAAAGTTCTATGACCAGCAGAGGGCGCAATAATTGTAAAAAAAAAAAAACGATTTGCTCACAGCCATCTCTCTCTTTTTTTTGTTTTTGTTTTTTTTTTTACACATTAGGTTACTTGTGTTCTGTTTACTACTAAAGAATTATTTACGTTTTAAACGTGTTTTTATCAGGAAATTATTATAAGAGGCACTGTAATAACCTATATTACAATGCAATACATTATTCAGGATACCTACTTTTACTGTAATTTTCCTCAGCTAACAAACAAGATAGGGACTGCAGGTTTGTTAACTTGAATCTGTCCATAAGTCGAAACGCTGAGCCATCTCTGTCCCCTGTACCACCTCTATTCCGCTCTGTGCCTCCAGTGTCCCCCTCTGTGTCGCCTGTGTTCTGTGCCTTCAGTGTCACCTCTGACTCCCTGTTCCGTAAGTGTATCGCAGAAAAATGTATTTTATATGTTTAAAAAACCTTTTTGTTTTCAGATTTTGCCAAAAAGTTTACTTTTTCAAAAACTACGAGGGCTTTTTGAAAAAAAAAAAAGTTTTGACTTGTTCCAACAGAATCAAATTTCACATTTTCAGACCCTTCGTTAGTCGGGAATTTGTAGGTCAGCGACTACCTGTATTGCTGTATATTGTTGTGTAGCCCAGAAAGACTATACTTGATTTTGTAGGGTAGGAGGCAATATTTTTTCCTGTACCATCAAATCATCATAGAAAGGTGCTCATGCCTCCCCCACCCTGGTATAATATCACTAATCACAAAGCAAAACTTAAAAACAAAATTTGTAAGGCAAAACTTCAAAAAATGTTCACCTAACTATTCCTGGTGAGAGGTTTTCAGATCTTATTGGTGTAACAGTCTTTCAACCAACAGCAAGCAAAAAAATCCTCAAAGTGAGTAGTCTCAAATTAGCATGGTGGCGCAGTGGATAGCGCTCTCCCTCTTGTTACCGGGTTTCTCCGAAAATAAGACAATGTCTTATATTAATTTTTCCTTCAAAATATGTGCTAGGGCTTATTTTTGGGAAGGTCTTATATTTTGTGGGGGTAGCCAGATCCCCTTTAGTGTATATAGTCAGATCCCCCTGTATATAGCCGGTGTATGTAGTCAGACCCCCCTTATATAGCCAGTGTATATAGTCAGACCTCCCCCCCCATATAGCCAGTGTATATAGTCAGATCCCCCATATAGACAGTGCATATAGTCAGACCCCCCGTATAGCCAGAGTATGTAGTCATACCCCCCCCCCCCCCATGCTCGATCAGATGCCCACCTTACCTAATCTGCCCCTGCTCCGGGCCCCCACCCTAAAGTCCGGATCCCCTTCAGTTTATGCCGGCATAGTGGGGCGCACATCAGCGGTGAAAGCTGCTATGATAGTGTATTCAGTAACAGCACCAACAGGAAGTAAACTGAGGTCACTTCCTGTATAGGGCGGCGCTGTTACTGGATACAATACCGTAGCTGCTTTCGCCGCATGTCTCCGCTGATGTGCGCACCACTATGCCGGCATAAACTAAAGGGGGATCCGGACTTTAAGGTGGGGGTGAGGAGTAGGAGCAGATTGCTTAAAGCGGGCAGCTGGGCAAGCATGAAGGGGGGGGCTTATTTTCAGGGGATGTCTTACATTTCAAGCATCCTTGAAATATAACGTATGTCTTATTTTCAGGGGCGGTCTTATTTTAGGGGAAAGACGCTAGGAGCTGAATAAATCAGGGTTTACGTCACACTGACATGGTTGCTGTGCTCACTTCACAGTCAATACATACAGCTTGATTCATTATGAGTGGCTGGAGTCAGGCATCAGTGCACAGGCACTGGCCAGGCTGCGTGCGTCCTACAGTGCACGACTGTGGCCAAGAGCAGTCTGTGCATGATGTCCCGATTACGTCATGTGCATGCACAGAGCGCTCCCGTCTGCAGTCGCGAGCTGTAGGACAAATGCAGCCAGCCAGCGCTACCACACTGATGCCCGTATCCGGCGACCGGGAAGAGGCTACCGGGGGGCATTTTGCTATGAAAGGAGGGATACAGAGGAGAATGGGGGGTGAGAGCGGTGGCCATCAGGACAGCTCCTCATACATGCCTTTTCGCTTAATTTTTACAGCTCTGGTATCCTTTAAAGAGCTGTAAGATTATCTCTCTGTTTATAAAATCAACAGCTTTATTAGCCTATCTTTTATACATTGGGCGGCCCCGCCCCTGTTTTAATGTCTTTTCATACCTCAAATAACTATGTAAGAGGGAAGGCTCTGGATCCCATAGAGGTGTCACTCTCTACGTCTCCTCATTCTTTATTATTTTTTAGTATTTATATAGCACTGACATCTTCCGCAGCACTGTACAGAGTATATTGTCTTGTCACTAACTGTCCCTCAGAGGGGCTCACAATATAATCCCAACCATAGCCATATATCTGTGTATGGATCATGTATGTATCATAGTCTAGGGCACAGGTGTTGAACTCCAGGCCTGGAGGGCCAGATCCATGCCAGTGTTTATGATGGAATGAGAAAGAGAGGAATGTGCTCTACCTGATGGACCACACCTTAACTGATCCAGACCCATCAGTTTATTTGAGCTGTGTCAAAACTGTGTGAGGACCTCGGCCCTCGTAGGACCGTATGACATCCCTGGTCTAGGGTCAATTTAGGGGGATACCAATTAATTTATCTTTATGTTTTTGGGATGTAGAGGAAACTGGAGTGCGCTGACACTTGGAGAACATACAAACTCCATGAATATAGTGCCCTGGCTGGGATTTGATTCTAGGACCCAGCGCTGGAAGGCTAGAGTGCTATTCACTAAGCCACCGTGCTGCCCTCGTTCTCCCTCTGTCCCCCTTTCAAAATGTGCACCTTTGGGAGCCCTTTGGAAGGCTTTGGAAGCACTCATGTCTCTGAGTGCTTACAAAGACTGGCCCATCTGTACAGCGCGCATGCGATAACAGTATGGATCCGTTGGTCTTCGTAGGCTCCCGGAGGAGGGGCGAAGATGTATTCGACCTGCGGGTTGAATAATTTCACCAAGGGGACAGCGCTGGAACGAGGGGAGACAGAGAGGACTAGGAAGGCTCTATGGGACCCAGAGCCTTTCCTTATTAATAGGTGAACATCTAACTTTTTTTTCTTTTCAGGTTGCTTGCCTACAGGGTCACTTCAGTTATCTCAAAAGTTTTTCAGTTCAGGTTTGCTTTAAATAATTTATAGCCTCACATATGCAGCAATTTCTGCATTCGTTAGTCATTTTAAAGCTGCCTTTTTCTGTAAGGAATTCACACAAAATTGACAAAAGCGGATTCTAGGCACCTAAAGAAAAGCACAGCAGTATAGTTTGTTGACATAGGTCACAGCTGGGTAATCACAGAACAAAGTCTACACAATGCATTCAAATACTGCAGTACCATGTAGTAATTGTTGTATTTCTATTCAAGCCTTTGAAAGATGCATCAGAAATTGGGTGACTGATTGCAGATCTACAGCAGAAGTAATTGGCCATGTTTTAGTAATACCAGTAGCCAGAAAATGAGGTTGTACACTTACATAAACACAAAATGGGAGAACCCTTAAATATAACTTTTTTTTTAGTGAATAAAAATAAAAGACCCTAACAGGTTGAACATGTACACTGTTACTAGCTGATAAGCTATCTGTAAAAAAAAAAAAATGTGGAGAGCCCCATTTTATATACTCATGAGCATTGTATGATCAAAGTATGGAATACATACAGGTCTCAGATAGAACCACTCAGGGGCTCTCCTGAACTAACTAAACATCCACAAAAGCAAACTATCCCAACAGGTTTCCCCCATCAAAGGGGGTTTTGTCAGGGGACACCAAAGTGGTAGTGTGCACAACATACAAAGTGCAGTGCTACATCTATACGCATGTATCAACTAAGCTCAGCTATGGTCTGTTTCACACCAATTGCATCTTTCTGCAATTGTCCGAATGCTAACATTTTGAAAAGTGCTTGGTTAAAGTAATCCTATGGGCACTGGAGTTCTTCAGTGTTATAAAAAAATCACAAAAGCACTGCATGTAGCATTTTTGCAGTGATTGTGATTCTGTATAGAGCATAGAGAAGCGCTGTGAAAATTGCTTGCTAAAAATCGCTCCAAATTAGCTAGCGCTTTTTGTTGTGAAATAGGCCTGAGTTGATACATGTGTATAGATTAAGCACTGCACTTTGTATGTTGTACACCCTTTGTACTTTGGTATCCGCTGACGAAACACCATTTGAGCGGTGAAACATTTTGGGAATGTGTATCTTTGTGGGCGTTGTTTACTTAGATCAGGGGTGCAGGGCTGCCATCAGAAATTTTGGGGCTCCTCACACATCAGGCCTGGGGCCCCCCTCCCTGGGCCCACCCACTGGTTGCTGTGCCCGCCCACTAGCCACCCCACCCCCGTGCACGAAGTGTGCTGCGGCGAAAAAATGTGCATGGCTCCGAAACTGAAGAAAGTGGCATGCACAGCATGATGCAGCAATAAGTGGGCGTGGCCATGGCATGTTGTGGGTGGAGTCAAATACTAGCAAAATACAGGTAGTTAACAAATGAGATAGGGACTTGTAGGTCCGTTCTTATCCTTTATCCATTCTCTTTTGTCCCCCTCTTTTCTTCCTGTGCCTCTTTTGTCAGTGCTGGAACACGGTGTGCTTGTTAGTGAGCCACAGGCCTGCAGCCAGCACATGTGGCCCTTCCAGCGCTTTGGGGGGGGGGGGGGGGGGTTGGCAGGGCCCCCTAGAAGCCCTGGGCCCCTTACTGCAGTGTCAGTTGACCCCCCACCCCCGATGGCTTCCCTGCAGGGGTGTCCCTTAAACAGTTCTGAGACCTGTAGACTGTGTTCATTGATCATTATGAGTATATAGAATGGGAATGTCCCTGTGATTTTTTTCACACACAGCTTATCAGCTAGTAACTGTGTGTATGATCAACCTATCAGGGTCTTTTATCCATTAAAATTTATACTTTATGGTTCTCCCATTTCTGTGCTTATATATCTAGGCAGGTTCCATCCATTACTGGTTTTGTGTGTTGTCCACATATGTAAGGTTGTCACCCAATTACCAGATATTGTCTGCGCATAGCTCATGATTTCCCCAGAGATCTAGAGAGCGGAGCGGTCGGTGTGGGACAGTCTGCTGCAAGGGGCTGGAGAAAGCCCCAGGTGAGTAAAGCTGATTTTTTTTTTGCCTGGTGATTCCTTCAACTGCTTGCCGAAAGTGTCACACCGACGGGCGTGGCCGCGGCGGCAGCCCCAGGACCGCCTAACGCCGATCGGCGTAAAGTCCTGTGGCAGCAGTTTGCAGGAGATCACGTGCAGGCTGCGTGCGCATCTCCTGCTCGGGGAGCGGAGCGCCGCCACTACTTCAGTCTCCTTCAGCCATTCACCTCTGCTCCCCCGCCTCCTGTATAGCACGGCTCCCCGCCTGTGTCCCTTCCCACCCCGCCTCTGTAAGCCGATTGGAGGAAGCTTACGGAGGCGCGAAGGGACGCAGGCAGGGAGCCGCATTATACAGGAGGCGGGGGTGCAGAGGTGAATGGCAGCCTGAATGTAAACAGCCGACTAGCAACAATCTGTGTCGCTAGCCTGGCAGTTTTTATAAGGTTGGACAGCAGAGCATGGGGGGAGCCTGGGGGCACACTATAAGGACACATAGGCTGGTGATAGTATGCAGAATAGGCCTCTGTGTCCTAATTGATTGCAGAAATCCACCTCGGGTTCTCTTTAATTATATTATATTTTTGCTCTTTGGAAGCTTAGGAAAACAGGTTAAAAAGCTTTGAATCATGTCCAGTGTGGGGGTTTCTTTGTTGCTCCCTGTGTGAAGCTTCTGTAGGTAAAATGAGAAGGCACAGGTCAATTCCTGCAGGCTGCATTAATCAAAGTTAATGCATAGGATTTGGATGCATACTTGCATCGCTGCTGGGGCAATCTATGTGCTGTTTGCAGCCAGACAGTAACATTAAAAAAATTACAAAAACATTGATGCTAGAAGTCAAAAGGGGACACTAAAGAAAAGGGAATGTCTTTAGGCCTCGTTCACACTAGGTACGGGTTTTTTGCGCTTTTAAGAGCGTATTGCGCTGTGCGTTCTCCAAGGTATTGATTTTGCCATGTAATTAATGTCTGGTTCACATCTATGCGCTGTGTTGAGCTGTGTTACAAAAACGTAGTGTCGCATGCGTTTCTGTGCGTTGAGCTGTAAAGCGCACCTTTCTGTGAATGGGTACGCTTTTTTTAGGGCATAGAAGCGCACACAAGCGCGTGTATTTAATACCCCTAAATGGAAAAAAAAGCAAACAAAAAAAAAATTTCATTTGAAAATGAATCTTTGACAACTGCTACTGCTTCAATAAGCAAAACATGCTTAATAAAAGTGCACCGCAACGCACTGAAACACACACTAAAATGCATACCAACGCATTTGTTTTTTATCATGCGCTATTACACGTTACTGAACGCACCCAATGTGAATGAACCCTTACTCTAAAGATGTTTTACATTGTCATGTGTTAGCAGTGAGAGATTGGACATGATTCACAAAGCTTTTTCACCTGTTTTTCTCTGTTTTCACCTTATCTGTTACTTTTTGAAGCTACCAAAGAGCAAAAATATAATACAATTAAGGTAAGAAAAGTAATATTGAAATGAAGTTAATCAAGAACAACTTACTTTAAGGCTACATTCACAGAGGGACGTTGCGGAGCTGCGTTATAAAGTCTTATAACACCGCTTACCGCACTGCATTGCTTTGTACAACATTAGCGTTGGATTGTAACGTGCAGCACTATGGTAACGCAATGCTGCAGTGCATTACCTCTAAATGCACATGTTACCAGGTACAGGAAAGCATACTTTTGATTACCTTTATGCTTTACTGTACCTACTGTATGCTACGGTAACGCAACGTTAATATCATTTATTGTATTGCGTTGTAATACTGTGTTGTGCCTTTTATGTCACATTACAACGCAATGTCCCACTGTGAATAAGCCCTTAGTAATTATTTTGCTTATAAATGTGCTGAAAGGTTATTTTTATCAATTATTTAAAATGCACAGTTGTAGCGCTCTGCTTAAAATTAATTTTAGAGTAAGGCTGCAAAGTACAAGGGGTTAACACTCCCGTCCCCTTCGAAAAACAACAAAACTAGTAACAATGAATACTTGCGCCAAAACTGCAGTAAATAACTGAAGTATTTAATAGTAGTTCAAATTATTAAAAACACACAATAAAACAGTATTCTGTTTACTGGTTACTGATAAAAAGCAAAGTCAGCACTTGCATGTGATCACAGCAACATTCACTCCTCACACATTCCAAGCGCTTCCTCTCTAGCTCCCATGCAATATCAATAAAACCACGTATACTTTATCCCTCTCTACTTTTTGCAACCCTCCTATTGGCAGGATTAAAGGATAGTCTTTAGTATTCCTCTTCTGTCAAAGAGACATCAAATGTTGCTTTCATATAGATTCAAGACAACTCACTTAGTCCAGGAGGGGGGAGAGGGGTTCCGGATTTGCTATCACCATTGACACTCCACTCTTACCACCAACAGTTAGTAGTGGGCTTCCTATGTCTGCACTCCGTCCGTGCAATGTAACGGCAAGTGATGCGCCCCGGCCGAAGGCTCACTTCCTTACACAGTCCTCACAATCCTCGCTGGTTTCCGCGTAGCTGGCCCAAACTTTAGATCGGCATGACACTCCGGCGTACTCTTCCGGGTGTCTTGGTGACGTCACCTTCCTGCTACCAATCAGCTGATTGGTAGCAGGAAGGTGACGTCACCAAGACACCCGGAAGAGTACGCCGGAGTGTCATGCCGATCTAAAGTTTGGGCCAGCTACGCGGAAACCAGCGAGGATTGTGAGGACTGTGTAAGGAAGTGAGCCTTCGGCCGGGGCGCATCACTTGCCGTTACATTGCACGGACGGAGTGCAGACATAGGAAGCCCACTACTAACTGTTGGTGGTAAGAGTGGAGTGTCAATGGTGATAGCAAATCCGGAACCCCTCTCCCCCCTCCTGGACTAAGTGAGTTGTCTTGAATCTATATGAAAGCAACATTTGATGTCTCTTTGACAGAAGAGGAATACTAAAGACTATCCTTTAATCCTGCCAATAGGAGGGTTGCAAAAAGTAGAGAGGGATAAAGTATACGTGGTTTTATTGATATTGCATGGGAGCTAGAGAGGAAGCGCTTGGAATGTGTGAGGAGTGAATGTTGCTGTGATCACATGCAAGTGCTGACTTTGCTTTTTATTAGTAACCAGTAAACAGAATACTGTTTTATTGTGTGTTTTTAATAATTTGAACTACTATTAAATACTTCAGTTATTTACTGCAGTTTTGGCGCAAGTATTCATTGTTACTATTTTTATCAATTAGGTAATAAGTAATTTATGAGAAGTTTTGTGAACAGAGCCCAATATTGTGTTATCATATTTCATAGTGTTGGCATATTTCAATGGGGGTACTATGCTACCAGAGCAGCGCCTAAGTGTAAGTGAACCTGAACTTACACTGAAGAAATACTGTCTCCCATACCACCAGTACAAAGCTGTCAGCATCAGATATGGACCGTGACAGCTAGTCACCTTTCCACTTTGCTGTTAAAGCATAGTACAGGACCAGTTCTATATTGAGGAGTCTCGGAAGTAAATTTCAATTTGAGCTCAGGTTTACTTTACGTACTGTCCGAGTGTTTCAATATTTTCAAAGGTAGTGTTTCTAAAACAGTCATCAGGGACCACTAACAGGTCTTGTTTATCAGATAACTTCATAGAATTGCTGGCAAAGCGATTGGAGTATTTCTTTATGCCTGGTACACACCATACAATTTCCCATCAGATTGATGGGTCGAATTGATCATTTCTGATAGGCCCAATCTGATTTCCAATTGTTTTTCTGATTGATTTTCCAATCACTTTTGTACAAAATCGATTGAAAATCAGATCTGATCTGCTGGAAATTATTGTTCTCACAGGAACTTGCATGGGGTGTACAAGGCATTAGATAGTTAGCTCTGAGGCCGCGCTACACTGCCAAAAACAGGCCTTCAAGGAATACTGTTTTACTATGCGATATTCCCCTTCTGGCATCCGGCCATACAGGAAGTGATGTGTTTGAGGTCACTTCCTGTTTCAAGTATAGGAAAGTGCACAGAAGCGTATTTTAAAAATATGCTTCCGCACATGCGCATTGCAATGTCGCCGCACTGTCGCCAACATTTTATTTTTAACATCCCTGCGTCGCCACAGATTTACATAACTTCCGGTCCGCCGCATGTTGACGCTGCTACTTGCACTAATATCCTTTTGAAACCGTATTAGACTGAGCTCTTCCAGCACACCGCACTGCAGGTAATATGAAAGCATCCATAGACTTTCATTGCCCTGCGGTAGCAGTGTGGTAAATTGCAGCAACACACCGTGCCAGTGTGAAAGGGGCCTTAAGGACTGACCTCTCTTCCCATTTTCTTTGTAACTGCTGAATATGGCTCTATTAGTTCCTGTCACATCTCTGTTATTCCCTGCCTTGGTATTCTGCACTTATTTTGTTTAGTACTCATTTTGTACAGCGCTGTGGAAGATGGTACCTTTATGTAAATAAAGACTGATAACAACTGTGACTTAGTACTTGTATATCCATCTATTGCTGAGCATGGTGGCGTAGTGGTTAGTGCTCTTGCCTTGCAGCAGTGGGCCCCCGGAATGAATCCCAGCCAGGTCAACATCTGCAAGGAGTTTGTATGTTCTCCCCGTGTCTGTGTGGGTTTCCTCCGGTTTCCTCCCACATCTCAAAAACATACAGATAAGTTAATTGCCTTCCCCCTAAAAATTGGCCCTAGACTACGATACATACACTACACGATATATGTATATGACTATGGCAGGGATTAGATTGTGAGCTCCTCTGAGGGACATTTAGTGACAATATATATACTGTGTAAAGCGCGGCAGAGGATGTCGGCGCTATATAAATACTAAATAATAATCTCTAAGGCCTTGTTCAAATTATAAATCGCAAGCGCTGAGCAATTTCTTGAGCATTTTTTAAAGCACTTTTCCCTGTGCTTTGCACCTAGAAAAGCGCTTTTGCTCAGCGATGATTTTTTCACTTCCTGACGTCAGTGAAGAAGTGAACTCTTGTACCCGGAAATTAATAAATACAATGTATTTATTCATAGAAGCACTCAGGAAATCACTATTCAAAGCGCTTTTTCAAGCACTTTGCGATTTCCCTATACCTTCCATTGAGCTACAGCGCTCAGATCATGGTAGCCCGTTCGCGATTTTAGTAAAATCGAAACACCCAAATGTGAACACTGTCATAGGGAATCATTGCACAAGTGCTTTTGGGTCCATATCTAAAATCGCCAGCGCTTAAACACCCCCCCCCCCCCCCCCCCCACCACCACCATTGAATTTCATCTGATATAACACCACCTGCTTCAGAAAGCATCTGGCTTCACTAAAAGGAAGTCCACTGAAGTATGTACTGTATATGCTATGCCTATGACAGATGGCCTTTTATTATATGCCACATTGCTGTGCGTGGCAGATATGACCGCATAAGAATTTAGCCTAATGGTAAGACAAAGCTCCAGATGCTGTGTAGTGTCTATATTACAAAGCTCTCAGCCAGCACAGCTCCTAACATCCTTCTTGTGTTGTGATGGGACCTGTGTGTCCTAGCATTAGACTGTGTCAGCACTAGCCATATAGAGAGCTGCATAGCACAGCTCACACCCAATCACAAGTAGCCATAGGATACATACTTTAAATACTGCTTTATTATTCTAATTGAAGCACCAGCAAAATCCTGCACACACATCGTATGCTAGGTACACACAATACAATTTTCTGACAGCTTTACTGTCAGATCAACTATTTCCAACAGGTTTGATCTGATTTCAGATCGATTTTCAGTTCAAATTTATGGAAAATCGATCAGAAAATCGATTAGAAATCAGATCGGTCATGTTGGAAATAATCGATCTGACAGTAAATCTGTCAAAAAATTGCATAGTGTGTAGCAGGCATTAGGCTTTTGGAATCTTAAAGGGAACCTAAAGTGAGAACTTAACTACACAAGCTGCACATATTATTCAAAATCTGTTGGGCTTCATTCTATATCGGCGCTGGGTAGTGTTGGGCGAACATCTAGATGTTCGGGTTCGGGCCGAACAGGCCGAACATGGCCGCGATGTTCGGGTGTTCGACCCGAACTCCGAACATAATGGAAGTCAATGGGGACCCGAACTTTTGTGGTTTGTAAAGCCTCCTTACATGCTACATACCCCAAATTTACAGGGTATGTGCACCTTGGGAGTGGGTACAAGAGGAAAAAAAATTTAGCAAAAAGAGCTTATAGTTTTTGAGAAAATCGATTTTAAAGTTTCAAAGGGAAAACTGTCTTTTAAATGCGGGAAATGTCTGTTTTCTTTGCACAGGTAACATGCTTTTTGTCGGCATGCAGTCATAAATGTAATACATATAAGAGGTTCCAGGAAAAGGGACCGGTAATGCTAACCCAGCAGCAGCACACGTGATGGAACAGGAGGAGGGTGGCGCAGGAGGAGAAGGCCACGCTTTGAGACACAACAACCCAGGCCTTGCATGAGGACAAGAAGCGTGCGGATAGCATGCTTTGTACCACCATGCAGTCATAAATGTAATAAAGATAAGTGGTTCAATAAACAGGGACCACGCGGCAACGCTAACCCAGCAGCAGCACACGTGATGGAACAGGAGGAGGCGCAGGAGGAGAAGGCCACGCTTTGTGAGACACAACAACCCAGGCCTTGCATGAGGACAAAAAGCGTGCGGATAGCATGCTTTGTACCGCCATGTAGTCATAAATGTAATAAAGATAAGAGGTTCAATAAACAGGGACCACGCGGCAACGCTAACCCAGCAGCAGCAGCAGCAGCAGCACACGTGATGGAACAGGAGGAGGCGCAGGAGGAGAAGGCCACGCTTTGTGAGACACAACAACCCAGGCCTTGCATGAGGACAAAAAGCGTGCGGATAGCATGCTTTGTACCGCCATGTAGTCATAAATGTAATAAAGATAAGAGGTTCCATAAACAGGGACCGGCAACGGTAACCCAGCAGCAGCAGCAGCAGCACACGTGATGGAACAGGAGGAGGCGCAGGAGGAGAAGGCCACGCTTTGTGAGACACAACAACCCAGGCCTTGCATGAGGACAAAAAGCGTGCGGATATAGCAGCAATGCTTTTTGCCGCCATGCAGTCATAAATGTAATACAGATGAGAGGTTCAATAAACAGGGACCGGAAACGCTAAACCATCCCAGATGTTCATCGGTCATGTTACTTGGTTGGGGTCCAGGAGTGTTGCGTAGTCGTTTCCAATCCAGGATTGATTCATTTTAATTTGAGTCAGACGGTCTGCATTTTCTGTGGAGAGGCGGATACGCCGATCTGTGATGATGCCTCCGGCAGCACTGAAACAGCGTTCCGACATAACGCTGGCTGCCGGGCAAGCCAGCACCTCTATTGCGTACATTGCCAGTTCGTGCCAGGTGTCTAGCTTCATGCCCGGTTTCAGGTCCAGCGGTGCCAGCCACAAATCCGTCTGTTCCTTTATTCCCCTCCAAATTTCCTCCCCTGTGTGCTGCTTATCCCCAAGGCAGATCAGCTTCAGCAACGCTTGCTGACGCATGCCAACAGCTGTGCTGCACTGCTTCCACGATCCTACTGCTGCTGGTGCTGGGTTAGCATTTCCGGATGAGGTACAGCTTTGAGATGCGTTGGAGGAGAAGGAGTCAGAGAGGTAGGTGCTGCTGTTGTTATCCAGCTGTTTGCGGCGTGAGCAACACCCGCGCCGTAGCAGGTGAGGAATCGCTGCCAGGCTCCACAAGGTTCACGCAGTGCGCGGTAAGGGAGATGTATCGACCCTGGCCGAACGCACTCGTCCAGGTGTCAGTGGTGAGGTGAACCTTGCAGGCAACGGCATTCTTCAAGCTTCGGGTTATTTAGCTGACCACGTGCTCATGCAACTCAGGCACTGCAGAGCGCGCAAAGTGGTAGCGGCTGGGAACCACGTAACGTGGGATGGCCACTGACATCATGCCCTTGAAGCTGTTTGTCTCCACCACTCGATATGGCAGCATTTCGCAGGCCAGAAGCTTGGCTATGCTGGCTGGCTGTTACTGCCACGGCCCGGGGGTCATTTGCTGGCAATTTCCTCTTGTGCTCAAACATCTCAGAGACAGACAACTCAACCGTAGCGCTGCACACCGAAGGGCTGTTGGTTGTTGTGTTTGATGAACACTGGGAGACCTCAAGAGCACTAGTCCGGAAAGTGACAGTGTCAGCATCGTCTGATGTTTGTGAATGTTGTGAACCACGCAATGGCTGGGCTACTGCTGCTGCTGAGGCGGGTCTGGTGGTGAGTCTGGTGAACCCAAGGGAGGCAGTGTTGCTGGTGGTACCCTGTCCTGCCGCGTTTGCCCACAGAGTGGGATGTTTGGATAGAATGTGGCGGCTCATGCTGGTGGTGGAGAGGTTGTTAATACTTTTCCCCCTGCTCAGGCGGGTCTTGCACACCTTGCAAATCGCCATGGTAACATCCTCAGTGCAGTCTTCAAAGAAAGCCCAGACTTTAACTGGCTGAGGACTCGGACCTCGTGCGTGATGTGCTGGTGCTGCTTAACCCACTGCTGGACGCTTGAGAGGTCATCCAAGTAATTATCTGGTCCTGTTCTTTTGGATCTGTGAGGGTTGTTGTCCTGGACAACATGGGCAGTATTGAGTGGGTTTTCTTGGGTGCTCCCCTGTGGCCTGTACGTGAACCGTCAGGGGAAACACCTCTTCCCTTGCCCCTCCCTCTTTCACCGGATTTCTTCCTCATTTCACTTATCCTTAAAGTACACGCTGACTGGCAGCAGTACAGTGGCAGTACAGAAATGCTATACAGTGGTGGGTGAGCGGTGTACCACTATTGTCAGCAGTGACACAGAGCACAATGCTATACAGTGGCGGGTGAGCGGTGTACTACTGTTCCCAGCAGACACAGAGTGGAAGTAAACACAATGCTATATAGTGTGGCTGAGCCGTGTACACAGAGTGGCATTAAACACAATGCTATATAGTCTGCTATATAGTCACCCCGAACAGGGTGATGTTCTGCAGAACCCAAACAGTGGCAAACACTGTTCGCCCAACACTACTGGGAGGGAACGCAGATTTTAGTACCTAAACACACGATACAACATGTTTTCCGGGGTCGGACTCTGAGGCACATACAGATGGTCCCGATCATCATCCTCATCATACAACTCTTCTCCTGAGTCTGACCCACCCACCACCTCTGCCACCCCAACATCCCCAGACACAGACCCCTCATCGTCCTCAACATTAACTTGGGATGCTGGCCTGAGCCAGACCTCCTCCTCCACATCAGGCCCCATCATCTCCTCAATGGCAGCCCTCATTAATCGCTCTGGCGACGGACTGATGGACACAACGTTCTCCTCCGGGGAGGGCTGCTGCTGACCACTGGCTGCTGGGGTGGATGTTATAGCTTGCGTGGGGCGTTGGCTGTTGCTGTTGTTGGGAGTGCTGCTCACAGCGGAGGTCTCTGGGGAACTCATGTTGAGCTCATATAGTGGTTGACGGTGAGTGGAGTATTACTGATCCCAGCAATATACACACTGACTGGCAGAGTACGCAATGCTATATAGTGTGGCTGAGCGGTGTACACAGAGTGGCAGTAAACACAATGCTATATAGTCTGGCTGAGCGAGCGGTGTACTACTGTTCCCAGCAGAATCAGAGTGGCAGTAAACAATGGTATATAGTCTGGCTGAGCGGTGTACACAGAGTGTCAGTAAACAATGGTATATAGTCTGGCTGAGCGAGCGGTGTACTACTGTTCCCAGCAGAATCAGAGTGGCAGTAAACAATGGTATATAGTCTGGCTGAGCGAGCGGTGTACTACTGTTCCCAGCAGAATCAGAGTGGCAGTAAACAATGGTATATAGTCTGGCTGAGCGGTGTACACAGAGTGTCAGTAAACAATGGTATATAGTCTGGCTGAGCGAGCGGTGTACTACTGTTCCCAGCAGAATCAGAGTGGCAGTAAACAATGGTATATAGTCTGGCTGAGCGGTGTACACAGAGTGTCAGTAAACAATGGTATATAGTCTGGCTGAGCGGTGTACACACAATGCTATATAGTCTGCTATATAGTGTCAGTAAACAATGGTATATAGTCTGGCTGAGCGAGCGGTGTACTACTGTTCCCAGCAGAATCAGAGTGGCAGTAAACAATGGTATATAGTCTGGCTGAGCGGTGTACACAGAGTTTCAGTAAACAATGGTATATAGTCTGGCTGAGCGGTGTACACAGAGTGTCAGTAAACAATGGTATATAGTCTGGCTGAGCGGTGTACACAGAGTGGCAGTAAACACAATGCTATATAGTCTGGCTGAGCGAGCGGTGTACTACTGTTCCCAGCAGAATCAGAGTGGCAGTAAACAATGGTATATAGTCTGGCTGAGCGGTGTACACAGAGTGTCAGTAAACAATGGTATATAGTCTGGCTGAGCGGTGTACACAGAGTGTCAGTAAACAATGGTATATAGTCTGGCTGAGCGGTGTACACAGAGTGGCAGTAAACACAATGCTATATACTCTGGCTGAGCGAGCGGTGTACTACTGTTCCCAGCAGACACAGAACAGTAAACAGAATGCTATATAGTGTGGCTGAGCGAGCGGTGTACCACTATTCCCAGCAGACACAGAACAGTAAACAGAATGCTATATAGTGTGGCTGAGCGAGCGGTGTACCACTATTCCCAGCAGACACAGAACAGTAAACAGAATGCTATATAGTGTGGCTGAGCGAGCGGTGTACCACTATTCCAAACAGACACAGAACAGTGAACAGAATGCTATATAGTGTGGCTGAGCGAGCGGTGTACCACTATTCCCAGCAGACACAGAGTGGCAGTAAACAGAATGCTATATAGTGTGGCTGAGCGAGGTACACAGAGTGGCAGTAAACAGAATGCTATATAGTGTGGCTGAGCAAGCGGTGTACTACTATTCCCAGCAGACACAGAGTGGCAGTAAACAGAATGCTATATAGTGTGGCTGAGCGAGGTACACAGAGTGGCAGTAAACAGAATGCTATATAGTGTGGCTGAGCAAGCGGTGTACTACTGTTCCCAGCAGTGACACAATGACAGGGGGGACCCTGGCTAGCGTGGCTGGAGCGCGAACTACCCTGCCTGCCTACCCAAAGCTAAACCCACAGACAAATGGCGGAGATATGACGTGGTTCGGGTATTTATTTACCCGAACCACGTGACCGTTCGGCCAATCAGAGCGCGTTCGGGTCCGAACCACGTGACCCGTTCGGCCAATCACAGCGCTAGCCGAACGTTCGGGGAACGTTCGGCCATGCGCTCTTAGTTCGGCCATGTGGCCGAACGGTTTGGCCGAGCACCGTCAGGTGTTCGGCCGAACTCGAACATCACCCGAACAGGGTGATGTTCTGCAGAACCCGAACAGTGGCGAACACTGTTCGCCCAACACTAGCGCTGGGCAAACTATGGCTTGTGAGCTGTATCAGACCCACAATTGCTGCCCCCCTTCCTCCATGCAGAGTCGCGAGCAGGCGAGAAGTGTGGGTTAACACTCACCTAATCTCCAATTCCTGCGTCGCATCTCCATTGCAACAGGGCGGCATGTGGTATGCCATCAGGACGTGCCAGCGTATTACCCACTGGTATATTCAATCAATAGTAGAAGATAGCAGAGTGAGTGCACACCTATGCCTAAAACATTTTTATACCTTGCATACACAGCGGTGCAACATCCGGATAGAAACCAGCGAAATATCTTGCAAACAAGGGAGGAAAGGAATATCCAGGAGCAACTTCGCCAATCCAATTTTCATAAAAAGTCCAATCTTTAATGCAAAACTTCCATAAAACCATCAGAGGGTAAAAAACAAAAAAGCAGCAATACTTATCATTGTGAGGTAGTGCAGGAGGTGCAGAGGCTGGTCGACGATCGTTTTGCCCCACTTTGAGGGCTTTCTCGAGACCGTATTACCCACTGGCATGTCCTGATAGCGTGTCACGTGACGCCCAATGACCATGCAGACCTGATGCTGGAACGAGAGATAAGGTGAGTGTTAACCCTCTCATATCGCCTGCTTGAGACTCTGGGAAGGAGGGAGGGGGATCAAAGGAAAGGAATGTGGTCTGCAGCCCGCGGCTCTAGTCCACATAAACTTTGCCCAGTGCTGTGCTACATGAAGGTGGTAAAACTGGTCAGTGATTGGCCAATAAAATTGCATGTGTGTATGCACCCTTAAGCCTGGTACACACTTTCAATTAGGATTGGCCAATCACTGACCAATTTCACCACCTTAAAGGATATACCCTAAGTGACATGTGACATGAGCTAGACATGTGTATGTACAGTGCCTAGCACACAAATAACTATTGTGTTTCTTTTTTTCTTTCTCTGTCTGAAAGAGTTAAATATCAGGTATGTAAGTGGCTGACTCAGTTCTGACTCAAACAGGAAGTGACTACAGTGTGACCCTCGCTGATAAGAAATTCCAACTATAAAACACTTTCCTAGCAGAAAATGGCTCCTGAGAGCACAGGAAAGAGTTAAAAAGGGGAATTTCTTATTAGTGAGGCTCACACTGTAGTCACTTCCTGTCTGAGTCAGGACTGAGTCAGCCACTTACATACCTGATATTTAACTCTTTCAGGCAGAGAAAGAAAAAAAGGAACACAGCATAGTTACTTGTGTGCTAGGCACTGTATATACCCATGTCTATCTCGTCATGTCACATATCACCTCGGGTATCCTCTAATGTAGTATGAGGGGTTTACCTACACAATTTGCTCATAAAATTCAGTATCTGTTGTCAATCCTACTACATGGAGGTGGTGAAATTGGTCAGTGATTGGCAAATCTTTATTGAAAGTGTGTACTAAGCTGTAGGCTCAGTTCACAGTGGGTCCACTGCTTAACTATATAACTGAGGGGATGACATGCTTTCACACACAGTTTACATTACCTTATAAAGAGTACCAAGGTTGTAAAATGTAAAACCTGTATTATCATGAACTTCTGTTTTAGTTATGGAAGAATTGGCAGGTGCTAGGGTTAGTAACTGTTTGCCATATGTAGGGAGAATGCTCTGGATCTCAGTGACCCTTCCTTGTCATCTCTCTATCTGTAGCCTTGGTCCATCGCTATCCCCCATTGAAGATACTGGTCAAATACGCCTCCAGGAGTCTTCATAAAGGTTTTGGAAGTATTTATGTCCCCAAGCACTTCTGAATACGAGCAGACCTGTACTACGCACAAGCAAGTTCCTGAGTGCTTCTGAAGAGACCCGAGGCATGGGATTTCAAAGGGGGACAACAGTGGACCGAAGCAGTGGCGTAGCTAAGGAGCTGTGGGCCCCAATGCAAGTTTTACAATGGGGCCCCCCAAGCACTCTATACATAACAATTGATACGGTGTACCAAAACCTGCCAATGGCAACTACAGTGTCAGAGGTGCAAGAAGGGGATGGGGAAACGTTTGTTAATGATTACCGCTATTCAAAGTATATATAGAAGTGATTATTATGAGCACAGGACCAATAGAGAGCTAATACTGAAGTTAAAGGAAGGGCCCCTCTGGCCCAAGGGCTAAGATGCGGTCGCAATCCCTGCACCCCCTATTGCTACGCCCCTGGACCGAAGGCACAGAGAGAGGACCAGAGAGAGGCTCCAGAATCTTCCCTAAACATAGATGAGTATCTGACTTTTTTTTTCAGCGTCACTTCACATTTGCTTTAAGGCTACTTTCCCACTAAGACGTTGCGTTAGGTGCTACATTAAGGTCGCATAATGTGCACCTAACGCAACGCATAGTGGGGTTGTAGCTGGACGTTACATTGAGCCGCGTTAAGTGGCTCTTCACACGTCCTGTGATGCCGTGATGCATACTCTTGGACGCATGCGGCATCACATGGTCCCGCCGGCCAATCGCCGCACAGAGCGGCGCTCCAGGAAGTAAACACTGCACGTCACACCGTGCAGTGAAGATTAATTAGCCATGTGCCTGGCCGAGGAGGAGGAGGGGGAGTCCTCCTCCTCCAATACTACTGAGCATGTGCAAACAGTCTAACGCGGCTTAGCCACGTAGAACGCACAGCATGCAGCACTTTAAAATAACATGAAGCGTTACAATGTAACGCAACGTGGGCACTGTGAACAGCCCATTGATTTTTCATTACTGTGCGGTGGGCTGCGTTACAGGCTGCACTAACGTGCGCCTGCAACGTCTCACTGTGAAAGCAGCCTAAAGGGAACCTGAAGTGAGTAAAATTATTTAAAATAAACACATGCCGTAGCTGCAAATGAATATTACATACTTACCTCGCCGCCAGTTCCTTTCAGAAGCTCACCATTTTCTTCTTACACTGATCCCTTGCAGTTCTGACAATATTTTGTCAGAACTGAAATATACCAGTTGCTGTCAGTTATGTATCAGCAGCTGTCAATTACAACTGAATGTGCAAGGTAATGTCCATGTTTCCCTATGGCTCAAGTGGGTGATATTACAGTTTAACAGTGTGCTGACCAGAAAGCTGTTAGGAGGTAATGGCCATTTTCAAAATGGAGGATGGAGAATTCCATTGATCACAGTGGACAAACAGGACGCAGGAGAGGAGAAAGAGATTGAGGAGTGGACTACACGGGAGGAAAGTATGACCTGTGTATGGTTATTTTGACTTTTTATTTTCAGTTCCGGTTCTCTTTAAGAAACTGTATTTTCATAATAAAAAAGACCATTTAAACTGATCAACTGAGGATAGGTTCACAGTGGTCAGTTGAAGTTGCGCACGTTACGTGTAAACTGCATTGGAGACATAGGCCTCAATTCACTAAGAAGTCTAGACTAGTCTACTGATGGTTTTTAGTCTACTGATGGTTTGGTGTAATGTTTTAGACCTGTTTTAGACCTGGTCTAAAACATTCTGTAATTTGTTTGGTAAGCAGGGGAAATGATCAAAGATGCAAAAGAGGCAAACAAGGTGTAAACACGCCTACTTTTTCTGACAGAGATTAGACCAGCTGATTTCTGTCAGTCATAGCTACTCATTTGTGAATTGCATCTTTTGATCATTTCCCCTGCTTTACCAACCTAAGTACTGAATGTTTTAGACCAGGTCTAAAAACAGGTCTAAGGGCCTGTTCACACTAGAAGCACTTTTCTGAGCGTTTTGCGATTAATTAGCGCTTTTTAAAATCGCTCCCATTCACTTTCATTAAAATTGCCTTAAAAATCGCAGAAAAGATTTTTCCACAATTTTTACTGCGATTTTAATGAAAGTGAATTGGAGCAATTTTAAAGACGCAAATAAATCGCAAAACGCTCAGAAAAGTGCTTCTATGGTGAATGGGCATTTGGTATTCATTAGTGAATTCCCTTTTGATGCAACTGATTTACACCAAACCATCAGTAGACTAGTCTAAACTGCTTAGTGAATTGAGGCCATTGACTTTAATACAAAGCCTGCATGCAGTGAGTTAGAATAATGTGCTCAATTACAATGCAGTATTCTGAACAGCCCCATAAGGTGCGTACACGTGTCGGATTTTTCCAAACAACCAGTCGCTTGGACGTCTGAACGACTGGTCGTTTGGACGTCAAATCAGGCGTGTGTGCAAACGGCCGTTCAGCTGATAAGACTGGATTTGACTGATCGGGCGTGTGTACAAACGGTCGTTCAGCTGATAAGACTGGTCTTATCAGTTGAACGACCGTTTGTACACACGCCCGATTTGAGCTGTTGTTTGGAAAAATCCGACGTGTGTATGTACCTATAGAACTGTATGGGAAGTGAGTTGACATGCAGAATTATAAGCACTGTGAACTACACTTGAAAGTTCATCCAATTTGCAAATTGCAGTTTAGCAGAAAGGTTAAGGCCTCTTTTCCACGGACTGTTAAACTGTGTGCTCAGCCAGCAGTTATTAGGCAGCAATGAGCAGTTACCAGGCAGCAGTTAGCAGTTGTGAGAGTTTGAGAGGCATTTCACTGCCTATCAACAGTCCATGGAAAAGAGGCCTAATATGTATTGGAGGAGCTAGAATCTACTAATTAGATTAGTTAGCTGCCAAACAACTTATTATGGTAATTAATTGCTAGTTAATTGATGTAGGCCTCCTTTCCATGAACTGTTGAGCTGTGTGCTCAGCAAGCAGTTACCAGGCAGAAGTAAGCAGTTATCATGCAGCAAGGAGCAGTTACTAGGCAGCAGTGAGCAGTTGAGAGAGTTTGAGATGCATTTCACTGCCTATTAGCGGTCCGTGGAAAGGAGGCCTTAGGCCTTTTTTCCACAAACTGTTTCTAGGCAGTGAAATGCCACTCAAACTCTCACTACTGCTCACTGCTGCCTAGTAACTGCTCCTAGCTGCATGATAACTGCTTACTTCTGCCTGGTAACTGCTTGCTGAGCACACAGCTCAACAGTTCGTGGAAAGGAGGCCTTAGGCATGTTGAGAGGCAGTGAAATGCCTTTCAAGTTCTCACAACTGCTTGCTACTGCCTTGTAACTTATTTTTGCTGCCTGTTAACCGCTTGCTAAACACACAGCTCAACAGTCTGTGGAGAAGAGGCCTTAGGCCTCTTGCACACTACATGCGATTCCACATTTTTTTATACGTCAGTTTTTTTATTCCGATTAAAAAAAGTAACAGCATGAAGTACTTTTTTTAATCAGAATCAAAAATCATGTGATTCCAATTTTTTATCTGATCTGAAGTGTGCAAGAGGCCTTATAGTTCCTGAATCAAACAAAGCTTGTTTTCAAGTGCTACCTACACGAATGCTGGGCATACACAGCTCGTTTTTGCCGCTCGATTCTTCCGTTTGATCATTTCGCCGCTCTATACTGCAGTCAATTCTCTTATCTTCCGTTGGATTTTTCTTATCTTTTCCCATTCACTGCTATCTGGAATCAAGCAGTGAAACGATCGAGCAGGAAATCAGACATATTGGGCTCTATTCATAAAAATTTTGTGGCGAAAAAACTCCTGGAGGGAAAATACCGCAGCGGTATATTAGACTTCTGGGTGGTTATTCAAAAAAATGTTGGCAGCTGCGATGCAAGTGCGGAGATCTCCCGCTGAAGGGTGGCGGTAAGCTGTCGGAAGGCATGCGGAAACACTTACGCGGGCAGAGTCCCTCCGTGCGCTGCTCTCTCTGGGAGGTCTGTCCCATTCACTTGTATGTAATCCGCAAACTTCGAGGAAGCGGTATTTCTCGTCCACATACCACTTCCTCTAATCTTTATGAATGGCCATTTTGTTACTTTTTTCTAGATAAATCTAGAAAAACACAGCAGAAGGCGGAAATTTCTCGCTCTGCTGGGGGATTGTAGATTTTCATGCGGGAACAGCTTTTATGAATGCCCACTTTGCTAAATGGTCGGGAAAGTCCGCTGTTTAGAGCGGAAAACTTGCGGTAAGGTTTTTTGAAAATTATCTATCGAGCCATCTAAATGGCTCAAAAATGAGCAGTGTATGCCCAGCATTAGGCCTCTTTTCCACAGACATTTCATAGGCAGTAAAATACCTCTCTAAGGCTTCTTTTCCATGGACTGTTGAGCTGTGTGCTTAGCAAGCAGTTACCTGGCAGCAGTGAGCCATTGTGAGAGTTTGAGAGGCATTTCACTGCCTATCCACAGTCCGTGGAAAAGAGGCCTTAGGCTTCCGTTCCACAGACTGTTGATAGGCAGTGAAATGCCTCTCAAACTCTCTCAACTGCTCACTTCCGCCTGGTAACTGCTTGTTGCTGCATGATAACTGCTTACTGCTGATTGGTAACTGCTTGCTGAGCACACAGCTCAACAGTTTGTGGAAAGGAGGCCAAACTCTCACAACTGCCTGCTGCTGCCTGGCAACTGCTCACTGCTGCCTAGTAACTGCTTGCTGAGCACACAATTCAAGGCCTAAGGCCTCCTTTCCACGAACTGTTGAGCTGTGTGCTCAGTAGGGATGCTCGCTGGATTCCGATTCCGGACGGAATTAGGTCAATTCCGATGGGCGGAACGGAATTGCTAAACCTCTAAGACGGAATTCTGCTGAAAATTTTTTATTTCCGCGGAACTTTCCGAAATTAAAAAAAAAAAAAAATCTCACTCTCCTCCTCCTTCTCCTCCATCATCATCTTCCGGTATCATCTTCCAGGGAATTGTAGTTTATGGGCTCGTTTCCACCATAGCGAATCCGCATGCGGCGCCGACATGCGGATTCGCTTGGTACATTGAAGTGGCCGGGGCTGTTTCCATATGTGCGGCGTGTGGGAGCGATTTGGCGGCGGGCCAAATCTGCACGACGGGACCCACAGAATTCGCCTGCGTCGGGAATCCATGCGAATTGCCGCTAATGTATTTAATAGGAAAAACGCATGCGTTTTTTACATGCGTTTTTACCCGCGATTTGCGTGCAATTTCGCACCTTTTTCAATGTTATTTTGCCCTGGCAGAGTCATGGTTAATTTCGCATGGCACCCTGCCATGCGAAATCGCACGCGAAATCGCGGGTAAAAACGCATGCGGAAACGCATCCGCATGCATTTTTACAGGCGTCGGGATGCCGGCGAAATTGCGTCGCAACAGTGGAAACGGGCCCTATCAAAAGCCAGCTTACATACCATGGCTGGGAATTGAACTTTTGACATGCTACTTTTTCTCTTGGATTGATCATAATGGTACATGCTAGGCTGACTTCAGCGTGTAGTGTTATTGGTGGTATAGCGGTTAAGTCAGCTGCCTACCACACACTGAGACCTGGGTTCAATTCCCAGCCATAGTATGTAAGCTGGCTTTGGAAAAACTACAATTCCCAGGAATATGAAGAGAGAGAGAGAATCCGGAATTCCGCGGAATTTCGTACAAATCCTACGGAATTTAACACTGACGGAATCCGTGATTTCTGGCGGAACGGAATTTGCTGGTTCCGATCATCCCTAGTGCTCAGCAAGCAGTTACCAGGCAGCAATAAGCAGTTATCATGCAGCAACAGGCAGTTACCAGGCAGAAGTGAGCAGTTGAGAGAGTTTAAGAGGCATTTCACTGCCTATCAACAGTTCATGGAAAGGAGGCTAGACCTCTTTTCCACGGTCACAGACTTGATAGGCAGTGAAATGCCTCTCAAACTCTCACAACTGCTCATTGCTGCCTAGTAACAGCTTGCTGAGCACACACCTCAACAGTCCGTGGAAAAGAGGCCTTGCAGGTTTTAGGCTAGTCCATCTCCTCATGGGGGATTTTAGGGTTTTCTTCGTTATCCAAAACATTTCCTGACGTAGCAGTTAATAAAACCACGGCCAAAAATGGGTGCAAGTTAAGTAGCAGGCGCTGGGGCCACCCGCTTCGCAAATTTGTGGGTGGCTCAGATTAAATTGTTGTTTAACGTTTTGATAGCGGGCGGTTCCAATTAAATTGTTTAATGTTTTATAGTTAGTAGGTAGATTAATTTAATTTTTATTTAGCGGTTATTAGTCACAGGGGTCCTAATGCTAGACAATGGCATGGAAACGGGGGGTGGGGGTCTTAGGGTTAACTCACCAGGGGGGATATTTAGGTTTAGGCACCACAAGGTCTGAGTGAGCGTAGGAAGGGTTTAGGTTATAGTGAAATATCTGTTATAGTGAATCCGGTTGTAGAATATCGGTAAATCTATTAAATTATGTATAGTACTACTCCAATTAAATGTTTTGTTTGCGCCTAAATTAGCAAGTAACTTTTTGAAATGTATGCTTTCCTGAATGTCAGTTGCTAAGTCTGGCTGGCTGCACACTTGTCAGTGCGTGTAAGGTCACGTTTTCTGTCATGTGGTTTTGCATTTTTTCAGGTTTTTTAGTGTGTTTTTGCGTTGTTCTGCACATGCGTTTTCTTGTGTTTTGTGTGCATTTTAATGCGTTGGCGGTTCGCATATACAAAACACATATGCATTTTGTATATGCGAAAAGATATTTTTGCGCAAAACGCATATGTGTTTTGTATGCATTTTTTTTGTGTTTTATGCAAATCACTAGGAAGTCAACAAGAAAATACTTCATAAAACATGTTTAGGGCTCGTTTCCACTATCGCGAATCTGCATGCGTCCAACGCATGCAGATCCGCACATGTAATACAAGTGGATGGGCCTGTTTCCACTGTAGCGTTGTTGAGGTGTGTTTTTTTCAGCGTGAAAAAAACGCACAAAAGAGCCAACGATTTCGCCTGCGTCGGGAATCCGTGCGAATCGCCGCTAATGTATTTAATAGTAAAAACGCATGCGTTTGTTACATGCGTTTTTACCCGTGATTTCGCACCTTTTTCAATTTTATTTAGCCCTGGCAGTGTCATGGTTAATTTCGCATGGCACCCTGCCATGCGAAATCGCAGGCGAAATCGCGGGTAAAAACGCATGTGGAAACGCATCCGCATGCGTTTTTACAAGCGTCGGAATGCGGCCGAAATCGCGTCGCAACAGTGGAAACAAGCCCTCAAAAAAAATAATAATGTATTACAAAACGCATACACGTGCGTTTTTTTAGGCAGACTATTGAATAACATATGCATAAACGCTGCGTTTTATGCAATGCTAGCGTTTCTGCCTAGTGTGTTCGCTGCCTTATTACTATTTTCGCAGCTGACAGACTGCTACTTTTTTCGCTGTAGTGGTCTTTTATAGTGGCGCTGCTGCTAGAGAGCAGAGTAGCGCTGGTGGTATACAGCTGTGACCAGACGGGGGCGGGGCCAGCCAACTCGCTCTTCTCTGTTTTTACTTTCCGAGGCGGGGCCAGCTAGCTAGCTCTCTTCTGTCTTCGCTTGTCTGGGCGGGGCCTCGCACACCACAAGGCTGGGATTTAGGTTCGCGGAGTCTGTGCAGCGAGTGGTTGGCTGCCTTACCCCATCGTGGAGGAATCTTCGCGTACTGTGCAGCCTTGGCCCGGGGCTCCTGTGCCCGCCGCGCTGTAGAGAGCTCCCCCTCCATGCCAGTGAACTTGCTGGGAGCCCCAGCCCTCAGCGGCCAGCTGTAACCTGGGCTATGGGAGAAGAGCGGCTGCGAGTTTTCTGGAGCTACTGGGAGAAGCCCCCACCTGGACAACTTGCCGAGAAACTTCTGTGCTGAGTCGTGCGGAATACTGTGGGCAGCACAGCCCTGGCATTCTCCCTGGCTACACACGGGGGCACCGGCCTCTTCCACACCGCCTCCTCCAGCATGCCTCTGTCCAAGATGCCCGGCTGGGTGATCCTGCCCATCACCCTGCCAGCCCTCACCATCACCGGCATGTGGATAGTGTAAGTATAGGAGAAGTGGGGGGAAGGAAGGTGGAAGCTGCTGACTGAGTGGCTGGGGGTCTGACTGATCAAAGGAGTCTTTGTATGGAAAACTAGGTAATGACATGTGTGCAACATCTTGGGGGAGGTATTATTGGAGTTCTCTCTGCTCGTTACATCTCCAGGGGATACCATGTACACACCACTGCACACATCTCACCAGGTTACATCCTCAAGCAGATGGGTCTACTTCATGAAAGGTCCCACTTTGGGAGAAATTGGTATTTGTTCTTGTGGGGCTGGTTGAGGTCTCTTGAAACTGTGATTGTCACGAGCTGTTTGATTGCAAAGTTGGACTTCATTATAAATCTGTTCGCTCCCATCAGCCAGCATTTAGCATGAATTCTGTTTTTGTTTTTCCCTCTGGATGAAATTAAATACTGTAGGTTGGCTGCACTGGATCTTTGCTCAGAGCTAATTCGTTTTGGAAGCTAATGATTGACAGCTGATTAACCAAACTATCAGATGGTAATTAGCATTACAAATTAGATTAGTTGTGACTTAGATCCTAGTAAGGTGCCAATACATTACTTGATTTTCATGGTCAATTGACCTTCCTATTGGAAAACTTTAAATCAGAGGAGAATAGTGTGTTCAATTATGCTTGCTTGATGCAAATTGGTTGCTATGTGGGTAAATAGTTCCTTTATCGATCAGGATGGGAAGGAGCAGAGAATCAAAATCATGTTAACATTAGCCCATTCCTTTACAATTGACCGATGTTTGGTAACAGAGCATGGAGGCGCATCATTTTTCAGATTGATTAGTGGAGACTCGCATGGGATCTAGCTTGCAGTGTGTGGGCCACTAGTCGATTAACTTTTGATCGACCATACTGTTCGCCTCATAAAGTTGGTTGTTTAATTTCTTTATTGAAACTCGAGTAATTAAAGCTACGTTCACAGTAAGTAGTTACATTGTGTACCTTGCAATAACCTGAATTCAGTGGAGAGGAAAATTTGCACCAGTCATAGGGCCATTTTCCATTAGGAGACGCGTCAGTTTCCGATTGGCCGCAGCTCCTGTTCTGCTGCAGACAGAATCGCTATGCTATGCATGGCTATAGGGATTTGTCAGTCACGTGTTGCGCAAATTTGCAGTATGCCATTAAGATTCGCACTGTAGTGTAATCTGGATGTCAACACACTTGTTAAATGAGCTGCTTTTTCCTGCCCCACTCACGTGGGGAAACGCTGTCGATGCGGCCCAGATTCAGGCATACTGGAAATGGATTTTATTTATGCGGTACAACACGTAGTGAAGGAAACAGTACATAGTGTTTCACTGCCATTAACTTTTGCGGTATGCACTGCATGCATTGCTTTATGCTCGACAGATCTGTCTCACTGCGCTTCTATTGTGCCGATGTGAACAAACTATTACAATATATTTGCACCATGTTAGCAATGTGATTATATTTTCCGACCATTCTGAACATAATCTGTTCATTGTAGAGCTGGAGAACTGTTGTCAAAATTCACATCACAGTTCTAGGAATTGGGAAGCTTGGACAAATCCTTGCTAGAAATTAGGGCGAATTTGACTTGGGTAGGTTTCAATCTGATTAAGTTTAACAGAGGAAGCTAGTGATGGATGTTAAAGAGAAACTTTCTTTCTTAAAACAGAGGGTATTTGTGATTATTCAGGATGGAGTGAGCATATAGATGTCCCACAATGCATCACTGCTGTGTTAACAAATTGTTGCTTTGTTGTCCCTGAAAGCTAACACCTCCAGAATCAATTACTGGAATGCAATGATGTGTCAGCTTGTTAATATTACAGAGCTTCGGACTGGTTAATTAACATCAGTGCATGGTGTGGGTTAGTATAACTCTATGGGGTAGGACTTGAAACACCCCACGGTACAGATTACCCAGCAAGCTCATAGTGACCCGGAACTCCTAGAAGTGTGTAAGGGGCTAAAAAGGACCAAAAAGCCCTCTTACTAAAAAATGCTATGCAAAACAGAAATTTGCCTTTTTTAAATTGAATCTGAATCGAGAAGTATAAAGAGGCTGACATTTTTTTTTATTTTTTTTTTAAACAATACCAGTTGCCTGGCATCCCCGCTGATCTTTTGGCTGCAGCAGTGTCTGAATCGCACCAGAAACAAGCATGCAGCTAATCTTGTCAGGTCTGACAATATTGTCAAATACCTGATCTGCTGCATGCTTGTTCAGGGACTATGGTTTAAAGTATTAGAGGCAGAGGATCAGCAGGATAGCCAGGCAACTGGTATTGCTTAAGGCTAATTTCACACCAGGACGTTGCGTTAGAGGGGGCGTTAAGGTCGCATAACGTCCCCCTAACGGAACGCCTGGTGGTGCTGGATCTGGACGTCAGAGTGAGCCGCGTTGTGCAGCTCACTCTGGCGTCAGTGATGCCGTGATGCGCACTCATGTGCGCATGCGGCATCACGTGGTCCCGCCGGCCAATCGCCGCACAGAGCGGCTGCTCCAGGAAGTAAACACTGCACGTCATAACGTGCAGTGAATATTAATTAGCCATGTGCCTGGCCGCTCTCCGTTCCTCCCCCACATTACTGAGCATGTGCAAGCAGTCTAACGCGGCTCAGCCGCGTCCAAAGTACTGCATGCAGTACGTTGTCTTGTGACGCAGCGTTACAATGTAACGCAACGTCCGCACTGTGAACAGCCCCATTGATTTTTCATTACTGTGCGGTGGGCTGCGTTACAGGCTGCTCTAACGTGCGCCTGTAACGTCCCACTGTGAAACCAGCCTTAAAGGAAATTAATGACAGCCTCCATATCCCTCTCACTTCAGGCTCCCTTTAAAACAGATTTGCACACTTCTGGGAATACTGATTTACCATGAGCTTGCTGGGCAATCTGTGTATTAGAGGAGCCCACCAAAGGGTGTAGTTAAAGGTCTGTCCAGATGTGCAAGAAGTGCCTCCTGAAACAATTGTTCATTTTGGGTGACAATGCTACTCAGTTACTGACAAGAAGCTTGCTTGTCTCTAATGCTACAGTGTTCTCCCCAGGCTCTTTTAGCTGGGTGCTCCATCCGGCTAGTTTTGGTGACCACCCGGCTGTCATCGGCTCACCACCTCCTTTGCTGTAAGCAGAGTTGGGCAGAGAAAGGCCAGCCCTGCATTCTCTCATCTCGCCCCACCCGGCTACTTTTTTATGCCACCCGGCTGGAAAAAAATTCTGTGAAGAACACTGTGCTAGGTACACATGATTCAATTTTCTGACAGATTTACGGTACCTTCCAGATCGACTGTTTCCAACAGGTCCGATTTTGTTTTCCCATGGTGTTTTTTTTGGTTTTTTTTTTCATAGAATTGAACACAAAATCGATCGGATATCGTATCGGACCTGTTGGAATTAGTGGATCTGGCAGGTAAATCTGCCAGAAAATTGTATCGTGTACCTGGCATAGCAATGCTTTCTGTGCGAAGAGCAGATTGCCCACACTACCACAAATGATCATCTCAGGCGACAATCTATCACCTGTATGTTGCTTTATGTCAAAGAAAGGAAAAACACAATCGAAAGCCCCCAATAGTGTATTACTGATGATAAAGCAATGCCAAGTTAGCAGCAAATAGAAATATACTCACAAGTATGCCAATAGGTCAAGGAAGAATTTCACAGACTCCGGCACTCCATAGGATAACTTCTGTTTATTGAAGCCACACAGCAACAGATACAACAGATGCCCCTTCTGTCTACAGCTGTTTTACGTGAGTTTCACGCCTCTTCAGGACACGTGGGGCCTAACACCTTCACTTCCTACCCCACCTATAAACGGGTAACCCCTCCCCCTCTCCCACCTCTCTCTCACAGGGCTGGATTAGGGAGGAACGGACAAGAACTGGAGTATAGGTGACAGTGTAGTATATACAAAATTCCTACTAAGGACCTATTTAAAAAAAGCATTAGCCTCATCTCTCTCATTAAAACCCAGATTCCCCAGAGCCTCAGTGTGATATATCATCCAGGCTTCTCTTTTGGAGAGCTTATCATCTTAGTCCTCCCCTGGGGTCGCACTGTATGACCTCCAGCCCGGCAAAGGAGAGGCAATCAGCGTCACCCAAATGGGTCTCATTGACATGTTCAATCAAACGGGTAGCACCTACACCGTTTTTAATGGACCTTTTATGCTGAATGAATCTCCTTCAGGGGCTGGACCGTCCTACCGATATAGTAGCGACCACAGGGACACCACACACAGTAAACGACATATCGTGTACGACAATTAATGAATTCCCTGATTCTCCAGGTGACTGAGCCCACTTGAACTACCTTTCCCCTTTTAATGAAACGACAGGCACTGCAATGGCCGCAACCATAATTTCCTTCCCATTTTTTCTTTGTTAGCCAGTTACCCAACTCGTCCTCCTTCCTTCTAATGTCACTGTGTACTAACATTCTCCTAATTGTTTTCCCCCTCCTAAAGCTAACCCTTGGGGGTGCAGTGGTTAGATCCTTCAGATGTTTATCCAACTTTAGGATCCGCCATTGGTGAAAGACTGCCTGTCTGATCTTTTCAGAGAGTGGGGAAAAGTCGAATACAAAATTACATCGACTATCCTTCATTCGCGTCCGACTCTTCCTGACCAGTAATTGTTCCCTTGGGACCTCACGAGCTCTAACTAGAGCTCTGTGCACTGATTCCACCTTATACCCTCTATTCAGGAGGCGTTCGCTGAGCTCACCCGCTTGTTCCTCAAAATCTGTCTCATTCTTATTCCTTTTGAGACGTAAAAATTGTCCGTACGGGATGGCGTCCTTGACATGTCTGGGGTGGTATCTATCGAAATGGAGCAAACTATTAGTGGCGGTCACCTTCCTATATCCTTTAGTGGTCACCATTTTATCCTCAATAACCACCTTCAGGCCGAGGTACTCCACTTCCCTGTCACCAAAGTGTGAGGTAAAGCTCATATTGACTTGGTTGGAATTAATCCACTCCATGAATCTAGAGAACTCCACCTCGTCACCACCCCAGACTATCAGGACATCATCCACGTACCGACGCCATAACTTAATCTGCTTGCGGAAGGGATTGGAGGGGGACCAGATGGTTTCATCTTCCCAAACTGACAAGAAAAGGTTAGAATAGGTAGGGGCCACTGGGGTCCCCATAGCAGTTCCTGACACTTGCTTATACCACTTCTGGTTAAACATAAAAGAATTTTGTTCTAAGATAAACTGCATGCACTCACACAGGTAATCAGAGAATTCATCACTTTTCCCGTATCGATCCAATACGTTGCGCAATGCTCGTAGCCCCGCCGTATGTGGAATTCGGCTATACAAGCTGACCACATCAATTGTGGCCAGATGATGGCCCTCCTTCCACTCAAAATTATCCAATGTATTCAAAATATCTACAGTGTCCTGTACCAGGGATTTAACCATCCTGAGACACGGTCTCAACCTATAATCCAAGTACCTAGAGAGCACCTCTGTCAGTGAACCCACCCCCGAGACAATCGGTCTCCCCGGCGGGTTCACTAACGTTTTGTGCACTTTCGGTAAATAGTACCACGTAGGGACACAAGTATGGTTTTCTGGGTTCAGCCAACCACTTAAAGCACTTATGGGGATTTTAGGCCTGTCCCCACTCAGGCTAAAAAGTCACTCTGTGGAAGGAAAGAAGGGGTGTTCACCCATCCACCAGGTGAATAACAATAATTGCAATGGAAACTCTGCTGCCACCTCTGTTTATTGCTTTATTTGAATGGCACTTGACAGGGGAAAGTGTACAGCTCACAATGATTGAATCTGGCAGAAAGTGATGCCGTAATGTTGCCACCCGAGTGTAATTTCAATTGATATCCAGGTGGAATGAACTATTGATCTGGCATGCTGGAAAGATCTCACTTGAAAGGGCTCTGTCGGGTGGGCGGCGGTATCAGCAATCGATTACCTGCCTGATAAACCCCTGGTCAGTCTCCCCTCCCCCATGTAAAATCTATTGGAAATCTGTTTTCAGTGTGTGGCAGGTTAGAGATCGCTCTCTGACTAGATTTGATCACAGAGGGATCTATCAGATGGTCAGATATCAGGGCTGTGGAGTCGGGCAATTTTGGGTGCCTGGAGTCGGAGTCGGGAAAAAATGCTCCGACTCCGACTCCTAATGAATTTGTAACTGTAATTAAAATAGAAAATATGATAAAATGTTCTATTTCTCAGATAAAAGTCATTAAAAATAATGTATATATACAGTAATAGCTGTGCTTAGTCCACAAAAATGAAATAAACCAATCAAAATTAGTTACTTGTGCTGCTTCAATAAAGCAGTCCCCGTATTTTTAAGGTCAGATATACAGATCTGATTGTGACTGTATATATGATGTGTACACAGGAATCTCTTATATATACGAAATAACATCTATGCTGTAAGAATAAAGCCTGATGTGTAGCTGTGTCACTAATAGAGATGGTCAACGAGATGGAAATAATTCTGCATCGATGCTGATTTATGCAAATGTATGCACTCCCTTTGCTGATGAAATCAAATAATTTGATATGTTGTTAAAATTTGGTTTGGTGACTACAAATTAAAGGGTACCTGAGATGGATGAAAAGTAAAGTTTTATACATACCTGGGGCTTTCTCCAGCCCCCTTCAGGTTAATCGGTCCCTCGCTGTCCTCCACCACCCGGATCTTCTGCTATGAGTCCTGGTAATTCAGCCAGTCAGCGCTGTCCGGCCGCATGCCGCTCCCACAGCCAGGAACATTCTGCACCTGCGCAATAGTGCTGCACAGGTGTAGTATGCTCCTGGCGGCGGAGTGTGTTTATGCGCACTACGCCCGACGGGCTCAAGTACCTGGACGCATAGCAGAAGATCCAGGTGGTGGAGGAGGACAACGAGGGACTGATTATCCTGAAGGAGGCTGGAGGAAGCCCCAGGTATGTATAAAACTTTAATTTCATCTGTCTCAGGTTTACTTTGTTACACAGTAGTACTATACTCTACATATGCACTCCTCACAGAGCTGCAGGGAATCCACTGAGAATGCTGTGCACATTGAACACAGAGGTGTTGTCTGTTTACAATCTCCTTATTCCCCTGCAGAGTACCTGCACATCATTCTTACATGTACCTGTGGAGATATATTGAGGTGCTGATGATATTAAGGATAACAGGAACATATTCTTTCATTTTTTTTCTGCCAGAAGGGAGCAGGTTACCTTGAGTTGCTTGGGGCAAGGAAATGGGTGATTGTCTTGACCATATGAGAGGCTTTGAGTCTGTATGCGGTTCCTCTGAGAGTGCTAATGGGATTATCTGCCTGGCTTTTGAACTCAGGAGACGGCCCATTGTCTCAATACACAAAGCAAGAGGACCAGAGTCTGGAGACTAACACAGGAACGTTTGAAATGTACATGACAGGCTATTAGAAATGGGTGAAGTCCTGTTGATACCATTTTTTACCTGTGGAAATTAAATCATTAGTGGAGGTGCTATAGTACCCTTTTCATGTATGTGGATCTCTGGAAATCCCATTTATGTCTGAGAACTGAGACAGGAAAAAGCCGTAATCAAGTTTTCACCTGGAGTTGAAAGGCTCACTTCACAATCTTTGATGTATGGACTTTTACCTGGAAATGGAATATGTCTGAGATTTAATTAAAACCTAGTTCCTCCCCAAGGAAGTTGCAGCCTACAGGCGTAGCTCAGAGTATAAAAAGCAGAGGCGGATGCCTAGTGACTGTCTTCTCTCGGAGGTAGCGAATAGCTAGGGAGGATCGCGACTCCTGGTCGAAACGGCGTCCTCCCGTCAAACAACGTTCTAACCTAAGCTGGTAACGTTCTTTTTTCCCCCGTTTATTTTTACGCAAATATCTGTGTGTGTTATCTTTGTAACTTTTATCTTGTAACTATTTTTACTTTGTTTTTTGTAATATTTTTGTATATATTAAGTTCTGCATTGTTCTATGTTTTTCTAGAATATTAAATTATTATTTAATAAGTTTGACTTCTGCCGTACTAAACTAACACTCATAGCCTAGAAGAGACTGAAGTGTAACCGTGTATAAGTTCATGCCTAATTGTACGCTTGAGCAACACTACCGTATGAAATTGTAATTACATTGTGTGTGGGGGCGTTTGTCATACGTTGGCTTAAGCGCACAGCTGACCCAACGTACGAACAACGCCAGTGCGAGTAGCGACAGCAGAGTGGCTAACAGTATCGTTCGGAACGACTGTTAGTGGGTCTTTGCTTCACGACAGTGTAAGATTGCAACTGTGTGTGTGTGTGTGGGTGCGTGGCGTTCCCGTATTTGGCCTCAGCGCAAAGCTGACCCAAATCCGAAAACGCGGAGTGCGCGCTGAGGACTCGACAGCAGAGTGGAAGTGTCTAGCGAACCGCTAGTGGTGGCAGTGAGAGGTGTTCTGAGGGGTCCCAGCCTTGTTTTAGCTTGACTAAGGCTGCTTTCCCTCTGTCTGGTCAAACCCGCAGTCGGGAACCGTATACGCAGGCGTGCCGCGGGCCGGTTCCTGACAGTACCCACACTTACATTGCCTGGGGCCTGATAGATGTTCTTTGTTCCGGTTTGTACCTTTTTATAAGTACTCTTACCAAGGACTAGTTTTAGTCTAAAGGGAATAAATATAGTAGTCTACATATCCTTCTCACTTCAGTTGTCTTGTAAAATTCCTAAGCGTTGGCAGTTAAGAGACGAATTTCATGTTACATACTTTTAATCAACAAAATTGTAATATGCAAATTAGAGGAGTCGGAGTCAGTCGGTGGAATCCTAAACTGAGGAGTCGGAGTCGGTGGATTTTTGGACCGACTCCACAGCCCTATAGTGGCCATCAGACAATGTATTGCTACTTTTAGTATTATGCACGTGTGGTGCCCATATATCTAACGATGGATGGGCAGATTCGACCAAGAGACAGTTCTCTGATCGAATGTGATCAGAGATTTATTGGCTGCCCATACACCATAGGCCAATTCCCAATCAATTTCGCATGAAATCTTTCAGGAATGTGCCTCGTGATGCTGCCTCGCCACCCCTGGCTGTTGTCTCCCCGTGGCCCGGGCATGTAAACACTTTACTTGCCTGCTGCTCTGAGTTTCTGCCTTACTTCCACATTGGTGCCCCACATGGCTGCCGACGTTGTAGCTCGTGGGGCACGTGTGTGGCGTCACACATGCGCTCCATGTGTTACATGCCTGTAGTCATTTGGGCACCAACTGTGGAAGTACAGCAGGCACACTGAGGGGCGGTGGACAGTTGGTGGTTTCATGCACGGGAGGGGGGAGGGACAGCAGCTGGGGATTCTGTTACATTTATCAGGATTTTACACGACGTTGCTGCTGCGCACCCGATTGACCATATCGGCTAAAGATTTCCCAGCATTTCCGATCGATAATTTTGACCAATTTTAGCCCAAAATTTGTTGAATTGTCGATCGGGTATGCTTGTTGCGGATCCAATTTTCATCCAATTTGATAATAATCTCATCTGATGGTCGATCGGCTGCAAAATTGACGTGTGGCCACCACAAGGTATAAGGCCTGGTTGCACATGGGCCAATATTCAGGTTTGATCTAAACAATGTTGTCTGAGTAGAGGGAGTGATATTTGCCGCAAACAATTGGGGACACAACTGAAAAACTGTTGTTCACGTTGCCTAGCAACTGGGAGGGGTGATCAGGACACAGGACAGTTGGAAGTGTGTCTCATGCTCCCTGTCACCTCCTTTCAACCAAAAACATGGCTGCCATCATAAAATCAAACATTTGCCTGTTCTTTTAAAACAGTGTGGGTAAGAAATTATATAACCTATCCATTTTAATTAACATAACTAATGTAACTTAATGCCAGCATGTTTGTTTAGGCTGGAGTTCCTCTTTAAGTTGGTGGTTGAATGAGGGACATAAACAGTAAATTTAAATATTTCTGGGTACAAACCCTGTTTGTACTTGGTGAAATAAATTATTCTGATTCTAAATATCAACTGATGGTACACGTCCCACTTAAGGACCAGCTAACGCCCATAGGCGTCAGCAGGTCCTAAGTGGGTCACCATCGAGCGGCCTTTCCATGTCAGTTCACGGAGGGTGTCTTCGTTAAGAGCCGGAGAGCCGCCGATTGCGGCTCGCCGGCAAAATGTAAACACGCGGGGAAGAAATCCCTGCTGTTTACATCATACGGCGCTGCTGCGCAGCAGCGCCGTAGAGCAGATCAGCGATCCCCGGCCTCTGATTGGCCGGGGATCGCCGTCATTTGATAGGCTGAAGCCTTTCCTACAATGCGCAGGACGGATATCCGTCCTGCGCTGCTCACAGGGGGAGGGAGAGAGAGCCGAAAATGCTGCAGAGGGGGGCTTTGAAGAGCCCCCCCGCAAAGCGCAGCAAGTCGGCGGCGATCAGACTCCTCCAGGAGGACATCCCCCTAGTGGGGAAAAAAGGGAGTAAGTCTGATTGCCCTGGCTATTTCCTGATCGGTGCTGCGGGCTGGAGAGTCCATGCAGCACCGATCAGAAGAAAATCCCCTGGTCCTTATGTGGTTAAGCAACACAAATGAAACAGGAACTTGCTCAGGAAGACCTAATTAGAGGGGTGTTATCCAATGTATGAGTACATTGATATGACATCCCTGTTTGATCAGAACTGCTGACTACTCATAAGATTAGCTGTGGATGTAGATCGGGGGACGGTTAAACTTCTTGGTGGCGCCAGGGACAGCAGGAATTGATACATTTGGATACGGCAAGTAATTATATCTTATGCTCATTTAAACCGATCCGGAATACTGGTTTTGTAACGCAACAAAACACACTTATAATTCTTTTAACATTTTACTTTGATTGTAAAACATTGAAATATTCAACATATAATGTATAATAAGCACCCATGTTTGTCCCTTGGTTATTGAAATCCCTGTTGACGTATTTACTTAATACTTGTTGCCATAGTTGTTGTATAGGCTTCTTCTCTGCAACCTCACTTGGGTTTTAGGCTCTAGGTTAGTGGGGGGGAGGAGAGGGGGGGGGGGGGGTGTTAATTTCTGTTTGGGTAGATGACACGAGCTAAGTTGGTGAACTAATACTGTAACAATATTTTAAAATTGGGCTGTCTACAACTACTAGTATGTTCCGCAACAGTCAGCATTCATTGCAAAGACGTGATAAATATTCACCAACAACTTTTTTATTAAACGACAAATTTCTTTAAATATGAAGTTGTAAGATTTCCTTCATTCTACTAAATGGTTATTGTACATCTCCATGTGCTTACTTTGAGTGCTTGTAGTAAAATAGTTTGAAGCAAGCTCCCCCCCCCCCCCCCCTTCCTATAACTTTCTCATGAGTATGTATAGGATACCTACATGTAAATTGCAGTGGTTTCCTGCTCCTCCTTTCCTGCAATTTTCCATAGGTATTACCATGCTTGTTCATAATCGTGTTTCATGATGGCTGTTGGGTATGCATGCCTCTCATACATCCAACAGTGATATGAGTCATGCAGTGTAATTTCACTACATTTAAAATAATTGTGGGTGTGCACTTGAAATAACAGAAGACTGCATTTGTTTTGCAGCCACAATGTTGGAAAATATATTAGACTCATTATACTATTTGTAGAAGCACAGACAGGGTGTAATGCACAAACGATCAATGCTGGAACGCCTCCAGGTAAAAGATCATCGTGTCTATTTAAAAAAAAAACTGCTCCAGGCATATAGTGTTTCATTTTTGAATGTATGGAGAAAGTGTACAAGCTTGGCCATTTTTTAGTAGTAAGCACCTGACCAAAAACTGCATTGACATTCATCAGTTGAATTTCCCGAGTCTGCATCTTGCTGCTGTGGACAGTGTTCTGGACACTGTGAAGGTGTGTGTGTGTGTGTGTGTGTGTGTGTGTGTGTGTGTGTGTGTGTGTGTGTGTGTGTGTGTGTGTGTGTGTGTGTGTGTGTGTGTGTATATACGTATACTACAGGTAGTCCCTGGTTAGCAAATGATAGAAGGCACAGGGGACATATGTGTTCCAACTTAGCGAATTGAGGTTAAGCATTAACCTACCATCCTCTGTGTGCCACTTCTGCCTCCACTGTGTCGCCGTGTACCACCTCCTGCCACCTCCTGTCCTAGTGATGATTGTAATATGCTGATTTTGCATCTATGAAATTCCACATAAAATTTCTCAGTAAGGGCTAGTTCACACAGGCGTTTTTGTGGCGTTTAACGCGGCGTTTCGCACGCAACGTTTTTGGGATCTTCCGCCCTCCCATGCAAGTGAATGGGAGTGTTTAGAGCTGGCTTTTGCAGGCTTTCATGAAAGCCTGGCGGTAGATCCTGGTGTTGCGTCTCGGCTTGAAAGTAACATGTTGCTTTCAGAGGCGGTAAACGCCAAGAAACAATTGCAGAGGCCAGAACTCCTAGCCTGGAATGCTTCCCAAAAGCAAGCGTCTAAAGGCCGGCGTTTGAACGTGGCCCGTGTGAACCAGCCTTTACACATAACTGCGATTTTGAAATTGAATTGATTTCACGTAATACTACAAAACTTCAAAAGGATCCCAGCCCTTGATCACAGGTTTGCTTTCCCAGCCCCCCACAGGAGAGGGATGCTATAGTGGAGCTCCGCTAAACCCGGCACCATGCAGCATCAATCACTGGCAGAGGATGTTACATGCCCCCTTGTGCCTGGACTGCTTAATGCTTTCCAATCTATTTCAACCCACAGACTGTCCAACCTGGTGGATGCAATCCAAGGTGCTGAAACCACTGGAATTGGGCAGCAGACAGGCTAGAAGGTAGCGTGCAAACGACACAAACACTTTACTACACAGTATTTCAGGTACAGGGCTGCCACCACTCATTTACAGTCCGAGGGGAACCTTCTGACTGTACAAACCTGCAAATGAAAATTGTTAACTCTGCTCTGGATAAAACAATACAATACTCCAGGGTATCAAATCTTCAGAAAGGCTAGGATTCTTTCTGCGTGGCTTTAAAGCAGCTGAGAAAATGACTTTAGTTATTTATTGTAAATGCAATACAAATATCTACAAAAAATTATTAAAAATAACTTATAGAATAGTCCAGATGAAATAAAAAGGGGGAAAAACAAAGAAAATGAATACTTAAGGTTTTGGAAGAAATATATTCTTTGTGGAGAAGATCGAAGCAAAATGGAGAGATCCTTGGTTTCAAAAGTTGACATGAGTATTGTATGACATTTTGTTACTGAGAAGTTTAATATCTGTTGCTCGGTATGCCATCTGCATAAATTACATGAGAATACTCAGTGGGTCCTGGCCAATAAAATGATTTTTATACCTATAAGTACGCTATCTCTTAAAAAGGCAAAAATCACACCATACATTTATTTTAAATATGCTACAATGGTGTCAGCATGTCTACGATCATGCTGAGTGGAAAGCTTGCTTTTGCCCTATATCACCAAATGGTTCCTCTTCAGGTTTGCAGTTCACACCTAATGCTAGGTACACAGTTCTCACGGAGTGCGCTATCCTTATAATTTAAATACGTATCATCAATGGTACTCCCCACAAGTCCTATTGTCCTGATCCACAAAATACATCCAGTAGTCCTCGGCACTGTCCCAGATATATTCGCCACTGGCTCTCTGGGTACTCGGGAAGCAGAAGATAAGAGGAAAAGATCATACAAACTATTTAAACAGTTCCACGGCGGGACCGCCACCCTATGAGGGCCCAGTGATGCACACCACGCTATGGGATCACCTCCTGTGTCACCTTCTGTATTGACCAAACAATTGGCACACTCGCCTTACTACAAGGCTGCACAGCCTCACAGAAAGCAACTGCGCTTAAAAGTATCAGCTGCATTCTTCTCCAGTAGCCTTCCTTTAAAGAAACCAAATTGAAACATAGTGCAGATAAATCTCACAAAGACTGGGATAACCACACTGTCACACACACACTTTCCTGCTCACCCTTTGCAGCCGCTGCCCACTCTTACAGACAGCTCTCTCTGCTTAAACGTGTGTTATGGCTCCTAGTTTGTACAGCCTCCAACTTATTCCATTCTCTGGTGTAGACTTAGGCACATATATAAGGGCTAAACAGCCTTCAATAGTGTAAAACCATAGGTTTATTGGATAAAATGGATACACGTGTACCTATATAAGGGTGAGTATCAACCACGAATAGGCAGAAGGGTGTTCCTCACACAATATATCCACATATATATTGTATATGTTTGATGTTTCTTACACAATTAAGGATGTTCCCTACACTTTCATCCACATATGTATGATGTGGTTTCCATACACTAATAAGGGTGTTCCCTACATAATTATACCCACATATATATTGCATATTTATGATGGTTGTTCCACACATTTACATAGGATTCATTTGAGCTTGTATAGGTAATTGGGATGTCCTAGTGGAGATACGTAAATAATTATAATTGGGTAATGGGAATACCATAGAAGTGAATGGAAAATCGATCGGAGATCAAATTGGACATGTTGGAAATAGTTGATCTGGCAGGTAAATCTGCCAGAAAATTTTATCATGTGTACCCTAAAGGGAGCTTCTATTGTTCCCTGTAATTAGAGAACCTGTATCAAAAAAAAAAGTTCCCATGGGGGGTACTCGCCTCGGGAGGGGAAAGCCCGAGGAGGATGGGGGAAGCCTCAATAGGATCCAGAGGCTCCCCCCCCCCCCCCACCAGAGGTGAGTACCCCCAGGGGAGTTTTTTTTTTCAATACAGGTTTTCTTTAAAGACTAACATTGCAATCCCCAGAAGAACCGTTGTATACAGCTGAAGAAACAGACCCCAGAGAGTTGCCTGTGCGGTTCCTAGATGGGCAATTTTAAATAGTAGACGTGAAACACAATCAGACAACTGATTAATTGCGTTTCTTCACGAATTGTTCGTGGACACTTGGTACTTGCCTCCCCTGGGGACGTACGCCGGACCCAAGCTGCAAAGAGGCTCCATAGAGCATTCTCTAACCAGGTCGATGTCAAAGCTCGGAGAGCGGGACTCTGAGAGCCATGCATTTTAATTGCGAGTAAATAACTAAAGGCCTGATTACATTCCTTGGATTAAAATCAATCCAGACCCCCACTCCTTTTATCAGCTTAACCCTCCTGGCGGTTCATTTTTTCTGCCAAATAGACAGAAATCCATTTTTTTTTTTTTTAAATTTTTCATGTAAAGCTACCAGTGGTAGCTACATGAAACACCCCTAGAGGGCGCATGTGTCCCTCTAGTGCAATCGTCGCCGGCATCAATCGCAAACAGGGGAACGTGTATATAACGCGTTCCTCCTGTATGGCTTCTCCTGTCGCCATGGCGACGATCGGAATGACGTCAGCCGACGTCCTGACGTCAGACGCCTCCGATCCAGCCCATAGCGTTGCCTGGAACTCATTGGTCCGAGCAGCGCAGGGCTCTGTCGGGGGGGGGGGGGGCCTTTTTCCGCCGCGTGCAGGCGATCAACACAGAGCGGCGGCGATCAAGCTGTGCGTGCGGCTAGCAAAGTGCTAGCTGCGCGTACAGCACTTTAAATGGGGCAAATCGCCCCACCAAGGGCTGAGATATCCTCCTGCGCGGCATAGCCCGAGCTCAGCTCGTGCTTACCGCCAGGAAGGTTTAAGGACAACTGTAGCGAGAGGTATATGGAGGCAGCCATATTTATTCCCCCTTAAAGAGAACCTGAACTGAAAATAGAAAGTCAAAATAAACATACACAGGTCATACTTGCCTCCCATGTAGTCTGCTCATCAATCTTTCTCCTCTCCTGCGTCCTGCTTGTCCACTGTGATCAATGGAATTTTCTGTCCTCCATTTTGAAAATGGCCATCCCATAACAGCTTCCAGGTCAGCACGCTGTTAAAATATTATGTTGCCCACTTGAGCCATAGAGAAACATGGACATTACCTTGCACATTCAGTTGTAACTGACAGCAACTGGTATATTTCAGTTTTGACAAAATCTTGTAAGAACTGGAAGGGATCACTGTAAGAAGAAAATGGTGAGCTTCTGAGAGGAACTGATGGCAAGGTAATGCTAGGCATACTCTGCTCGTTTTTTGCCGCTCGATTCTCCCGCTCAATCGTTTTGCCGCTCGATTTCCGCAGTAAATTCTTTTCTTCCGCTCCTTTTTCTTATCTTTTTTTCATTCACTGCTATCCAGAACAGAGTGGTGAAACGATCGGGCAGGAGATCGGACATGTCGGAAATGATCTATCGAGCCATCTTAATGGCTCAAAAACGAGTCGTGTATGCCCAGCATAAGTGCGTAATATTTTGCAGCTACATAATGTTCGCGTTTTTTAAATAATTCTCAGTAAATACTCAGTTCAGGTTCCCTTTTAGCAATACAAGTTGCCTGGCAGCCCTGCTGATCTATTTGACTGCAGTAGTGTCTTAATCACATCAGAAACAAGCATGCAGCTAATCTTGTCAGATCTGACAATGTCAAACACCTGATCTGCTGCATGCTTGTTCAGGGTCTATGGCTGAAAGTATTAGAGGCAGAGCATCAGCAGGACAGCCAGGCAACTGATATTGCACAAAAGGAAATAAAACATGGCAGCCTCCCTACAGTTTTCCTTTAATATTACTCTAGTGAAGAATGTCATTCAGCAGCTCAAGGGATGGCCAATGAATTTAATGGGTTGGACAGTACTTATAAAGAGAAGTTTAGGTAAATAGCTGTATCCCATGTACAGTAAGTACTCCTGTTGCTGTTTAAGAATGCAGATATCTGGCAATTAATGCCTTTACATTGTTTGTGTGGAAAGGGAAGCCTTCCAGAGTATCACTGGCAAAACAGTGTCTGTCCAAGGAAATGGGTGGTTTAGGGACACCAGACAGTGGGTGATACAGTATTGCTGGTGTAACTTCACATGTTCGAGACTGGACATCCATATTCTCAAACTATCACTTGGTGGCCTCCATTGTAGAGCCTTGGTCCTTGGCAGGTTTACTGAATGGTAATTGGGCATCTTTACCCTCTTGCCTTAAAAAGGTGTTTTGATGAGATATTATTGCCTGGAGAGAACTGCCATGGAGGATACCCAAATACCTGATGTTCTGGAGTAGCCATGGGTTCCAGGTGGGTATGCAGCATGGAGGTTTCCTAAATGGGAAGAGAAGGGGTTGTGTAGACTAGGTCAACTTAATTTAGAAATACATGAATGTAGATACTTTTCTAATGCGTGTGAAGTATTTCAAATACCATGGTCAGATTTCCTCATATATGCGTAAGTTAAAGAGACTCCGTAACAAAAATTGCATCCTGTTTTTTATCATCCTACAAGTTCCAAAAGCTATTCTAATGTGTTCTGGCTTACTGCAGCACTTTGTACTATCACTGTCTCTGTAATAAATCAATGTATCTTTCCCTTGTCAGACTTGTCAGCCTGTGTCTGGAAGGCTGACAAGTTCTTCAGTGTTGTGGTTCTGCTATGCACTCCCCCCTCAGGGGGGAAATAAACACACAAATGATCTCTTGAGATTCAAAAGGAAGGCTGTATACAGCCTGCTTGTGTATGGATGTATTTTCTATGTGTGGACATACTGTACATCAACCTACTTCCTGTTTTGGTGGCCATTTTGTTTGTTTATAAACAAACTTTTAAAAACTGTTTTTAACCACTTTTAATGCGGCGGGGAGCGGCAAAATTGTGACAGAGGGTAATAGGAGATGTCCCCTAACGCACTAGTATGTTTACTTTTGTGCGATTTTAACAATACAGATTCTCTTTAAGTCCTTTGCTAACACACATGTTGCTAGAATCTCTACTAGCTAAAATAACCTTGTTTGGTACATTTTTAAAAACTGGTGGAGAAAATCTTCGTCAGCACAAAGCCTTAATACTCTTAAATTATTAATAAAGGAAAATGTTTTAATTAACCTGCTTTAAGGGGTGGTCATAATATTTCCAGAAAACAAAACTGACAGGACATTTTGGGATGCAATTTAAAATTTTGTACACTCATATCCAGTGAGATATGGAGAGACTCCCACTATACATTATGCAAGGTATGTGTTCATCATACGTTATTCCAATCCTTCCTCCTCCTAGTATGCGGCAATGTACCCTAAATGCAATCACCTGCAGGACTTATTCCACTGTATCTGGCCTAAAATTCACAAATACTGGGCAGCTGTTGTCAGATTTGTTAATAGTTCATGCAAGAAGAACATAAAAGAGCCACTCCAAGGACTCTTTAGCATCTCGGCTCCCGCTGCTGACTCTGTGGAAAAGAGAAAAGCGGTCTTCAGATCTGGTATATATCCTACTGAGTGCTGCAAGAAAGACCATTTTCAATAAATGGATAAGACCCTACCTGTCCCTCTTAGTGGGATTTGAAAGCAGAACTGATGGAACTTTTGGGCATGGATTAAATGGAAGCTTTACTCCATAAAGCAAAGTGCACCAAGAAGTTTTTCAAACATTGGAAAACGTTCATTACAACTACCTGTACTAGGAGTGAAATCCATGCTCTAATAGAGCTCTTGAAATATTCTTCATGGTATGCAATGGAGGATCTCCAGTGTACCCTTTGAAACCTGGAAATTAAACCTTAAATGACTAGGCTGAGGGCCTGGACCAATACTGATCATAGCTGCATCCATGCCAGGGAACTGGGTGCTACTTCTTTAGGAACGTAGTTGTAAAGTGATGTGAAGGTGGTAGGGTTGGGGTAAGGAGAGATGTATTTTTTTTCCTGGCAGTATTATTACATGCCTCCTTGAGGCATGGACACTATACTACTTTAATGGTGGTGCTAATATTTTTTTTAATTTTATATAGCTCTGCCGTATGGTCTTTTGACAGCATATTACCACTGTTAATGTAATGTATACTATATTGCTGGTTTGAAATGCAATAAAATATTTTTCGAAAAAGTGTATGCAGATCTCACTATATAGTATAGTGTACCGCAGCAAAATGTTATTTAAGTTTAAAAAAAAAATTGGGTCATTCTATTTGGTGGGTCATTTTTAATTTGGATGTTTGTAAGTGAGGGACCTGTATATGCAAAACCAGCCTGTTTTAGATATGGATATCCACTAGAGGGAGTATTTACAATCCTGTACATGTTGATAAACAAGCATCAAGTTCTTATAGATACTAAATTAACCACTTCCCAAATGAGGGGTTTTACCCTTTGACCACCAGAGCAATTTTCACCTTTCAGCACTCCTTCCATTAATTCGTCTATAACTTTATCATTACTTATCACAATGAAATGAACTATATCTTGTTTTTTTCGCCACCAATTAGGCTTTCTTTAGGTGGGACATTATGCCAAGAATTATTTTATTCTAAATGTGTTTTAATGGTGAAATAGGAAAACATGTGGGAACAAATTTATTATTTTTCAGTTTTCGGCCTTTATAGTTTTTAAATAATGCATGCTACTGTAATTAAAACCCATGAAATGTATTTGCCTATTTGTCCCGGTTATAAAACGTTTAAATTATGTCCCTATCACAATGTTTGGCGCCAATATTTTAATTGGAAAATAAAGGTGCATTTTTTTTGTTTTGCGTCCATCTCTAATTACAAGCCCATAGTTTATAAAGTAACAGTGTTATACCCTCTTGACATAAATATTTATTTAAAAAGTTCAGTCCCTAAGGTAACTATGTATTTTTAATTGTAATTTTTTTTTTTTTTTATTACAAAAAAAAAAATTGGGGCGTGTGGGAGGTAAGGAGTTCATTTTTTTTTGTGTAAAACTAATTTATTTGTATGTAAAAAATATGCTTTAGGGTGTAGTTTTACTATTTGGCCACAAGATGGCAACAGTAACTTTTTGTTTAGTGCGACCTGCAAGCGTCCTTCCGGACGCTTGCAGGAAGTACTAGGAGGCTGAACGGGAGTGGATTTTCCTGTTCATTGATCTCCGGACGTGTTTACCCGCGGGAGCGCGGAAAGTACGGATTTCTCCGTCCCTGGGGGTTAAAGGATGGAAAAAGGGACGTATGCTTGGGGGTGAAGTGGTTAATGTTGCCCAAAATGATCTAAATGATCACTACATACTGCTAGACTGTCTGAGGAGCTGCCCATTTTTTTCTCAAATGGAGAGTGAATCAGTAAAGAGGTATCTGGCTGTCACAAACCCAGTGGTACTGCAGTAAGGGCCCGTTTCCACAATAGCAAATTCGCATAGCCAATACAACACATACAAGTGGATGGGACTGTTTCCACTTGTCAGGATTTCTGAGCTTTTTCGTCCGCGTGAAAAATCCGCATGGCAGAGCCATCAGAATTCGCATACCACTATGCGGGTGTATGCGAATTTTCATGCGAGTTCGCACGCAAATTCGCATGGAATCAATTGAAAAGCACACAGGCACTGCCATGGTTAAATTCACATACGTCATTCATGCGAATTCGCATGAAAATTCTCATGAAAATTTGCATACACCCGCATGCGAAATTCGCATGCAAATTTTTACCGCTGCAATTCGCACTGCACAAGTGGAAACGGGTCTTTATTGTTAGAACGGATTGAAATCCAATACAGAGGAATTTACAAAGGGAAGCCAACTGAGTTTTTAATTTGATCATTTCAGATGACAAAAATTTAGTGTCATGTAGCTTTAGGGAACAGCAAGAATTAAAGAATGGGACTAAATTGTGATTCCCCTCTGAGCGACAGCTAGTGACAAGGCAATATACTCTGTATAGCGCTGCATAATATGTTGGTGCTGTATAAATACTAAAATTAATCTCACTAATACCATAAATGCTAAAGTTTGTTACTCAATCATGCAAAAATGGCTTTTCTCCCCATTTATTATACTGTACTTACATGAGACAATCAGGAAGGAGCAACAGCTAGTCCCTCCCTGTCAGCACATATTAAAATACACCCTCCTAACTGATCTTTCTGAGGGTTTAACGCCCAAGCCTTTTCTCTCTATCCCAAATACATCTCACTAATATTATAAATGCGACAGTTTGGAAGTTAATCGCACAACAATGGCTGAATGGATTTGAATGAAATTGGGCACACACATAGTACATTACCTGCAATAACCTAGAGGATACTTTTTATCCCCGTAACCTGAAAGTGGGCTGAGACGAATACAAGTTTCACTGGGGAAATGTAAACTGCAGCCATTATTGCTGTTAATATTAGGGTTCTCAAACTTTGCACAGTTGGTGACTGGGATTAATATTCAGAAAAATGGGTGGAACCTGCAAACGCCAATCAAAATTCACCTATTTTCAAAGGGAATATTTAATTGCTGCCATTCTTGCACTGTTAATGGCACAAGCCTCAAACCTGGTACAGTTGGTCATTGGGTGACTGGGGTTCAAATCAGAAAAGGGTGTGAAGCCACAGCCAATCAGATTTGTTTCATTGTAATGCAAATTGATGCCAAAGACCGTAAAGTTTACAAAGTAGGTCATTGAGTAATTGTGTTAGGGTTAGAAAAAGTGGACGGAGCCAACACCAGCCTAATACATACCCGGGCAATGTTGGGCCATCAGCTAGTAAATAAACAGGGTTAGGAAGACTTGCTTGCAAGTACTGGTAAGCTGCCTGAAATATCCTGTACCTCCTAAAACGATCTAACTTTCACACTGACGGAAGAATTGATCTGGAGCACTGAAAGCTCTAGTTAACGTTGGCAGGTGATCAGGAAGCTGAGTGGTGGGTTTCTATTTTTCAAGCATTATGAACCACATACAGCAGTGGGTACACTTTATTATCTGACTCCACAATATAGTGCCATCCCTAATCATTGTTTTGATTCAAGGGTGTCAAGCGCCAGGCTTTGATTGATTTTTGTTACCATCATATTATTTCTTTGGTCTTAATTATCTCTAATTTATATCAGATTGTTGCACTAGTGCAGTTATGTTTCACAAGTCTTAAACTGTTTTTTTGTTTCGAATGCTTATTTAAATCACTACTTTGGCTTTATTTGCAAACAGAAACCAGGTTTACGGTACAAAATTGGCAGACTTCATTCATTGTATGTTCAGAGCCATACAGTCGAAGCAATATAGGTAAAGCTAAAGCATTTTCAATGCAGTTAACATTAGTAAATTTATCTAGGCATCTACTTACACCACATCACTCCTGTTAACATCATGTACACACCTTAAAGAAAATCTGTAACGAAAAAAATTCTCTCTTCCGGGTTCTATTGAGGCTTCCCCCGTCCTCTGTCCCACAGCTGCGGCGATAAAGCTCCCCGAACAGCGGGGATGTAAATATTTACCTTCCCGTCTCCAGCTCAGGCGCAGTATTGGCTCTCCGCTCGGAGGTGGGTGGCAATAGCCCACCACTGTCAGGCCGCAAGTCGCCTACGCAATAGAGCAGACCAGACGGAGATTGTCTATTTTCGCCTATCTCCGCGCGGAGATCAGCAACAGCGCCCCCGCTGGAGCCAGCAAAGGTAAATAAATCTGCGCTTGTCAGGGCAGGAATCCAGGACACTTTGGGGGAGCCAGTGCAGGACTGCCTGCAGCTGCAGGGGAGGGGGAAGCCTTATTGGGACCCTGAGGCTTCCCTCTCCCGAGGTGAGCATCCCCCAGGGGAACTTATTTTTTGTTACAGGTTCTCTTTAAAGTCATCCGGAGCCGAAGCTCGGGTACAAAATTAGATCTTGCTGATCCTCTGCCTCTAATGCTGGGCATGCACGAGTCGACCCGGCGACTCGATTAGCCGCCGGATCAATTCCCGCTCGTCCCCGCGGGCGCTCCTTATCTTCCGCTCGATTCCCTGCTATTGTTCGCCCTTGAGGATCGAGCGGGGTATCTGTCATCGGACCTGTCGGAAATTATCAATCGAGTGTATGCCCAGCATTATGCTGTTAGCCATAGACCCTGAACAAGCATGCAGCAGATCAGGTGTTTCCGACATTGTTGTCAGATCTGACAAGATTAGCTGCATGCTTGTTTATGGTGTTATTCAGACACTACTGCAGCCAAATAGATCAGCAGGGCTGCCTGGCAAATATTGCAGCGTCTGAGAGAATTCGCCGCCGGGAGACTTGGGCGCAGGTTACATCCGGTATGGCTTATCCTGCTGCTGCACAAGTTCCCGGCGGCGTTAAATACTATTACCCCTCTAGGTCCACGTGGATAGTGGGGAATGATGTAATTTCGGCTTCCAGCTATTGCTGGAAGGCGAATTACAGTGCTTTAAGGCGTCTTGCACACAGGGACGTAACAGGCGCACGTTAGTGCAGCCTGTAACGCTCCCTCAACGCACAGCAATGTAACACAAGTGGGCTGTTCACACTGCCCACGTTGCATTACATTGTACCGCAGCAAAGTGCTGCATGCTGTGCGTTCTAGGCGACTAAGCCGCGTTAGACTGTTTGCACATGCTCAGTCATGTTGGGGAGGAGGGGAGAGCGGCCAGGCACATGGCTAATCAATATTCACTGCACTCAGTGACATGCAGTGTTTACTTCCTGGAGCGGCCGCTCTGTGCGGCGATTGGCCGGGCGGGACCACGTGATGCCGCATGCGTCCAAGAGTACGCATCACGGACGCCAGAGTGAGCTGCACAACGCGGCTCACTCCGACGTCCACACCAGAGAGCACCAGGCGTTGCATTAGGGGCACGTTATGTGCCCTATAACGTCCCCTAAACGCAACGTCCTGGTGTGTCACTAGCCTAAAATTAACTTCAGCTCAGTCTTCTGACGGTGCCGAAGTTCCTGACAGTGCGCTGCTATAGCCGTAATTCCTATTACGTGTATGGTGGCGCGGGCTGCGCCCAAATCTCCAGTGCTGCATTTGCAGTGTTCGCCATAGCAGGAATAAACTGAGGAGTTGGATGATTTTTGCACTGACTCCACAGCCCTGCTCCATTGCCCTCTGATTTCAGGTGTCCTTTAATAATTATTCTGTTTCTTGGTGACAAGTTAGAAACAAGCACTATACAGACATGCAGCACTTCTATTTATTTAATTTTTACAGCAACTATAATGTAAGTTCTTAAACTGCAAATTCATTTCCTGTATATTGTGTACAAGGTGCTGGGAGTAGCAAATAGAATTTGCTGTCATAATCCGTTGGTAATATTTTGCAGTGTGTTGAACCTTTAGACAGGACATTCATGGCAAAGAATGTGCCAATATCAGTATGTAACAAGCACGTTCAGTTCTGATCTTACCCTTGAAACAATGCAAAGTTACATGAGTCAAGTCCTATTTTATGCAGCATTCACAAAGCTTTTAGTGGATTTTAGCCTGTGGTCTTTTAACCCTTCACATGAAAAGAATTGCTTAGGTTTTGTGCTGTGCTGTGCACAGCACTACATGTACTGCATTGTAGAGTTTTTGTTGTATCTATATATTGTAATATATTTCAATTTCAATGAGACCTGGTATAATGTTGCTTGTAGCTGTGTTTTCTTGCCTATAAATGTTAAAGGCATAACTTCTGGGGTTAGAAATTTACCTTAGTAGTCGGAACAGGGGTCAGGAACCGTTTTGGCTGAGCGAGCCATAAACTCCACATTGTACCAATGTATTTCTGTGAGAGCCATACAATATTTCAAACTGGAACAGTGCGCATGCGCAGCAGAGGGGTCATGTCCCTCTTGCTTTGGTGATGTGTATACAGTTGATCCGCTGGGTAGCAAAAGTATCAGACACGTCTTAAGCTTCTCTTGGGTTTTTGCAACATCAGCAATATCCCCAAGAGCCAGACATGAGTAATACTGTACAATTAGCGATCTGATTTCTGGGTTGATTCACTTTGTAGGACGAGATCCCTGCACTTTGGCCCAATAGGCTGCCTGTCAAGTTACAGGCAGCCTATTGGGCCAATCAAAGTGCATGGATCTCGTCCTACAAAGTCACTGGACCTCATAGGGTCCAGAGTGGGAAAATTGGAGCAGCTGTTTGTTTTGGGAGGAACGCGAGTAAGTTAGCAGTGCATACTACAGCAGTGTCTACTTTGAAAATTGTCTTTGTGCTGCCACACTAAGCTGCACTGCTTGAGCAGTGCAGCTTAGTGAATCGACCCTTACTGATTTGTCTGTGAGCCAGATGTAGCCATCAAAAGAGCCACATCCGGCTCCCGAGTCACAAGTTCCCTACCCCTGAGTTTGAAGCTTCTGATGGCTCAGTGACTTCCTGGGTCCTCGTAGAGCCCACCTTCGGGCCTCTCTTAATCTGTTGACCGCTCTCTCGACTGTGGATGAGAGCATCCAGACTGAGTATATGCGCAAGTATTGTCTGAGCATGCCCAGGAGAGAAAAGCTAGCTTTACTTCTGAGTGTTAATTCTTGTCTAGACAACTTTCTCCTCTTTTGTGCTTGTGAACAGTCCTTTCAGTTAACTGGAAAAAAAGCAGTTGATGAGGGAAAGTTACTGACCACACACCTACACCCACACACCTACACCCACACACCTACACCCACACACCTACACCCACACACCTACACCCACACACCTACACCCACACACCTACACCCACACACCTACACCCACACACCTACACCCACACACCTACACCCACACACCTACACCCACACACCTACACCCACACACCTACACCCACACACCTACACCCACACACCTACACCCACACACCTACACCCACACACCTACACCCACACACCCGGTCATTGCTGGGCAATATAATGGCGTAGCAAATGCAATTACCGTATATTGTAATGGCACGTTGCCATCATTGTGGTGGAATCCGTTGGCATAAAGCAAGTCATGCTGCGTGTAACTGGGCAATGTGTGCTTTTTCAGTTGAAGTGAAACATGCTTTTTATTGACTGTACACTTTATGCGTTGTCGTATGCATATCTTGCAGACAGTGTAGGACTGTGTCTCAGCATTATTACAGCATGTACTTCTTTATGAAAGACTGTTTGTTTTTACCAAGTACCCTCTGTGTCGGCTAACATCATCTCAAGTATCACTTGACTCAAGTATTTGATGAGAATGAACCATCATGTGTGTTAATACTTTTTAATCATTCCGTTTGGTGGTTACTATAAGGGAGTGACTTTGAAAAACTCCAGTGCCCCCTGAGCACAACACGGGTACCACTTGGTGGACTCAGACTGAGTTTTTGGAAACCTAGGATGTAGAGGAGTGTAGCTGTATATAGGAATTACATTTTGGATGTAATGCTGGGTACACATGATGCGTTTTTAAGGTCGATTTTCCATTCCGATTGATTTTAAATTCTGTTATCTTCTTTATTTCCATTCACTTCTATGAGAAATCGATCAGAAAAACTATCAAAAATAATATTGGACATGTCAGAAATTATCTATCGAACCATCTATCTAACACACAATTGTATGGCGTATGTAACCAGCATAAGAAACAGTTTGCATGAACCTGCTATTCAACTCCTCCTGACCTGTGATTAAGTACAAGTTGTAATTTGATCCCTCAGCTGTTTTAGCTGCCTGCCATGGCAAAGAGTTAATTGGTAAACACGGGATGTTAACAATATGCCTGCTTTCATGAAAGCAGCAAGTGAAAACACGGCAGCTTTATTGCAAGATTTGTATCAGCTGTAACATTTTATTATAGAGCAGAGATGAGGTTCTGAGTTCAGGTCCACTTTAATGACATGCTAATAACTTACTCTTGCAGATTTAAATTCTGTACACCTTGGAGCCTATCAGAATCTGCAGAAAGGGCATTGGATTAGCCAAATTCCAAGCTGCATACAATTTGCATTAAATATGCATGCAAGCTGACATTATTAGCAATCCCTGTCATAAAAATGCACAAATGGTTCTGAAAATGATGCATGTTAAACTAAATTGAGTTTTTCTATGTGCCCAGCCAGTGATAATAGTAGAATATTGCTGAGTGACCAAACAAAGCTTTCCAATGACCTCATCTGTAAAACCTGCAGATTGAAAATAAAGTGCTTTTAGGGTAAACACTGACCTCTTATACAGAATTTGAACTTAATTTGATTTCCATTTCAACCTATTTAAACCTTTTTTAACCACTTGCCGACCGCACGCTTATACCGTGCGTCGGCAAAGTGGCAGCTGCAGGACCAGCGACGCAGTACTGCGTCGCCAGCTGCAGGCTGATTAATCAGGAAGCAGCCGCTCGTGCGAGCGGCTGCTTCCTGTCAATTCACGGCGGGGGCTCCGTGAATAGCCTGCGGGCCGCCGATGGCGGCTCGCAGGCTAAATGTAAACACAAGCGGAAATAATCCGCTTTGTTTACATTTGTACGGCGCTGCTGCGCAGCAGCGCCGTAAGGCAGATCGGCGATCCCCGGCCAATCAGCGGCCGGGGATCGCCGCCATGTGACAGAAGACAGCCTGTCACTGGCTGCACAGGACGGATAGCGTCCTGTGCAGCCCAGATCTCCCGGGGGAGCAGGTAGGAGAGGGAGGGGGGAGAATGTCGCCGGGGGGGGGGGGGCTTTGAGGTGCCCCCCCCCGCAACATGCCTGCAGGTAGGAGCGATCAGACCCCCCCTGCACATCATCCCCCTAGTGGGGAAAAAAGGGGGGCGATCTGATCGCTCTGTGTGGCCGCGGATCTGTGCTGGGGGCTGCAGAGCCCACCCAGCACAGATCCAAACAAACAGCGCTGGTCCTTAAGGGGGGGGTAAAGGGTGGGTCCTCAAGTGGTTAATATAATGCTATATCTTGTTTTCTTGTAGGTCTCCATTTGGTATGTTTATTTCCTTGGGTCAGACCTTGTAAAGTATGTATGTGCCTATTTCAGTGCTGAAGCTGTCAAAACCTAGTACATAGATATGCAGTTGTAAGGTGCTAACCACTGCAGAGATGCTGCATATAGGTGGACCTTTACCTCACTCAACCACATTGTCCTCCTATCATACATGCTAAGGAGTTTTGCCTTAGCTGCAAGTATAGTGTTTCAATGGTGACTAAATACTGTCAACTGCTTTCAAAACCATCTGTGTAAACATGGCCCAAAGCTTCTGAACATCACAAGCACGCAACTGATCCAGTCAGACTTCAGTCAGAAACATCTGATCTGCATGATTTCCGGGGTCCATAGCTAAACGTATGAGCGGCAGAGGATCAGCAGGGCAGCCAGGCAATTTGCATTGTTTAAATATATTTCAGCCTCCTTATCCCTCACTGTTTAGGTGTCCTAAAAAGTAAAGCTGCATTAGCTAAAAAATGTTATAAACAAGTTTATAAAGTTGAAACAGGAATACAAAGGATAAAAAAAAATTGCTTTAGGCCTCTTTTCCACGAACTGTTGAGCTGTGTGCTCAGCAAGCAGTTACCAAGCAGCAGTAAGCAGTTATCATGCAGGAACAATCAGTTTCCAGGCAGCAGTTAGCAGTTGTGAGAGTTTGAGAGGCATTTCACTGCCTAACAGTTCGTGGAAAAGAGGCCTCAAAGAAAACCTGAATTGAAAATTAAGTCAAAATAACCATACACAAGTCATACTTAACTCCTGTGTAGTCTACTCCTCAATCTCTTTCTCCTCTCCTGCGTCCTGTTTGTCCACTGTGATCAATGGAATTCTCCGTCCTCCATTTTGAAAATGGCCATTACCCTATAACAGCTTCCTGGTCAGCACACTGTTAAACTGTAGTATCACCCACTTGAGCCATAGGGAAACATGGACACATCAGTTCTCCTCTCAGCTGTAACTGACAGCAACTGATAGAACTGAAATATACCAGTTGCTGTCAGTTATATGACAAAATGTTGTCAGAACTGGAATGGATCATTGTCAGAAGAAAATGGTGAGCTTCTGAGAGGAACTAATGGTAAGGTAACTATGTAATGTTCATTTGAAGTTACCTCGTGTTTATATTCAATAATTTTACTCAGTACAGGTTCCCTTTAAGGAGAGGTAGTGGTGGACTTTCCCCATAATTTGTCATATGAATGGTTATTTTATTAAATAACAAAGCAAAGGATACTCAAAACTGCTACGCATTTTCAGCACAATTGCCGCTTCTTCAGGAACATATTAGCGAGTAGGGCTGCAATGTGGCACAGAGGTAGTTTGGGGACGGTCTCCTCCCTACCCCCAACATTGGCATGTGTAGTGAGCTATGAGCGTTGATATTGTACCTTTTTTTATTATTGGCATAATCTAATACTGTAAATTTAGGCGCTTCAGCCACAGCATCAACATAACCTAGTGAAGAGAAATGGCAGAAAATCAGTGCGAAAAGCAGCCTGTTTCATTGTGAAAACCTGCAAAATTAATATTTCCATGACTGTTTGTAATTATCATTTAGGAAACAATAATAGTTTCCTGAATGAGAAGTGCAGCAAAATAGCAGTGATTTTCAGTGTGAAACGGATCCAGGGTCGAGCCTGGGCGGGTGCTGCGGGTGCAAGGCACCCAGGTGCCTGTCTCTGAGAGGCGACGCCCGGCCGCCTCTCTCCCTTCCTCTAGCCACCGGCGCCACGTCAGATCTCGATCAGGCGGTGACCAATAGTGCGGGCGCTAGGACCTAGCACGCAGCACTGATATGCGGAAGTGACATCACTTCCGCATATAGGGCGGGTGCGTCCGGCGCCCTCTTACTGGTCGGGTCGCCCGCTGATCGAGGTCTGACACTGCTGCAAGGTGAGGGGGGAGCGACGGCTAGAGGAGGGTCCTTGTCATTCGCTAGCTAAACGGGGTCCCTATACCTCTGGCTACATATACTGGGCACATATACGCCCTGGCTATATATACTGGCACATATACCCCCCCTGGCTACATATACTGGCACATATACCCCCTGGCTACATATACTGGCACATATACCCCCTGGCTACATATACTTGGCACATATACCCCCTGGCTACATATACTGGGCACATATACCCCCTGGCTACGTATACTGGGCACATATACCCCCTGGCTACGTATACTGGGCACATATACCCCCTGGCTACGTATACTGGGCACATATACCCCCTGGCTACGTATACTGGGCACATATACCCCCTGGCTACGTATACTGGGCACAAATACCCCCTGGCTACGTATACTGGGCACAAATATCCCCTGGCTACGTATACTGGGCACATATACCCCCTGGCTACGTATACTGGGCACATATACCCCCTGGCTATGTATACTGGGCACATATACCCCCTGGCTATGTATACTGGGCACATATACCCCCTGGCTATGTATACTGGGCACATATACCCCCTGGCTACGTATACTGGGCACATATACCCCCTGGCTACGTATACTGGGCACATATACCCCCTGGCTACGTATACTGGGCACATATACTGGGGACACTGGCTGTTTGTCATTACGTGCATTTACTGGTGAAACGCTGTCTCTTATGTGCATTTAGTGGGGAAATTTTGACAGTAAATGTTTAGGTATTTGTCATTAAAAAATAACGTGAAAGGTTGGCAACACTGGCAGGCTGCGCGGCGCAACAGGAAAAATACAGGCAGCCCACCTCGGGCTTGGCGGGGGGAGGAGCCGACGACAGCGAGCAAGAGTAGGGTGGCCGCATGCAGCCATAAATACGCAGTGTGTGACTGCATTGCACTCGCAGAGCCTCTCAGCCTGAGTCAGTCCAGAGACTAGCAGGCAGCCAAAGCCAGCCAGGAGCAAGCCCATGGAAGAGGGGTAGGAATGGGGTATCACATGCACGTGTAAAGAGGTGGAAGGTGTGGGTGTGATTAGGCAGGACATGGGTGTGGTTATGTGGTTGGGCGTGGTTAATTTAACCACTCCCATAGGCGCCAGAGAAAATCTTGCACCCAGGTGCCAGGCACCCCAGGCTCACCCCTGAACGGATCCCTAAGCAATATGGATAAATATGTACAAAAACCGAAGTCCTTTTATTGGCAAAAATGTTTTAAGGACTTCCAAAAGTCAGAAGTGTAGTGTACAGGACTCCAAGTTTATCAATGTCCATGAGTGTTTTTAGCAGTTTTTTCATGGGTTCACCACACCATAATGTTCAATTTTTAAACGACATGCTGATCACACATTATTTCTGTTTAATTAGATTTTTCATCTTTTATTCTATTGAAATCTAAAATGTAATCTGTTAACCTTGCATCATGTATGGCCAGCTAACAGAGGAACTCCAGTGAAAATAATGTAAGAAAGAAGTGCTTAATTTTTACACTAATTATGTAAAATTGATTTAGGGCTGGTGCACACCGAGCGGCTTTTTGGGCGTTTTCAGATCCGCTTGCGGCTGCGGATCTGCTTGGTCAATGTATCTCAATGGGGTGGTGCACACCAGAGCGGGAGGCGTTTTGCAGAAACGAAAAATGCCTGGGTGAGGCATTTTTTGGATTGCGGATGCGTTTCTGCCTCAATGTTAAGTATAGGAAAAACGCAAACCGCTCTGAAAAACGGCACTTCAGAGCGGTTTTGCAGGCGTTTTTGTTACAGAAGCTGTTCAGTAACAGCTTTACTGTAACAATATATGAAATCTACTATACTGAAAACCGCAGCAGCAATCCGCAAAACGCTAGCAAAACGCCTCATAAAAATAAAAAAAAGCGTTTAAAAATCTGCTAGCGTTTTGCGGATCTGCTAGCGGGTTTTGGTGTGCACCAGCCCTCAGTCAGTGTTTTCCCATTGTAAAATCTTTCCTCTCCCTGAATTACATTCTGACATTTACCACATATGACCTTTTACTGCTGGCAGGTGATGTCAGTGGAAGGAGATGCTGCTGGCTTTTTTGGCAGCTGGCCCAGCTATAAACAGCTGTTATTTCCCACAATGCAGTGAGGTTCACAGGCAGGAAACTGTCAGGGCCACTGTGGGAGCGGTTTCACCACATACAGAGCCCCTGGATGATGCGTTAGTGAAAAGGAAATGATTTCTCATAGGAAAGGGGGTATCGGCTACTGATTGGGATGAAGTTCAATTCTTGGTCATGGTTTCTTTTTAATGCTCTGTACGCACAATGAGATTTTCTGTCAGATTTATTCTCAGATCTATTATTTCCGACTGGTCCAAACTAATTTCCGATACTTTTTCCTTTCACTTCTATGGAAAGTCAATAGTAAATTATGATTTTTTTTACTTCTTCTATCCCTCTTGTATGTGGCCACACATTGTTGCCCTTTTGGTTCTCGCCATGGCACTTTCTTAACCGGACTAAATTGTTAGTTTACATTTGGTATTTTTACCTTTTGAGGATACATATATAATACCCCTTTTTATCAATTCTCCCTCCCGAAGGGTATGTTTTTAGACTCTCCTATTCTGTGGTTTGGAGCAGTGTTCCCCCTAACCCTGCCCTCAAGGTCCACCAACAGTGCATGTTTGTGGAAATCCCCACCGGTAGTTAATCAGCTCTTTTGAGACACAAATTACCCCACCTGTGAATAATTGTGGTTTTCTGCAAAACATGTACTGTTGGTGGGCCTTGAAGACAGGGTTGGGGAACTATGCAGTAATGTACTGCTGAAATGAATTGGATAAACTTAGGAGCCCATTTACAAACCACACCCACCATAGTGCATGTAAATAATTAAAACAATATTTTTTTTCCAAGAAACTCAGCTGGCTGTATCTTCTGTGCTTCACTTCCAGGAAAGGAGCTGCTCCATAGAAATTGTGCCCCTTCCCTTGGAACTTAGCACTATTAATTTATAACTTGGTGCCCCTCCTTCTTCTGGGAAGAGGCTAGGAGAATGCTCTGCTCAACTTCATTCCTAACATACAAGCGGTTTGAGTCCTGTTGGAGAAAAGCGCTATAGAAATGTTATTGTATTGTACAGATGTAGCAAGCAGCTGATTGTTTCTGTAGAAATAATGGTGCTTTTCAAGCAATCGGCTGATCACCAACTTTATAAAGTGGCCCCTTATTAGAAGTTAAAAAGTTTTTGTGGCTTGTGTGCGGACGGTCTTTTATGAGGTGTGACTGTTATTGTTCTTCTGATTCTCCCACGCACATTATATTTATATGTATATGTAAGGCTTGGCTCATCTAAACATTCCATTAATAGGAGCAAGAGAATTTGGATCTGCTTTGCTTATCATCTTTCATACACTTGAAAAGGAAATTGAACAGTTTAAAGCTGGGCAACCAATACAAATTACACTAGTAAACCCCACCCACCATAGTGCATGTAAATAATTGATTAAAACAATATATTTTTTTTTTTCCAAGAAACTCAGCTGGCTGTATCTTCTATGCTTCACTTCCAGGAAAGGAGCTGCTCCATAGAAATCGTGCCCCTTGCCTTGGAACTTGGCACTATTAATTTCTAACTTGGTGCCCCTCCTTCTTCTGGGAAGAGGCTAGGCGAAAGTGCAGATTTGTATGTTAGGAATAAAGTTGAGCAGAACAGACTCAGAGATTGAAAGAAACTTTGTCAGTAAACCAGCTAGAGCAGTGTTTCTCAACATTTTAAAGGTGTGTACCCCTTTTAAAACCCTGTACTCATCGAGTACCCCCTAGCATAGTAAACATGATCACAAGTACCCCTTGACAAATATATATTTAATCGTAGTACATGATAATTGGTTCTAAACAATGTGCAATCATTTATTATTGCTTTTAATTAGCTAAAATACTAATTTGATGTTGTTTAAATAAGAATTATAATTTTCTAAATCTCTAAATTTGTTATTCTTGGTTAAGTATATCAGGCCCGAGTACCCCCTGGACCCATCAGATGTACCCCCTGGGGTACGCGTACCGTATGTTGAGAACCTAGGAGCTAGAGGATTTCATTGGCAGACTGCCAGATAATTGATACTGGCTTTAGTAGGCTTATTTACACTGTGTGGTGCAACACGAGATTCTGAGCTGCCCACAGTGTGTCACCTGCCCTCTATTAGAAAGCAAAGCTGAATGTAAATGTGCCTTCTTAAAGAGACTCTGTAACTAAAAAAAGTTCCCCTGGGGGGTACTCGCCTCGGTAGGGGGAAGCCTCCGGATCCTATCGAGGCTTCCCCCCCCCCCTCCTCCTGTGTCCCACGGCGGTCTTGCTGCAGCCCACGGAACGCACAGCCGACAATTTGTCATGCTGTGCATCATTTACCTTTTCTGGCTCCAGCGGGGGCGCTGTTGCGGCTCTCCACTCGGAAATGGCTGATCTCGGTCGGGTACACTCTACGGCGCAGGAGAGCCACTACTACGCGTGCAATGGAGCCGGGAAGGTAAATAATTACATCCTTGCTGTTCGGAGGGGCACAGCGAGACCGCCGTGGGACACAGGAAGATGGGGGATGCCTCGATCGGATCCAGAGGCTACCCCCTATCGAGGTGTGTACCCCCAGGGGATTGTTTGAACCAATTGAGTAACGCGGTGTTAAACACCCCCCCCCCCCCCCCAATGACCAGGCCATTTTTAGTTAATTGGGCCACTGCAGCTTTAAGGATAAGCTGCAGGGCCACTCAAAACAGCACACAAGTGATTTCCCCCCCCCCCCCCCTTTTCCTCCCCACCAACAGAGCTCTCTGTTGGTGGGTTCTGATTTTTTTTTTTTTTTTATAAATATGTAATAAAAAAAAAATGTGTAAATTTTATTTAATATATACACAGAAGGTATTCACAATTTCTCACTTAAAGCTGAATTATTGCTGTTTCCCATGATGCATTACTTCCAAATATGCAAATTATCTCTCCCCCACCCTGTCATGCGCTGCTTTGTCTTTCTGCATCACAACAGCAAGTCACTGGCCTGTAGGCCTGAAATGCGTCTGTATGATGGTGGCCCCGAAATGTGACCAGAGGGATGGAGTCCTGATCGCTCTCTTGTACATGGGCTTAAAGTGAACCCGAGGTGAAAATAAACAGAGATAAACCATTGTATTTATCCTCCTCCTAAAAATCACTTTTTTTTTTTTTTTTATATCTCATTTATTTTATATTTAAACCTTTACAAAGTAGATTGAATGGTTTGTTACTGCTCATTGGCAGTCTATTAAGTGCCCCAGAGTTTAAATACATGAACTATTGACCTTTTTCTATCTCTCACCTGCCCTCAGAAGTTGTATTCTGTCAAGAAAACATTTATGGCTGCAATTTGCTTATCAGGGAGGTTTACTATAGTCCCGACTAGGTACAAACAAAACAGTAGTTTCCACTTCCATGCCTAAAAATTAGTGTACCTGAGATGGACCTAAAGCAAAAAAATATACATACCTGGGTCTTCCTCCAGCCCTCTTCAGGCTGATCGGTTCCTCAACGTCCTTCTCTGCTCCCAACCTCACAGATGTCCAGTTATTAATCAGTCAAGGGGCGTGGTCCGAGCAAATTCCATTATTGTAATGCAAAGCTGGACTGACATATCAATCACTGTTCATTGTGTTTGGATTAGTATAGAGTACCCAGATAGCCAAGGAAATTCATTTGCTAACCAAATCTGATTTAGTGTGCTACCAGTGTAATATAATGAATTCAAACCTTTTACTAAGAAGGAATGTATTTAAGTAAGAGTCCGGGCACTCAGAAGAATGGGAAAGGTGTCCCATACCTGTCTGTAGACTGCTTCCCCTTCACAATGCTGTGAAGATCTGCTCCGGGGTTCTTCTGGCTATTATGTTAGTAGGCTGTGGCAAAACACCCATAAACCAGAAATGGAGATGTTGCCTTCAGCAGTCCTGTTTTCACACACAAGATTTACAATCCTCCCTTTTTTTTTTTTTTTAATTTTGGGATGGTGCCGAGTTATCATTTGTATGAGTGACTGGGATTCTCTTTAATTCAGTGATTACTCTTTGGGACATGCAGAATTTGGCAATCCTCTTGAAACAAAAGCTGACTTTGTTATGGTGCTGTCTATCGTGTCTGAACATGGGTGCCTATTCCAGGTTTGAGGATGAGGATCCTTTTTTGCTGTGTCCTGTGTAATTTGACCATCCGTGAACCTATATTTCCCTGTAACTAGACTGTTACATGCAGCTGTTAAATTACAAACTTGAAAGCAGTTTTTCTCGAGAGGAATTGCCTACAGGCTCCACGGTCTGATGTCTGAGAAAAGGAAAAAGCCTCAATTATTGCAGACTTCCAGCTGATTGTGCTACACTAAACTTACACAATCAGGTTGCAGCAATAACAGTAGACATAAATTGTGTGAAAATTGTGAGCAGGTTGCAGTAGAAATACTTGAAATGGAAACAAGGATATGATTTAGATTGGTGTGTCAATTTAAATTTCAGATCTACAACCATCTGTGTAAAGATTTCCATAGACACGAAGATTATTAAGCATGAATACTATCGCTTTGATTTTTATCAGTAAACTATTGACACCAGCATAGCCCATCTGTTAAGCAATTGATTAGCTCTGTATGTAAGGCCCCTGCCTCCACGGCAAGCCTGCAGAGACGGGACCTGATGGTTTTTAATCAAGTTAAGCGGAGGAGCTTAACTTAAATTGAACCTCCGGACTAAAAATCTACTCAGCAGAACTGAAAAGGCTTGGTGTTTCACAGCATCAGAACTTTGTTTTTCTTACCCAAGCATCATTTTTAGCGGCATTTTTAGCTAAGCTCCACCCATCAAAGAAAAGTGCCTGGGCTTTTTTTTTCCTGATGCTGTGCAAAGCCTGATGGGCTTTCCTATGTTGTTGTTCACGTTGCCTAGCAACTGGGAGGGGTGATCAGCACACAGGACAGTCGGAACTGTGTCACGCTTCCTGTCACCTCCTTTCAACCAAAAAGATGGCTGCCCTCATGAAATCAAACATGTGCCTGTTCTTTTAAAACAGGGTGGGTAAGAGATTATATTGCCTATCTATGTTAACATAACTAATGTAACTTAATGACAGTAGGTTTATGCTGAAGTTCCTCTTTAAGAGTAAAACAAGGCTTTTGCCCTCAACCACACCTTGCAAAACTCAGCCACAACTAGCAGTTGTCTGCGAATGAATCTTTTAGGCTGCTTTCACAGTGGGACGTTACAGGCTGAAGTTACAGCAGCCAGTAACGCAGCCCAACTCACAGCAATAATAAATCAATGGGCTGTTCACAGTGCCCACGTTGCGTTGTAACGCTGCACGTTCTGGGAAAGTGCAGCATGCTGTACGTTTTACTGGGCTAGGCCACGTTATACTGTTTGCACATGCTCAGTAATGTTGGAGGAGGAGGTCTCCCCTCCTCCTCCACGGCCAGCCACATGGCTAATTTAATATTCACTGCACTGAGGAGACTGTAGTGTTGTCCGAATCATAAATGAATCTTTAATTTGATCCAGATCTTTTTCGTGAGTCGAATCATCCGGATCATCACAATGAAAGATTCGGTTCACAGTGAATGTCTGTCTGGAAGAAACAGGAACTTAGGCCTGGTGCACACCAGAGGAGTTTTTCTGTGCGTTATTGAGTTTTTAAATCTGCTGCTAATGTTATCCTATGTGTCTGTGCACACTGGAGCAATGAGGTTTTGTAAAAAAAAACCCATAGCATTACATTGGGAAGAGCTTTTAGAGGTTTCAAAAGCTCTTCCCAATGTAATGCTATGTTTTTTTTTACAAAACCTCATTGCTCCAGTGTGCACAGACACATAGGATAACATTAGCAGCAGATTTAAAAACTCAAAATGCTCAGAAAAACTCCTCTGGTGTGCACCAGGCCATACAGAATGTACAGTGCAGGGAAAGTCCTCTCCTGCTAGTCATTTCACCCAGTCTGCTTCCTTAGTAAAATGATTCAAATGATTGGGTTCAAAGATCCGGATCTTTTCAATGATCCGATTCAAATGATCCGAATCTTTAAAAAGATCCGGACTTTCTATCACTAACCTGGAGCGGCTGCTTTGAGAGCTGCTTAACGCAGCTCAATCTCACGTCCAACTTCAACACCACCATGCGTTGCGTTAGGGGCACGTTATGCGACCATATCGTCCCCTAAAACGCAACGTCTTGGTGGGAAAGTAGCCTTAGACAAGATATACACACACATAAAAACAATTTCATACACTGCTGCCCAGCTACGTGAACTCAGGCTGGTGTTCACTTATCTTAGGTCAGCCACGGGCTTTAGACCCAAACTACAGGAACACTGCACGCAAAATGCAATCTCACATGAGTAGCAACGAAATAACCAAGCATACAAGACGGCACTGATGTTGTAACACTATACTCTGCAGTCTCTCTCTAGGAAATGTAAATTCTCTGCTTAAAGGAATACTATCGATTCACATTTTTTTTTCAATTGACACAGGAATTGTTTGGGAAGTGCGTTTGATATGGGAAGGGAGTTTGATATGTTTGATATTTGCTTTCTGTAGTCTGATATGCAACTCTGGCTGTGCATTGAAGCAGACACCCCTTCTGCAATTGATTTGTCCCAATATAGCTAAATCCTACCCTCAAATTACAGCTTTTGCCTCTGATATTTAACATGAAAAGTAGGAAAATGTTTACACAGCTACTTAGACATTATTTGTACATTGTCATTTTAGAGTACATTTGAAATTGGCACCGGTAGACTTGGGCGCAGGATACAGCGCTATATGGCTGATCCTGCTTCTGCACAAGTCCGGGACGATTTAATTACTATTCCCCCTCCAGGCCTCCATGGATAGTGGGGGAATGAAATAATTCGGCTTCCAGCGATTGCTGGCGGCCGAATTATTGTGTTTTTAAGCAACTTCGGTTACGTCTTCTGACGGAGCCGACGTTACTCACTGAGCGCCGCTATAGACTGATTCCCATTACAGTCTATGGCGGCGCTGGCTGCGCCCAAATCTAGCAGCGCTGAAAAGCACTGCTCTGTCATTTTAGAACACTTGGGTATTGATAGTATTCCTTTAAAGGACTTACGAGGTGAAATGTGACATGATGAGATAGACATGTGCATATACAGTGCCGAGCTCACAAATAACTAGGCTGTGTTCCTTTTTTTCTTTCTCTGCCTGAAAAAGTTAAAAATCAAGTATGCAAGTGACAGTTTCTGTCTGGGTCGGGACCGGGTCGGACTGGGTCAGACTATAGCATAACCCTCACTGATAAGTAATTACAGCCATAAAACATTTTTCTGTCAGTAAATGGCTTTTAAGAGCAGGAAAGTGATAAAAAGGGTCAATAATTCATAGATTTGAGCTCTGGCATACTGCAATGAATGTGTCATTGAGCAGAAACAATGAAACAGTAAAAACGTAAAAACTAGATTAAAATATAAAATAAAACTGTGGGATATCTAAAAAAGTCATTTTTAGGAGAAGTAGGGTAGATATAATTGTTTTTCTCAGAAGTTTATTTTCACCTCGTAAGTCCCTTTAAATGTTTACTGAATTAAAAAAGTAAAAGTCAGATACTCACCTAAGGAGAGGGAAGGCTCGGTCCTAATGAGCCTTCCCCCTCCTCTCCCGGTGCCCGGTCCCGCGCAGGGTCCCCCATGGCAGTATTCGACCAGTTCGGTCAAATACTGCCACTTCCGCATGCCTTCGGGAGCTTTCGGAAGCTTCCGGGAGCACTCAGGCTCTCGATGACGCGGCCGCTCCATACTACGCATGCGCGAGCGCCCTCTATGACGCACTCGCGCGTACGTAGCATGGAGCGGCCCGTCTTCGGAAGCCCGAGTGCTTCCGAAGACCTCCGAAGTCCCTGCGGCGGCGGACGCGAACGGGGGAGCCAGCGCAGCACCGAGGGCACCGGGAGAGGAGAGGGAAGGCTCATTAGGACCAAGCCTTCCCTCTCCTTAGGTGAGTATCTGACTTTTTCTTTTGTAATCCGGTACCCATTGGCTTTAAGTACACAACAGACTAACTTATTAAATAAAGATTTAATATTCCAAAAAGGTGGAACAATGCAGAAAGTATATACAAAAATATTTACAAAAAACAAAGTAAATGACAATGACACACAAGGCATTTTGTTATAAAAATAAAAGGGAATAAAACAAATAGAACTTAACCATTGTGTAAAGTCTAATTCCTGGTTCGGGAGAACACAATGCTGACTCAGAGTAACCCTTGCCGTGCAGCAATCTCCAGATACACTCATCAAATAGTTTGTTCATGTGCTTCAGACAGCTTGCTATCTTAGACAATGTCTAGATGTTTGCATTTGACAGGTTAAAGTGAACCTCCAGACTAAAAATCTACTCCGCAGCACTGAAAAAGCATGGTGTTTACAGCTTCACAGCATCAGAACTTTGTTTGTTTTTCTTACCTAAGCCTCACTTTTAGCTGCACAGAAGAAAACTGCCGGGCATTTTTCCCCTGATGCTTTGCAAAGCTTGATGGGATTTCTGATGTTGTTCTCCTTCTGCTGTTTTGGAGCAATTTTTTTATTTATTTATTTTTATTATTTGAGATTTGAAGCCTAGCGTGTGCAGCCGGGAGGGGTGATCAAGACACAGGGCAGTTGGAACTGTCTCATGATCCCTGTCACCTCCTTTCAACAAAAAAGATGGCTGCCCCCATGAAATCACACACATTTGCCCGTTCTTTTAAAAGAGGGTGGGTAAGAGATTATATTACCTATCTATTTTAATTAACATAACTAATGTAACTTAAAGGATACCCGAGGTGACATGTGACATGATGAGATAGACATGGGTCTGTACAGTGCCTAGCACACAAACAACTATGCTGTGTTCCTATTTTTCTTTTTCTGCATGAAAGAGATCAGGTATGTAAGTGGCTGACTCAGACCTGACTCAGACAGGAAGTGTGACCCTCACTAATAAGAAATTCCCCTTTTTTTGCCTCTTTCTTGCTCTCAGAAGCCATTTTCTGCTAGGAAAGTGTTTTATAGTTGGAATTTCTTATCAGTGAGGGTCACGCTGTAGTCACTTCCTGTCTGAGTCAGGACTGAGTCAGCCACTTACATGCCTGATATTTAACTTTTTCAGGCAGAGAAATAAAAAAAGGAACACAGCATAGTTATTTGTGTGCTAGGCACGGTACATACACCTGTCTATCTCATAATGTCACGTCAGTTTGGGTATCCTTTAATGACAGTGTTTGTTTAGGCTGGAGTTCCCCTTTAACACCAAGTACCTGACCGACTCTAGCTGGTGAATAATGCAAAAGGCTAGGTGATATTTAATTGTCATCACCGCACTCTTCAAAGGAGATGCAAATGAATACACTTTACATATTATGGTATCGCACAGTAGAAAATATGTAGACAAGATTGATTCTACATGACCTAGCTAAGATGGCTACCATGAATGCATATATCACGCTGGTTACTTGTATCGTTGTGGGGGTAAATTGTGGTCAAACAGGTGGGGCGGAGAAGCATGTTAACTGATTGATGCAAATCGTGTAGTGCTAGTAGAGGCTGAAATTCCATTTGTTTCTCCGTCAGATTTCTCTTGAAATCTTTTTTGAGAGGAAGTGGGTGGAAAAGATGGTACTTTGATCATTACTACCTAATCATTTTCTGAATTATGATCGATCGTTCTGTGGCTGGACTATTAATGGGCAACCACACATTCTTCAGTACCCTTGTTGGTTCCCAAAACTCTGTGTATTAAATAAATCATCTAGGGCTGGGTGTAAAGTGTGAACGGAGCCATAGGGAAACGTGGGAATTACTTTGAAAATCCGTTGTCCTTTCAGTTATAACTGAGAGCAACTGTATAAGTGTAAACTGGGCCTAAGCAATTTAAATCTGACTTGACAACTGGCGTTCAGGAAATTCTTTTGAAAACCCTGAGACTCACTCCTGAGGAGGTGGAGTAATCCAAAACCAGTTATGTCCGATTTTTACCTGCTTATGTAAAATGTAAATAGAATTTTTTTTCCTACTTTTTATGTACATTTAAGGTGGAAAACTGTATTGATCAGCATAAGTTTAGTGTTTGTAGGCATCTGTCAGGCCTACATAACTCTTTAATACCATAATGCTCCTCAGAATAAGTAATGGCACGAAATGTGCAGAAAGTATTACCCCCCCCCCCCCCCCCCCCCAAAGATTCAGCAAGTCTGGACAGGTTTTTTGAAGAAAATGCTGCTGATATGGTAATACACTGCAGCCCTTTCCTGGTTCTTATTGTGATAAAGCAAGAGTTAATGAAACTCGTTTCAATTGCCACATGCAGGTGACTCTGGATTGCTGTGATCTCCTCCCTGGGGGTTGCTTGGAGTTCTGTAACTTTGGGTTGAGCTATCTGCTGGGTTGAATCACTTGGCAGCATTGTTGTGATTTCACATTTCCATGTCTAGGTTTCGATTTTTTTATTTTTTTATTGTTACCAGCTTTGTGACCAGTTTTGTCTTAAATGAACTTTTCCGGTTTTGGATATATCTTTTTTTTTATTGTCTTTTACTGTTACTGTTTCCCTTCTGAAATGTTGCGATCTCTTCTTTGGCTTCAACTCTTGTCCTTGTTCTTAACTCTCCATTGTTTTCACTATCTTGTCTTCAGTTCTCTTTCACCTTCAAATAAAGCGGTTTAATCCTGAGTGCTTTAGTAGTATTTAGGTTACAAAAGAATAATTGTTTATTAATGGCTCTAGTGTATATTATTTTATTTCAGCACAAAGTTTACCAAGTACATTAAGACATTGGCATTTTCAGCCAAGGACCAACAGAAGAATAGTTACTATCTTTTGTCTTAATGGGTGATACAATTTTTCTATGTTTTCCTATAGCTAAGTTAGAAGCCTTCTACACATGCTTGATGCTCTCGGCCTAATGCTGGATACACACGGTGCGTTCCCGCTCGTTTCCCGTCGATTCGTTTATTTCCAACATGTCCAATTTGCGTTTCGATGGATCGTTAGGTCGATTTGGCATACATTACATGAGAATCGACCTAACGATCCATCGAAATGCAAATCGGACATGTTGGAAATAAACGAATCGACGGGAATCGAGCCGGAAATCGAGTGCGGAAACGCACCGTGTGTATCCAACATTATGCTGGGTTTACACCATACAATTTTCTGTTAGATTTACCTGCCAGATAAATAAAGTTCAACATGTTGGAAATTTATCTATCTTACGATCTATCTGCCGAGCAATTAGGCAGTGTTCTACTCAGCAGGAGATAAACAGAAGACAATGCACCAGAGATAATGACCATTCTCTACAGAGAATAATCTAATTATGCATTCTAACAGAAAATCTTACGCTAGCGATACACGGTACGTTTCTGTACCGTGTATCGACCTGCTGATCCGGCCAGCTGATAATATTCAGCTAGCCCGATCAAGACGCTCGACTCCTGCACGCTCGATTCCCGCTGGCGGGCAATGGCAGGGAATCGAGCGCTGATAAGGAAGCGCCGACGGGGACGAGCTGGGACGCGGCAAGGGTCGATCTGGTGGCTAATCGGCCGTTGGATCTACCAGTCTATTCCCAGCATAATGCTGGGCATACACGGCTCGATAATGCGCCGGTATCAAGCCAGCGGCTCGATGTTGGAGCGTAACCCCTCGTCCGCATGGATCGATTACCGCTTGTCCCTGCGGGCGCTGCTAATCACAGTTTCGTTTGCTCCTATTCTCCCCGCCGGTATCGAGCGCAGAATCGATCCGGCGGGGTATAGGACAGGTTGAATGTTATCAATCGAGCCATCAGCGGCTCGATTGATAATATAAAACGAGCCGTGTATGCCCAGCATTACAGAAGAATCTAACAGAAAATTGTATAGTGTAAACCCAGCATTAGTTACCGTGTATCGACCAGCTGATCTGCCCAGCTGATAATATTCAGCTGGCCTGATCAAGCCGCTCGACCTCCGGCCACTCGATTCCCTCCTGCGGACAATGGCAGGGAATCGAGTGCTGATAAGGAGGCGGGGGCGAGTGGTAATCGATCCGTGCGGGGAGCGGCTGTCGATCTGGCGGCTAATCGAGCCGCCGGTCGACCCGTGTATCCCCAGCATAATGGGCATATATCATCTCTCAAATTCTGTTGAGCTTCAGCATTTGCTGAAATAGTGTTTTGGGCGTGCAGTGCGCATTCCCTCTTCAGTTTTGCTATTTGTGTTAACTCCTCTCAACCCCTCTGTGACGAACACGCTGAAATCCGCGTATAGGGATTTCGGCGCAGCCGGCGCCACCATTGGCTGTAATAGCTATTACGGCTATGGCAGCGCACAGGGAGTAAATTCGGCGCCGTCAGAAGACGGAGCTGAAGTTACTTTTAAAACATAATTATTCGGCTTCCAGCAATTGCGAATTATTTCATTCCCCACTATCCATGGCGGCCTGAAGGGGGAATACTATATAATACGGCCGGGACTTGTGCACTAGCAGGATCAGCCATATACCGGCTGAATCCTGCGCCCAAGTCTCCTGCGCCGTTCTCTCTCGTACGCCTCTGTGATTCATCTTGGTTCAGTATTTTGATAAATTTGATCGACTTTAATAATTCAGGTAGTTGATGGGATATCCATAAATGCACCACAAGATTTGCTATATTCGACCATCACTGTGCAGGAAGTGCACCTGGATGTCAGAACTCTGCATCAAGTCAGTTTGAAAACTCCCGGGCACATCTGCCTATAGCTGTCAATTTAATTGTCAAATTATTATTGTTCAAAACCCCCAAAACAGCTGGTAATTCTCAATCTACTGACAGAAATGTTAAATTGTACTCGAAATACCATTTTCAGAATTTTTGAGCGAGATTTATCACTTTTCATCTTAATAAAACACAATTAATTTTTTATTGACTTGACCACAGTCGATCAATTAAAAAAATCAGTGTAGGACTAGTTGAACTTGTTATATACTTGAGATAATTCTAGCTTGCTGCATAACTAAATGGAAAAGTAATTTTTAATAACATTACATTTACAAAACCTTATGTGCAGTAATGATATTTGGTATAACTTTTACAGGAAAATGTATTTTAACTTAAGTTGAATTAGACAGTCAAATTGTGGGTGTTTCACTCCTGCATCACTGGTGAATACCGTAGGTAAAATATATACCTTTATAAAATATTTCTCCATTGATGAGCTATTATCCGTATTATAAAAAAAGCACACAGTTAATCCTGCATTCTGGCAGATGGTATTACATTATATATATATATATATATATATATATATATATATATATATATATATATATATATATATATATATATATATATATATATATATATATATATATATATATATATATATATATATATATATATATATATATATATATATATATATATATATATATATATATAATATTATTTTTTTTCTTCTTCTTCAAATTTCGGCTAGTGGACAGTGACCAACTCCAGCAGTCAGGTAAAGACTAGCAGTGCTAATTTGTAACTTCTGAAACGGTATTTACTGAAATTTCTGAGAAACAAGCATGTGCTTCTACTTTAAAAGTAGTGTATATCCCTCAGTACTGCAAGCCGACTTCAGCATGTCCAGGAAGTCTTCACACAGTTCATATTACTAAGGAGATATTAAGCTCTGGCACTCTGTAATTGCTAAGGTACCAGGCAAATGCTGATGATGGAGCTGAACTCCTGCTCTTATCATATGGAAACTTTCCTGGAGTTGTGCAGGGTTCAGTACAGAAGACGAATTGTCTATTTTGTTTGCTTCATTCCACTCTTGCTTTTATTGGACTTGCATATAGGAAGGGGCCAGAATAAGGGAGAAGGAAAGTCATCTGTTATCCACCCCTCTGAAGCTGTAGGCAGCAGAACCCCTGATGTCTCTCAGCCTTAATAAAGTGTGTGAGTAGACAGCATATTATAGAGCACCACTTGCAGATTGCATTTTCTGGTACTTTCTTCTCTGAAAGAGGCCTGCGGCTGCTCCCTTCTGATCAGGTCTTGGCACTTAATAAAAGAAATGAAATGTTCTTCCTATCTCTGGAATGTCTTTGAATAGAGAAGTGGCTTAGATAATTTCACGCTTTTTAGGAAAATAGAGAACATAATTTCATATTTGTACTAATAATCTCTAAACATGAACACTATTCAATGTACATTACAGCTCATGGTAACATGGTAAATTCTGTTTGTTTCCCATGGTTTGTTTGAGAAATGTGTAGGAAATATAAAGCATGGTTTAGATATGGATTGGCTTGTAATAGGTTACTTTTGCATGAAATAAAAAAAATATACACACACTTTCTTGTTAGATGGTATAAAGAAAACTTTTATATGTAGTGTGTGGTTATAGTATCTGTCAGGTTTGTTTCTGCTGTCTTTGTACCGTTTGGGGATATTTTCAAACACTTAATACAAGAAGATTCCAGTCCCCCATGTAAAAGGCAGAGTGTGATAGCAAAGTGAAGAAGGCTAAGCATTAGGTGCATTAGGCAAGCCATACAGCCCTCCAGTACCAGCAGAGTGAGCAGTGTTCAGTGCATGCTAGACCTCATCCCAAAAGTGACTGGAAGTCCATATTGCAGTGATTACATGGAACCCTTTGTCCAGAAATGAGCATGACTTAAGCCGGAAGCCCCATTGTAACATGGATAAGGACCCTTTTCCACTTGCAATCGAAAACGCAAATCCCAAAAGCCAGCGATTTGCGATTTTTCATTAATTTTGTAATGGGATTGCAATTTTTCATTTGCATTGCGTTATCCCTCTTAAAATCGCTCCAGAAAGCGATTGCAATTTGAAAATCGAATCACTATGCAAATACTTCTCATGATTTCTATGATAAAGTAACAACCCTAGCGATTTCAAAATCACTAGGGATTTTGCAATTCAACTGTGCAGTGGAAAAGGGCTCTGTAGCATAGATTAGATCTAGTAATTATGTGGGGTTGTTGCAGTGCTGTAAGGATGTTCATAGTGTTTAGATAGAGCCAAAAAAAACCCCAATCCATTTAAATAAGCTTTAGCATATATTCTAACAATTCCCATGCTCAACAAAAATGGAGAACCCCATTCTTACAAAGGTAGGAAAAGTGTGTGCGGCGCTCCTTTACTCAAATGGCACAATGCACCGAATTTTTTGCCATATAAGACGCACCTAGATTTAGAGGGCAAAAACCAGGGAAAAAATATATAACCTATACTTGGTGCGTCCATATTTCAGGAGCATTGATGTCCTCCCCCAAATGGTGTCCTCCTGTGTACATGTCCTCTTGTGTCCCCATGTGTCCTCCTAGGTCCCTATGTTTCCTCCTGTATCCCCATGTCACACCCATGTCTCCCCCTGCCTCCAGTCTCCCCCACGTCTCCTCCATGCCTGCTCTGGCCTCCCCCATGCCTCCTTTTGTCTCCCCATGTGTCCAACATATGTCCCCCATGACTCCTCTGGTCTCCCCATGCCGTCTCTGGTGTCCCCATGCCTCCAGCATGTGTCCCCCATGCCTCCAGCATGTCTCCAGCATGTCTCCCCCATGCCTCCAGCATGTCTCCCCCATGCCTCCAGCATGTCTCCCCCATGCCTCCAGCATGTCTCCCCCATGCCTCCAGCATGTCTCCCCCATGCCTCCAGCATGTCTCCCCCATGCCTCCAGCATGTCTCCCCCATGCCTCCAGCATGTCTCCCCCATGCCTCCAGCATGCCTCACGCATGTGTCCCCTTGCCTCCTCTGGTCTCCCCATGTCTTCATAATGTGTCCCCCCCCCCCCACCATGTCTCCTCCAGTCTTCCACTGTCTAACCCATGTGTCCCTGCTGTGCCTGGCTTCATCCCCGCATGCCTCTCCTCCCCTCTACTCACTCCCCCATGTATCTCTGCCCCCCCCCCCCCCCCCGCCCGTGTGAGCAGCCGCAGCGAGCGACTTACCACCTCCATCATGCCTGCGGCGATTGAAGACGATGCTCACATGGGGGGCCCAGAGATAAATGGGGGAGTGAGGGGAGGAGAGGCATGCGGGGACAAAGCTAGGCACAGCAGGAGAAGAGGCATGGAATCCCCGATGGCATCTGGTCGGCGGTTCATAACGGCGGGCGTTCGGAAGTCAGAGATTCCCTGCCTTTGCCGTATAAGACGGGACTTTTTCTTCCCATTTTTGGGGGAGAAAAAGTGTTTCTTATACGGCGGAAAATACGGTATAATAGCGAAAAGGCAGTAAAAAACACTGGCTCTCACCCACTCTGCAACAATCCTAGATGCCGATGTCCTGCTCCGCATGGTAAACGTAGAGGGACAGGTATAGGTGGGGGAGGTTTGTATCGTCACATGTATCTGGCATCAGGGGATTCCCGCCGGCTAGAAAAAGTGGGCAAAGCCAGCAACAACCAATTTTCACTCCCTGAATTTTCTATTTTTACCTTTTGAATGGCAAGCTTCCCAACTGTTGGTCACTGGGTGACTGGGCTTAACAGGTTGAAAAAAAGGAGAATCAGATTTCAGTTATTGATTTTAAAAATTTTTGCAGCAGAAGATCTATGCCCCGCGGGACTTCACTTAAGGTAGCCATACATCTAGAGATTCTGATTCAATCAAAGCGATCAACTTTATTGGGGGATCCACTTCGGTGTAGTTGATCAAAAGTCGATCGAATAGTGACCCACACACTAAAAGCGATTATGCGATTCACCCTCACTAATCGATCTGATCAATGTTGTGTCTCCATGTTCTGAATGCAAAAATTGATCTAATGATATGTGAACAGTAGTCGCTTCCTGTGTGACCGATATCTTAAATACTGCTCGATCGACTAAGCTGGTCGATTCGACATGAAATCAGTCACTTTTCATCAATTGTGAATTCTGGATAACTCTCGATTTGATAAAATGATCAAATTAAATGGTTGATCTACTAAAAAATTGCTAGATGTATGGGCACCTTTACTGTCCCCGGGGCGCAGATAATCATCTCTGGCTTCTGATGCGCATCGCGTGGCTGCTCACTCCCCTTCATCAGTGCTTACAAGATCATTTGGTGATCTAAATGCTGCATTTATGAATGATCTCTGCTGTAACAAACAGCAGAGATTATTAATAAAAAAAAAAAACGGGTATGTTTTTTTTTATTTTTTTTGAAAAAATACTCAATTTCCAAATAAAATATTGTCATTCGTTTACAAGGGGCATCATAATTGAAGTGCTATAATAGCCAGGACAAATAGGCAGATGAAATGTGTGGGTTTTATTTTAAAACTATTATGGCTGAAAACTGAGAAATAATGAATCGGGAGGACTGCAAGGCAACTAGTATTGTTTGAAAGAAAATAAATATGGCAGCCTCCACATCCTCGCGTTCCCTTTTAAAAGATTGAAAAAGTGCATGGCGGCTCCAACAGCCAATTAAATTTGTCCATTAAAAATTAATGGGTGAAATACAAACTGCAGCGGTTGGTTAACTGTTCATGGCAGTGTCATCAAACTTTTTTACATTCAGTAACTGTAATTCCAGCTTTGAAAAAGTGACAAAGCCACCAACAGACAATTACATTTTACCTATTGAGTTTCAATGGGAATATTTAAATGGTTGTCATTCTTACACGGTTTATGGCAGAGTCCTCAAATTTGGCACATTTGGTGACAGGTTCACATTTTAGAAAAAAAAAATGGGTGGAGCCGCACACGGCCAAACAGATTTATTTGATTTCAGTGTAAAAAGTTGAACTGCTAAAATTCTCCATTTTAAACCAAGCTCCCCAAAAGCATGGACACCTGCAGATTATATTGGCCATGCCACCTTCTGCTCACCTGTTATAGCTTTGCCCTGCAGCAGTGCAGAGGCCAGTCATGTAGGAAAGGATTTGCTTGTAAGGGTGTCTAGATTCAGATTTTCTTCCCCTGTTGGGGGTCACAGGAGTCTAACCAGTGAGTGACAGCCAAGCGTTTCTGCCCAGTAAGACTGCATAGTAGACAGACTAAAGGTGCCCATACATCTAACAATGTATGGGCAGATTAGACCAAAAGATGAACTGAATTAAATCTGATCAGTGAGAGATGGCTGCCTATACGCCACAGGATGATTTCCAATCATTAAATCTTTCAGGAATCGTCCTTGTGAAGCAGCCTCGCTAGCCCCAACCACCGTCCCCCTGGTGCCTTAGCGTGTACCTTATTTGTGTGCTTCCGCCGAGTCTCCACCATACGTCTGCATTTGCGTCCCATGTGACAACCGGCATATACCACGTTGCGCACGTGTGTGACCACCCACCTCACGTGGTATATGGCGGAAGTACGGTAAAGACTCAGCCCGCATTTGGGAGGCGTCAGACAGGTAAAGTATTAGCATGCACGGGCATCAGGGGAAGGGAGAGACATGTGGCATTTTCAAACAGCAGCTCTGGGGGTTCTGGTGCATTTGGTCGTCCCCATTTGGCACGCCATTACCACTGCGCGCCTGAGATTCCCAGCATGTCCGAACGATACATTCAACCAATTTCGGCCCGAAATTAGTCAAATCGTCGAGCAGACCTGCTTGTTGCGACACTGATTTTCATCCAATGCGATCATAATGTTCAAATTGGACGGTTGGTCAGCTGCAAAAACTACAGATGTATGGCCACCTTTACAGTCTGAGATGCAGCAACTTGTTACAAGGAAAGGAGTAATGGTGTCCATAGACATTAAGATTATGGGCAGATTCGACAGACAAATTTTATCTCTTAATCGAATCTGAATAGAGATAAATTTGTCTCTTGTCAAATCTGCCCATACACTACAGGCCTATTCCCATCCGTCAGACGCTATGCGCCAGTAGTGTGTACGGATAGTCGCCCGGAGGTTACTTGGCACCGCGCAGAGGCTGCAACAGGACAGGTAACGTATAAAAGCACATGGGGGGGCTCATTTATACATTGCCGAGGGGGTTTTGTGGTCTTGTCGCTCGCTCGGAAATTGCTGCTGTACCGCCGCACACCCGACCAACCAGCTTCGGCCAGACATCTTGCAGCATGCTTGATAGACTAATTTTTGTCCCAAAATTGGTTGCTTAGTCAGTCGGGCATGCATTTGATGGTCGATCGGCCGCCAAGTCACCTGATGTATGGGCACCTTAAGGGCCCATTCACACCGGTGATTTTGGCAAAGCGCTAGTGCTTTTTAAAGCGCTAGTGCAATAATACCCTATGGGCCGGTTCTCACTTGGGCGAAATGGAAACTTGTAGCCTGCACCATTTTCAGGCGATTTTCCGGCGATTGCGTTTAGTGTTATAGAAGCGCTAAAGGTAAATGCGACAAAATCGCCAAGTGTAAACACCAAAAATCGCCTGAGCAAAACGCTAGCAAAAGCGCTAGCGTTTTGCAAGTGTGAATGGGGCCTTAGTCTTTCATTGGTCTGTCCTCAACATTGACCGGATCTTATCTTGTAACACTTTTCATAGTAGAAATTGAGCCATACACTGATGTATAGGTTTGATAGGCAGGCAAGTAGCGTTGTAAATGGTTGACAGCAGCTACCATTAGTCTCTCATTACTAGTTTATTCGTTTTTGGTGCTGTTAAAAGGAGTTGTAACTTATCTTTATTGTACTGCTTGCAGAAAGTCCCTCACATCTTTTCCTAACAGGAAGTGGGAGAGTCTCTTCAAAAAGGGCAGACTGAGCACCCAAATACATTTTCTTTATCTTCCAGTTTAGGGAGCATTCGAATCTGTCTTTTATTCCTGTCCCTAGGACCCCTGTGATTAGTACTACAGCCATGGGTTATGTAGTGAGAGAAAATTAAGTGAGGACATAGATTTTAACTATTTCCACACTACTAAAAACATTTTCTGCGCTTTTGTCTGTAAAATGTCATAGGCCTGGGACCCAGTGCTTTTCTGAGTGCCTGAGACTTTAAAAGCTCTTGCCAATGTAATGCTTTGTGAGAGATCCCACGTGGGGCATGTGATAGATATATATATATATATTTATTTATTTTTATTTTTTTTGCTGCAGTGTTAAGATGTTGCTGCTGTAGCCACGTTTTTCTATATGCCATTACTTACTGTGTTGTCTTCCTGTTGCAGTTCATATTGGTGACATATATATATATATATTTTTTTTTTTTAATTGGCGTGCTCTTTTACGGAATAACTGATGCAGTCTGTTCTGTCAGAAGATCATGCCTCTTGGATTTTGTTTTCTGGTCTTGGGAGGGTGGTTGTTTTTAATTGATGCTGAGTGATTCTAGCCATTATTGACTGGCTTGTGCTTGTCGGAAAGTGTCTTCTGCATCCATTACCACAGTCCTAGAATTCCCTGATTGGTGTTTAGCCGCATTGTGAACCCAGCAAAAAAGCATCTTGTACATCTAAAAAGGGAAAATTGGCAATGTGTTGTGAAGCGCTCTGGAACCTTCCCAGACTGTTGCAGCAGTTGCCCATCTCTTGAAAGAGACTGGGTTTTACACATGCTATTTATAAGCCTTTTTCTCTGCTCATCTTTCCAGCCATCTCTGCGCCATTTACTTTTTAATGGTCATGATGCAAAGTTTTTTGGCTCATACAGCAAATCTTCTTCTCTTTTAAATGAGAGTTCCACATGTTCTATATTATCTACATTCATCCAATTTTTTTCCATTTCTCCCAAAGATCTCATTATTTGTAGGCAGGGCTGTGGAGTTGGAGCAATTTTTAGGTACTCGGAGTTGGAGACGGTGGTTTCATGAACGGAGTCGTGAGTTGGATGATTTTTGTACCGACTCCACAGCCCTGTGTGGAGGGGCACTCCATCTTCAGGAACCAAATCCTTTTAACCCCTTTTTTTTTCACACTTTTGCCCTTCGTTTTGTTCGGACTTTAATATCTGTATAATTGTATTTCAAAAAAAGTATTTGACTCTAAACTTCATTTCCATCTACCAAACTAATATTTAGTTTCAAACGTAAAAAGTAGTGTTTCTAGACCAGACTTGTGACTTTGAAAATATTAAAATATTTATTCATTTATTTTTGGTATGTGAAGTGGCATGACTGTCATCTGTTGCCCTGCACTGTCCAATCAGCTGGCATGATGCTGAGTGAGAGGAGTATTTTCAGCTGCTTAGCTCTGTGGACCGAACAGCAGCTCTGTTGACAGGGCAGCGGGCCTATCTGAGTCATAGGACTGGTTAATTGGAAGTTAATCAGCATTCTTGATAAAACAATACACATATTTCAACTATGTGTGTTCCTGTTTGCTGGGTATCCACCTGTAAGGTAAAGTACTAGGATTTTCTATGCAGACGTTGATTTGACTTTATTCAAGTGCTAATCACATTCCAGTAGGCTTCCTGATACCAAAGTGTATAAAGTACGTCTTTCACTGCATGTTATTGCCCAGAGTAAGGACACATGAGATGTGTTTATGAACCGTTGTTTTGGGGCACGATAAAATACCTTCTGTAGAACACTGAAGAAGTTCTGCTATACTAATAATCTATTGACATCTGGTTCCAGTGGGGCAACAGAAGTTCTTGCCAAGTAACGCTTCGCCTTTGTGCCAAGATCATAGAGATGCTCTGTTATATTCTCTTCAACATTTGTAGTCTAGCAACAAAGCTTATTCATTCACTGATTTTTTTTTTTTTTTTTTTTTTTTTTAAATGAAAACCAGCTGGAACCCTACCTTAGAGTGGAGCTTTAATTAAAGTTTAGACTTTGTAGTAATGTCAGCGCTACCAGATTTTAATTTTAATTTTTTTTAATACTTTTAATTTGTGGAAACCAGTTTTTCTTGACATGAAGTATTCTGTGGAGGGTCCTCATGTGACCTACTACCAGTACAGAAGAGCACATGTTCTGTCTACCAGGAACACTGTGGGTCTGGTGATCTGTGAGCAGTGCTGCTCATCAGGATTCCAGATATCCGGGTAACCTGGATATCCGAACTTTTTTACGCTGACCGATTCGGATTCCGGATTTTTTTAAAAATCCGGCTGGCTATCTGCGGATATTTGGGCGCATATCACGGATATGCTGCTATGATGAGACCTATCGTCTTGGCTTGCTGAATGCTCACTGAGAGACATGCTCCAGTGCTGGTGGACTAGCAACTAAGGGCTGTACACAGTTATAAACCTAAAGCTGTTCAGTGATTAACACTACAATATTGTTAAATCGTTAATTAGATTGATTGATGTCATTGTATGACAGTCAGTGTGTGCTCCAGTGCTGCTGGTCTAGCAGTGATAAACCAAAAGCTGTTCAGTGATTAACCCCTTCACTAGTACTACACTATTGTTAAATAATTAATTAGCTTGATGTCATTTGTGTGACAGTGTGTGCTGCAGGCAGCTGCGATGCGTCTGTCTGTGTGCTGTGCACAGACCAGGCCAGCTGCTGCCTGCTGGCCAGCTATTAGCCTTAGGTATAGGTTAGGGATTAGGGTATAGGATTACTGTGTTATTGTGTAGTTAGTACTGTAGTACTGCAGTCAGTGCTAGTAGTTAGAGTAGTAGTACTACTGTGTTAGTTTTCTACAGAACTGCTGTGCTGTGAGCAGTGGCAGTGTGACAGTTAGTGTGCACCAGTGTCTTCTCCTCTGCTGTCTGTCACGTGTGGCACTTGCCACGTCCGACATACTCCGGGCACACGTTACACCTGCTGCTGCTGCATTGCCCTGCTCCTGCTGCCTGTGCAGCTCCCACCGCCAGGCCTGGGTGCCACAGGCCACTGATACCACCTATATTTAACCCAAAACACAATTGCTGCATACATTTTTGGAGGTGTCTTGGCTGAAAACTGCCATGTCCCAGTTGTGCGGTTGGACTTTGGACACAATGTGGGCTGCACGTCCGCTGTCTGGAACCTAGGCCTAATGGTAATTGACAGCTTTTTTTTTTTTTTTTTGGGGGGGGGGGGGTGTATTATAAGTCCCTACACCATCAATTAGTGTTCCTCTTTACAAAATGATGATGCTACATGCTTCATCTACCCTAAAAACGTTTTAGAAGCAATTTAAAGGCCACTTCCGTTTTTTTTCTATCCGGATATCCGAATTTGCCCAGATATACCGGATACTAGGGTCAGATATCTGATTCGGATCGGAAAATTTTGAACTCTGATATCTATCCGGATCCGAATCTGATCCGTATTATGAAAAGGGGTATCCGAGCAGCACTGTCTGTGAGCACTGTCTGCAGTATCTTTGTTTTGACTATTCCATGTACCCTGCAGGGTAGGTTTGGAGTGAGATAAAGGGAGTGGGAAAGCTACTCATACTTTTCTGTTTCAGTAAATATACATTTGCCGTCTTAAAACAGACGGTATTTGCAACTATTCAGCTTTGTCAGCAAGAAATTTTTTTTCCATAATGCGTCACTACTGAATATGTAAATAATCCCTCTGTCTCAAGAAGCCACACATCCGCTGCCACTGAAGTGCAAAGTGTGCCTATGGCCTGGTACTTTTGAGCCATACTAATCCAACATGCAACAGCGGTTTTGGAGTCATTGCTCCTCATCAGTGCAAGGCATTGATTGATATGACTCTTTCGGGTGACAGCTTGCTGGAGCACTGTGCACAATCATGCTTTGTTTTCGGTCAAATAAATTCAACCTTGTCATTTGATGAAATCGAGCATGGATTATACCACAAGCATTGTACAGCTTGATGCAGTGCTAAGGCATATTGATCACCACTCCCCTTGCACAGAGATGTTTTTAATATGCACATTCAGACTTTTGGCTAAACTGCTTTGGATGTTAGGATAATAGATGTGTGGCAGATTTGATCAATGTGCTAAAATTGGCCTTGAAATCAAGGGAAACTTGTGTACAACCAGCATTAGATGCTACATTGAAAAGAGATGACATTATGCAGATATATTGTAAAATGGCCTGTGCACATGTGGTGTTACTCATAAGAGAAAAGTCCTAAATAACAGAATTGGAGTGTTTTTTTTTTTTTTTTTTTTGGTCCCTTGAGGTCTGGCCCACATAGGACAAACCGTGCAGTTTGTTCTAAGTGGGCCAGACCTCAAGGGACCTCAAAACGAGGCTTAATGAACATAAAAGCAATATACGCCACTATGAGTCCCTAAGAAAGAAAGGAGAGACAGAGAAGAAACAGTGAATATCCCCTAGCAAGGCGTTTTGATGAGTCTGGCCATAGTGTGAGTTGGCTTCAGTGGCAGGTGCTGGAAGTGGTCCAGCACCACGAAGGTAGAGATTTTCGAAATGCTTTGCTTCGACGAGAAGCGTGATGGATGGGCAGGCTGGGTACACAATCCCCCAACGGCCTTAGCATAGACTTTGAAGTTTTGTGTGTGTGTGTGTGTGTGTGTGTGTGTGTGTGTGTGTGTGTGTGTGTGTGTGTGTGTTTTTTTGTTTTTTTTGTTTTTTTTTTAAGGGTTAATATTGTGCAAGACGGTTGTGCCCATCCCCCAATTAATGAAGTGGGTGTGTTAAGATTTGTATGTCTATATCACTTTATCAGTGTTCAGATGATTAAGCACTTGATAAAGGGCATTGGCACCGCTTCTTGAATGATAAATAAAAATATTGAAGATTTCACCTAGAAGGGTCGAGTCCAGATTTGGATTGTAGGTGTATGAAAAGCTGAAATTACGAACCAGTGAGGTAAATCAGACGTTCGGCAAATACCGGTACCTCAACTCCTGTAAGAAAATGTCAATTCACAAAGACTAGAGCAATGCGGTAAAGCCAAGTGAGATATTCAGTATTGAAGTAAAAGCTCTGATCTGTTGGAAACTAGCAATCAGCATGTGATAACATTGACAGACTAAAGCTGAGTGCCGATAGGAAGAGTCTTTCTTGCATCTCACCCGATTGGATCTAATGTACGGATAGGCAGGACATGAGAAATACACATTCAGAGGCTTTTCTGTATCCCTGTAGATGTGCAGATCTATATAGTGATACACAGAAGAGCTCCCTCTAGTGGCATGCATGCACATTTAAAGTGATGCACAAAGTCTTATGCTCTCTACCAAACAAGTCTTACGGCACAGGAACGACTCATGCAGACCAGTCTGCACATACCGAGCAGGGCTTGGTAATTTGAAGCAATGGGGTTTTTTGTTACCGAACTTCTACCGCGCGTGTAGTAATCTTTGTGAATTGGTAAAATAAAGTCTAAAATACAGAGTGTAGTATTTTACAGAACCTTGTCAGATTCAAATTGTTAATTGTGGGTGGCCTTTTTTTTCATTGAGGTGTACGAACTGATCTGTTCACATCTGTGTAAGTAATCTTGCAGCACTGGCACCAAACACTGCAACTGCTAATGTCATAGCGAACCTGAATGGTTAATATTGTGTAGCTTTGTTTGGCGCAGGCCAGTCCTGGTTCCACCTTGTCTGTGCATGTCTATTTCTTCCTGACCTTTTCACACGCCTTCAAGGCCTCTCTCTTATTGCTGAAAGTACTGAATGTGAGCGGTTTCTGTGTAAGCAAACATAAACAATCCTTTCTAGACAGTAGCCATTGTGGAACAATGCCTACTGACACTTATGCATGGTCTGATATGATCTACACTCAGGACACCGCGTATTTCCGTGTTTATACAGAGCTGTAATGGTGAAGTCGACAGATGTCCAGTAGGCTCTGTAAGCAGTATTTCTAGCGTCTGACCTCTTAATTTAGGCTCACATGGTACAAAATGTTTACATATATTTTCTGCAGACCATCCCTGACTGACTTTACTGTGATATATGGAGGAAATAATTAACTGTACACAGCACAAAAACAAATTTGCTAAATTTAGAATAATAGTTACTAGATATTTGCTTTTTTTGTTTAATGCTTTCGGGTTACGTGCAGAATTTGTAAGTGATCGGTGGCATAACTGCTTGTATATGGGATTTGAAAATTTTTTGGGAAACAAAACAGTGGTTTTAACAGTCCTGTAACCTTTCCAGAGGCGGACCTTGTTCACAGCATGACTCTTGTTACCTCTTAACTACAGAGACTGAAAGGCAGATGAAGAAGCCTTTTCAAAAAAATTTCTGTATTCCTTTTCAAACTATTATTATTATTTAGTATTCACATGGAGCTGACATCTTCCACAGCGCTTTACAGGGTATAGTGTCTTGTCATGAACTGTCCCCAGAAGAATTCAGTCTAATCCCTACCATAGTCATGTGTCCATCATAGCCTAGGGTTATTAGGGTGAAGATCATTAACTTATCTGTATGTTTATGGGGTGTTAGAGGAAACCAGAGAAGAATTATAGGCTTCTCTGTTTTGGGGCAAGTATGTCCACCCCCCCCCCCCCCCCCCTCTCCAAGGTTTGCCTTGAGTACACTTTAATGCCATCTCAACAGATCATTTTAACCTTTAACTGAGGTGTGTATGCTGCTCGAGAATCACTGGCTATCTCTTGCCTGCTATTGTTCCATGAATATCTCTGGGTAGCTATATTTTAAACTGGTAAATCCCCCTCATTCTGTGCAAAATGGGCTTTGTTTAACCCTACAGGTAGAGTGTAATGGAATAATGGGCTCACCTAGGGATTCTGAAGTCAGTCTTTCCCCCCCCCCCCCCCCCCCCCCCCATCATTTTGCCCCTGGGTCTACTTTAATATATTGACTATCTGGGGGGGGGGGGGGGGGGGGCTGGGGGTATGATTTGAATAGATTAGTTGCTTTCATGTAGTTTACGTCGTGCACTTGTCGTGTTAATAGTTGCTGACCTAGTCCCTATTGTAGAGGCTGCCCTTTAGTCTCTGTCCTAATTTTTTATATTTTAGTATTTGGACAGCGCCGCATAATATGTTAGCGCTATATAGAGTATATGGTATTGCCACTAACTGTCCCTCAAAGGGGCTCACAATGTAGTCCCTACCATAGTCATATGTCTATGTATGTATCGTGTAGTTCATGTATCATAGTCTGGGGCCAATTTAGGGAGAAATGAATTAACTTATCTATATGTTTTTGGGAAAACCTATAGATTGCAAAATTGCAATGAAACAGAAGAGGGGAAATGTGCAGGATAAACTTTAAAATGCCGAATCACAAGAAAATTGCATAGCTTTGCTATTGCAGTTATTTTTTCCCTGCGCTCCTGTGCTTTGTACACAAACGTAAACGCACAAAAATATACAGCAGCACTCACGTTTCTCAAGCAAAATTTTGCCATGCTAATGGAAACATACCTCTGTTTCTTTTGGAAAGCCCTTGTGCTTTTTCGGATTGCAATTGATTTGCAAAAACAGCCAGTGGAAAATGGTCCATACTTTAGAGACACACTTTTCAGCTCTCAGCTGAGCAATATGTACTGTTTTGTTGAGGGGGCGGGTGGGCGTACATATTGTGGTCACACTCTAGGAACTTTATATGAAGTTCCTACAGAAACTGAAGGAATTGTGGGACAGCAGTCTGTTCCTTTGGATCATTACAGGGGATACCAGTGGAGCTTAAGAACACTTGTCCACTGTTCTCAGCTCATCCTCAACCAGTATGACCATTCCAGTCAGAAATCTTAAAGTGGGCATGTACCTTAAAGGACGACCGTAGGTGAGAAAGAGTTGAACTTACCCGGGGCTTCTAATGGTCCGCTGCCGACGTCCTGTGCCAGTTCAGCCACTCACCGATGCTTCGGTCCCCGCCTCCGGTTCACTTCTGGAATTTCCGACTTTAAAGTCGGAAAACTACATCTCCTGCATGGCTGTGTCCTCGCTCACCAGGAGCATACTACGCACGTGCAGACCATACTGGGCCTGCAAAATACACTTCTGGTGACGTCAGCGGGAACAAGGGCGTGGCTGTGCAGGCGCAGTCATTTTCAGACTTAAATGACGGAAATTCCAGAAGGGAACCGGAGGCAGGGAGCGGAGCATTTGGTGAGTGGCTGCGCGGGCACAGGACATCTGCGGGGGACCATTAGAAGCCCCAGGTAAGTTCCACATTTTTTTTTCTTTTCTCCTCCTACCCTCCCCCCCCCCCCCCCCCCCCTACAGTCAGAAAACTGAAGTGAGAAGATAATATGGAGGATACCATATATATATATTTACTTTTAAATTTGTACCCAAGGTCACGTGACATGATAAACATGTGGATGTATGTACAGTGAAAAACATACTTATAACTGGGCTGTTTTACTTGCATTGTTTTGCTGCCTGAAGGAGTTTAATTTCTAAAACGACCAACCAGAAAAAAGTTAGCCCAGGCTTTGCTTGCCAGTAATCTAAAAACGTTTTAATTTCTAGGCATGGAGGTGACGGCTTCTGCCTTGTCCATACCTTGTCCTGAATATAGCAAACCTCACTGATGAGCAGATTAACGCCATAAAAGTTTTTTCCTGGAAAAATACAACTTCCGAGAGCATGAACTACTGACCTTTTTTCTATTTATTTTTTTTCTAACTCTTGGACACTTGTTATGCTGGCACTGAGCAGAGGCAACAAAACAGGCCCTCAAAACTCACCTTTTCACTCTGGCCTACTACCCCTCACAAGTGCTCTAAACCCACAGCTGAACTCTGGTCCCCTAGCTTTCGTGTCCCTACCTCTCCCTCTAGATTGTAAGCCTTTGGGCAGGGTCCTCCTCCTTTTCTGTCCTACCTGATCATGCACCTCCATTACTGTGAACCCATACTATTCATTTGAGTGAACCTAACTTGCCTAATCTCCATGCTCCATCCAGTGACTAAGCATTACCTTGTACTCATACTGTGCTGCGTGATCTTTTTTTCTTGTATTCCTGTATTGTCATATTGCTGTAGGTCACCCCTAAATCATGTCTGTAACCTAAGCTAATTCCCAGCGCTGCGTATTATGTTGGCGCTTTATAAATAATTAAATCTAGTTTGTAAATGTTTAAAGTTAAAATTAAAACCCTGGAATATCTAAAAAAAAATCATTTATAGGAGTAGGAGCATACATACAATTGTTTTCACAGTTTATTTTCACCTCTGGTTTACGGTAAACAATACTAGTTGCCTTGCAGTCCTGCTGATCTTCTTTGGCTGTAGTGGTGTCTAAATCCACCCACCAGAAACAAGCGTGCATCGAATCTGATCTGACTTTGGTCAGAACATCCGATCTGCATGCTTGTTCTTGGTATATGGCTATAAGGCAGAGGATCAACAGGACTCCCAGGCATGGTTTTATTATTGATTTAGTACTAGTAAAAAGGCCGGCCCGCTTACCCCTCCCAAAGCGCACACAGACGCGTCCCGATCGCCCAAGCCCATTGCTGTCCAAAGTATATGCACACAGGGAGATGTTGCTTGCTTGGCAGTTGGAAAAAGCTGTTATTCCCCACAATGCAATGATGTTCAGACAGCAAACTGTCAGGTCTGGAAGCACGGACACAGGAGGACGCAGGGACACGGGTTTTATTATATAGCATTTATACTGTCTAACACAGCACTTGCGCAGCACTGTACTTCTTGTTGCTTACCTGTACTTCATAGGGGCTCATACTCTAATTCCTACCATACTCTTATGTATATGTATGTATCGTGTAGTGTATGTATGCTCTAGTGCCAATTTAGGGGTAAACCATTAACCTATCTGTTTTTGTTTTTGTTACGTAGCAGGAAAGCAAAGTCTCTAGAGGAAACCCATACAGACACTGGGACAACATACAGTGGTTTGCAAAAGTATTCGGCCCCCTTGAAGTGTTCCACATTTTGTCATATTACTGCCACAAACCTGAATCAATTTTATTGGAATTCCACATGAAAGACCAAGTGGTGTACATGTGAAAAGTGGAACGAAAATCATACATGATTCCAAAAAAATTTTAACAAATAAGTGGGGTGTGCGTAATTATTCAGCCCCCTTTGGTCATTAGTGCAGTTAGTGGCCCATAGACATTGCCTGATGAGTGCTAATGACTAAATAGAGTGCACCTATGTGTAATGTAATGTCAGTACAAATACAGCTGCTCTGTGACGGCCTCAAAGGTTGTCTAAGAGAATATTGGGGGCAACAACACCATGAAATCCAAAGAACATACCAGACAGGTCAGGGATAAAGTTATTGAGACATTTAAAGCAGTCTTAAGCTACAAGAAGATTTTCAAAGCCTTCCCACGGAGCATTGTTCAAGTGATCATTCAGAAATGGAAGGAGTATGGCACAACTGTAAACCTACCAAGACAAGGCCGTCCACCTAAACTCACAGGCCGGACAAGGAGAGCGCTGATCAGAAATGCAGTCAAGAGGCTCATGGTAACTCTGGACAAGCTGCAGAGATCTACAGCTCAGGTGGGAGACTCTGTCCATAGGACAACTATTAGTCATGCACTGTACAAAGTTGGCCTTTATGGAAGAGTGGCAAGAAGAAAGGCATTGTTAACAGAAAGCATAAGAAGTCCAGTTTGCAGTTTGCCACAAGCCATGTGGGGGACACAGCAACCATGTGGAAGAAGGTGCTCTGGTCAGATGAGACCAAAATTGAACTTTTTGGCCAAAATGCAAAACGCTATGTGTGGCAGAAAACTAACACTGCACATCACTCTGAACACACCATCCCCACTGTCAAATATGGTGTAGGCAGCATCATGCTCTGGGGGTGCTTCTCTTCAGCAGGGACAGGGAAGCTGGTCAGAGTTGGTGGGAAGATGGATGGAGCCAAATACAGGGCAATCTTGGAAGAAAACCTCTTGGAGTCTGCAAAAGACTTGAGACTGGGGCGGAGGTTCACCTTCTAGCAGGACAATGACCCTAAACATAAAGTCAGGGCAACAAAGGAATGGTTTAAAGCAAAACATATCCATGTGTTAGCATGGCCCAGTCAAAGTCCAGATCTAAATCCAATCGAGAATCTGTGGCAAGATCTGAAAACTGCTGTTCACAAACGCTGTCCATCTAATCTGTCTGAGCTGGAGCTGTTTTGCAAAGAAGAATAGGCAAGGATTTCAGTCTCTAGATGTGCAAAGCTGGTAGAGACATACCCTAAAAGACTGGCAGCTGTAATTGCAGCAAAAGGTGGTTCTACAAAGTATTGACACGGGGCTGAATAATTACGCACACCCCACTTTGCAGTTATTTATTTGTAAAAAATGTTTGGCATCCTGTATGATTTTCGTTCCACTTACATGTATACCACTTTGTACTGGTCTTTTATGTGGAATTCCAATAAAGTTGATTCATGGTTTGGGCAGTAATGTAACAAAATGTGGAAAACTTCAAGGGGGCCGAATACTTTTGCAAGCCACTGTACAAACTCTGTGCAGATAGTGCCCACTGCCCAGGCTGGGATTCTAGCTGAGGACCCAAAGTTGCAAGACTGCCCAATTTAAAACGAAATAAATGTCAGCTTCCATATCGCCTTTACTTCAGATATTCCCCACTGGTCAAAGCATACAGCTTTTATCCCATACTGTTCCTGTTGAAGGGGTCACATGATTATCTGACACGGGAATAAAAACCTGTCATCAGATTGACTTCACTTACACATACTGTATGAGCAAACGTAAGGTTTTGGCTTATGTTTCTTCTCATCAGGCGTTCTACCCATAAAGTGCTTGACTTAGTTATTTTCTTCTAAACTTGAGCTCTGGTATGTGGTTTTCATATTTTTGTTACTTTTTGCTGTAACTGTTTTCAGGATGTAAGTGAACTGTATGACTTTAGTGCACAGGCTTTATTAAATAAACACCCCCTTACATTCCATGGTGGGGCTGTATCAGGCTCTGTGTAAAGTATCTTAATCCTTTCCCTGCTGTAGCAGCTGTGTTTGAGCGCTCGCTGAAACTCTGCAGCAATAGAGCTGTCATGCTGTTATTACTAGCGGTCAGGCAGTATCTCTTCATAGCACTATGAAATGCATTATAAGCGAATGGGTGCTGTGTAATAGTCCGCGTCTGAACCTGTTACAGAATGCACATTACACTACTCTAAACAAAGTCAGTTACCAAGGCTAGTTCCATAAAATGTTATGCACTGTCCAAATGTACTTTTTTTTTTGTTTTGTTTTTTATCAAGATGCTTAAAGGGAACCTGTACTGAGTAAAATTATTTAAAATAAACACATGAGGTAACTTCAAATGCAACCCACCTTTTTGAGTATTCCCTTTTTCAAACACTTTATTTATCCATCTACCTGTGATATACTGCACAATTTGGGCTCCCGTTGTCTTTGTGTTTTTTCCCAGTACCCTATACTCTCTGTAGTATGTTTTTCTTCTGGTTTTTAGGGTCTAAAAGTTTGTGAACAAATGTTATGGCTTTTAGACCTTAAAGAAAATCTGTACCAATAAAAACTCTCCTAGGGGGTCCTCACCTCGGGTGGGGGAAGCCTCCGGATCCTATTGAGGCTTCCCCGTCCTCCTCGGTCACACTGTGCTGGCGAAAATCCTCCCGGAGCGGCGGCGATGTAAATATTTAGCTTTTTGGCTCAAGCACAGGCGCAGTATCCACTCCTTCCCACGGAGATGGACGGAAATTGCAGATCTCCGTCAGGCCACTCTACTGCGCAGGCGCAAGTCTCCTGCGCAGTAGAGCGGACCCGACGGAGATCGGCTATTTCCGCCTATCTTCGTCAGAGCCGCAACAGCGCCCCCCCCCCCCCCCCCCCCGCTGGAGCCTGGAAAGGTAAATATTGAACAGACTGTCGGGTCTGTCAGGCCGCTGTTCGGAGGGCTGCAGCGAGACCCACGTGAGACAGAGGAGGATGGGGGAAGCCTCATTAGAATCCAGAGGCTTCCCCCTCCCAAGGTGAGTACCCCCCAGGGGACTGTTTTATTGTTAGTGTCTCTTTAAATCTGGGAATAATGCAAGGGAGGTTAATGGCTGACATATCTTCAGTGTTGTCTCATGAAAAGATATAAACTAATAAGATGGTTACACATAGGTGAGAGAGGCTCCCACTTTTGTGAGATACTGTGAATCCTGTTGATAGTATTATTGTGCTCCACCTAGATTGTCACTGGCAGAGCGAGCATACATGTGCATGGCTATTGGAGAATGGAGGAAATACAGCAATTTAAATTGTGAAACACAAATAGCCTCTTCTTTGGGCTCCACCTAGTGCTGGTAACATCCGTATAGCAGCCAGACTGAGGACATTTGTCTCAAACCAAAAGTCACTTTTCTGCTCAGTGTCTGGTTATATTATATAATACATTTGACTGAATGAACATACCTAAGCATTGAGAAGGCAACTGGATCTAATCAGTCAGTTCTGCTCGGTTTTATTGAATGTTACGAATCTGTGAAAACTTTCTTGACTTTTATTTCTGCTGTGGTTTTCTGATTGCCTCTCTGTGTTTAGGCAGATGTGATTGGTGTTTAATGTCTGAATACAATATGCGCTGCTGTTTGTGGCTATGCAATCTTCTCCTCTGGATTACGCCTGCACTGCAGATTCTGGCTTGTGCTCACATATTCCCCTTGTACTTTTTCCCTCACTTTCTGGGAACTGTTAATGCGTTTGGCATGCTGAAATGTGCTGTCATCGCAATACCTGTTTTTGAAATCTTAAGTTGGCAAACCTTACATGGATGCAAGAGGGGAAATATTCCCTGCTTTGGTTAAACCGCTGAAAACATCAGTCACAGCAGAACAGTGGTCAAAGCTAGTGCAAACCATAATAACAAAGTGTGTTTTGTTTAACATGCTTTTAGACATGCCCCATGGGAATGTATTTGATGCAGAACACATTCAGATTTTTTCTTTTGTTTAATTTATATTTGTCTCCATAATTGCTGTATTTTATAAATTTGATAGAACTACTCCTATGAGGCAGTGTTCACAGTGGTCAGTTGGGTCCCCTGATGGCGGCCTTTGCTGAAACCTGGTAGGGAATAGAGATGTGGGCATTACCCTCCGAGGACCACTGCACATTGCACTTTACGTGCATATTATCGAAAGGCGCATTTATGCATCTGGGTCCTGTGCCATACCCATGATGGGAGTATCCGCTTTTAACCTGCATTGTATATATGTTGACTTTATTTGATTAAATTAACTGCATGTGATCTGACCCATTGTGCTGGTTTATTTGGGTGATGGTCACCTGTCAAGTTGTTAAAGCACTGGGTGGCTGCAGATCGCTTTGGCAAAGAGCGCTGAGGAATTGAGGTGCGTTTCAGAATTCTGCATGTTAACTCCCTGCCCATACAGTTTTATGGGCTTGTTCACAGTACAGCCTTGTAATGGAAAAGATTTTAACGTGCTGCATGCAGACTAGTCCATGTCCAGTCTCCATTGCAGTTCAGTCATTATAACCCATTACAGCGCGTGTGTTATACAACTGACCACTGTGAACCTAGCCGAAGTCTGCATCTCCAGTGAACTTACCATTCCTATCAAAAGTTATCGAGAAAGCAGTCGCCAACCAGCTAGAAGCCAGGCTTACAGATAACAACATCTTTGATACTTTTCAGTCAGGATTCAGGAAAAGGCACAGCACTGAAACAGCATTAGTCCGAGTAATGAATGATCTACTTACTGCAAGGGACAAGGGTGATTGCTCAATTCTGATTCTTCTTGACTTGTCAGCAGCATTTGATACTGTGGATCATGAAATTCTTATCCAGCGACTGAAGACTTACTGTGGCCTAAGGGGTACTGTTCTTAGATGGTTTCAGACCTTCCTATCTGGCAGGACACAGCAAGTATGTCTGGGCACACACTACTCTAATCCAGTGCCACTTGCCTATGGAGTTCCACAGGGTTCTGTACTTTCACCATTACTCTTTGCAGCCTACATGCTCCCACTGGGCAAAATAATCCAGAACTATGGCCTAGGATACCATTGTTATGCAGATGACACACAACTGTATCTGTCCTTCAAGCCTGGCACCCAAGACCCTTCAGCATCCATAAATGCATGTCTAGTGGATTTACAAAATTGGATGAACACCAGCTGGCTGAGGCTGAACTCTGACAAAACAGAGGTGTTGGTGGTAGGTGGTCCACACATGATGGATAAAGTTCAAAACGCTCACCACCTCAAACTAGCAATTGGGGGAGATACTGTACAGTATAAAGACTCTGTGCGAAACCTTGGGGTGATCCTGGATGGAAATCTAAAACTCAGACAGCAGGTATCAGCTGTCGTCAAGTCTTCCTTCTTCCATCTAAGAAATATAGCGAAAATCAAACACCTTATCCCAGCTGAAGACCTACCTGCCCTGGTTCACGCATTTGTATCCTCCCGCCTAGACTACTGCAACGCCCTGTTCATCGGATCTACAGATAAGGCTCTGCGCCCCTTACAGCTAGTACAGAATGCTGCAGCCAGACTCCTAGCCAATGCCCCCCGCAGCTCACACATCACCCCAGTACTGAAAACTCTTCACTGGTTGCCAGTAAAATGGAGAATCAATTTTAAGATCTGCCTGCTGACATTCAAGGCTCTACACCACATGGGACCCAAATACATAGCGGATCTATTGGAACTTTATGCCCCTTCACGCACCCTCCGCTCTGCCAACAAGATGAAGCTGGTTATTCCCAGGATACACTTAACATTTGGTGTTCGGGCCTTTTCCTACGCAGCCCCTACTCTATGGAACTCACTTCCACAATCAGTACGAGAGGCTCCTTCTCTGGTCAGCTTTAAAAAAAGGCTAAAAACTCACCTCTTTTCCCGAGCCTTTGAGACTGCATAATGCAGGGTCACAGCGCTTTGAGTCCCCAGGGAGAAAAGCGCTATATAAATATTATTGTTATTGTTATTGTTATTGTTAATGTCCCTGCACAGTCCCAGGTATGCTCAGGAGGGATTTGTGCAACTCCTGGTGAATGCACTATACACTATACAATAAATACACACTATACAGTAAAAAGATTACATTTTACAATTTCAAAAAAAGATTGAATATATCTCTATCTCTATCTCTCTCTCTCTCTCTCTCTCTCTCTCTCTCTCTCTCTCTCTCTATATCTATATATATATCTATATCTATATATATATCTATATCTATATATATATCTATATCTATATATATATCTATATCTATATATATATCTATATCTATATATATATCTATATCTATATCTATATATCTATATATCTATATCTATATATCTATATCTATATATATATCTATATCTATATCTATATCTATATATATATATATCTATATATCTATATATCTATATATATATCTATATCTATCTCTATATATATATATATATATATATATATATATATATATATATATATATATATATATATATATATATCTCTATATATATATATATATATATATATATATATATATATATATCTATATATATATATATATATATATATATATATATATATATATCTCTCTCTCTCTATCTATCTATATATATATATATATATATATATATATATATATATATATATATATATATATATATATATATATATATCTCTATATCTATCCAAGCAATTATTTTTCCAGCGTTGTGGGTTACTAGTTCTGACAGTGGCGTTACATTATCCATATTCCTCCACTGACCCTTCTTTTTACCTTTTTAAGGTCCTGACGATATGTGATTATAGTGTGAATTCTATTTTCTGTAGGATGTCAGTGTATGTTGTGTTAATATAGATAAGGGCGGGCTTACCATAGTTTCTGGGCGCTGATTGGTGGTGTTGGAGACAGAACTAACCTGCTTGAATGTTGGGAGTGTTGACACTGCAGGTGGGGAGGCACCTGCGCTGCCTGTGATGGGCTTTGTATTTTGGTATCACAAAGAAGCTAAAAGGGGAAGAAGAGTTTTAAAACTTGTATCTGAGTCTTTGGAGTGGATGGGTCAGCATTTATTTCGATGACCAATTGGATTTCAAAACAGTACCTCCCATTTCTATAGAGGTTTGCAGTGTAGTTAGTCCATTGTTCTGCATTCTTTTGTCAGAACACAGGTGGGCCAAAGTGCATTGGACTAGTGATGGAGTATGTAGCTACTCATAATCAAAATGTAATTACTACTGCCCGCGGCAGAGGGGGGTTATCTTACCTATGCTGCCGCCTATAGCCAATGAGTTCCGCTTGCTGTACACGTAGCTCCACCACTTCCTCCTTCAACCCAAAAGAATGAAATAGTGGCGTTACGTGGACTGCGAGCGGAATGCATCAGCAATAGGTAGCGGCATAGGTACATTAGCGCTACTCATGGCAGAGGGTGTTATCTAATTTAAATTTTTGATTACAGGTAGATACATACTCGTAGCTACCATCAAAACATTGGGTATCGTTGCAAGGGAATGCTGTTGCAGTAAGATTTGCCTTTTGAGGTACTAGCTGTTTAGGGAATATATACAGGCCCCCCACAATCAGATATTTGATATGGTTACATTCTAGGCATGTCTTCTGACTCTAATGTAACCAACTCCGATGTCGTCGTCTTAAAGGGGACCTTCTGCAAGAAGTGTATGGAGACGGTTATGTTCCTTTTAAACAATACCAGTTGCCTGGCTGTCTAGCTGATCTATTTAGTGGCAGAAGTGTCTGAATTGCACCAGAAACGAGCATGTGGCTAATCTTATTAGATCTGACAGTGTCAAACACCTGATCTGCTGCATGCCTGTTCAGGGTCTATGGCTAAAAGTATTAGAGGCAGAGGACCAGCAGCACAGCCTTGCAACTGGTATTGCTTAAACACAAATATGGCCGCCTCCATATACCTCGCACCTCAGGTTCCCTTTAAAGAGCAAGCGACACCCATGCTAACCTAGAAATAAAAAACACATATATAAGTAGATAAATACTACTTCTACTTACATAACAGATGTATTGTGCCATCTACGTAATGATTCCTGTGAATTTATAAAGGAAAAGCAGAAAAACCTATTCTAGGCAGTGGCCATCTTGCCAAGCTAATGCTGACATCATATCCTCCCTGACTCTTGTCCCGTCCCCCCCCCCCCCCCCCCCTTCTCTTGCTCATTGTGTATTCATTAGCTGCCCTCCTCCCAGGGTCTTCAGACACTCCCACTGAGGTGTATACTAGGAAGTGCACTATCCTTATCCTCCAATCGCTGAGTCATCTCAGCCTTGCTTGTAAACACAAGTGATCAGAGGGTGTGTCTGATAAGCAGCTGGCAGGGAAATAAATGGAAGAGGAAGAACATATTCTAGATAAAAAAGAACTCCCAGCATTCAACTGTTTGCACTAGGGCCAGTGCTCCTAATGTATGTGATACTCCAAACCATAACAGCAGAAAATGTTTTGCAAGTTTTGAATGCAGGATTAGCATCTTTATCACTTAATACACTCATACCAGTTGCTGTTAAAATTAGATTTTTATGGTGACCATACCGCTTTAAAAAGCATGCATGTGTACACAGTGTAGATGCAGTGTGTGGGTGTGCACATGCATCTAGTGTGTGTGTACTGTACAGGAGGAACATCTGTGTAACATGTGATATGCACTGGGATCCTGTCAGATGATTTTCAGCCTTAGGAACTCTGTAGTATTGCTGGTGACCTTGGCCCGGCCCTGACGTGAGGTGAGGTTTAGGCCTTGCTGTAGTTTTGGTCTTGCTGTAGAATACAGGACTGTATTGTTTCTTTGGACAAGGTCTAGGCGGGGTCTTGTCTCTGTCTGTAAACTGCAACATACCATTTACTGTTATTGGGGCATGTTGATCATATCTTTTTCCTTCCTTTTTAACCACTACAAGCAAGAGTAGCTTTCCTGTATTTCCTGCAAAGTAGTTGCTTGACCTGTTGTATTTCTATAGTTAGAAGTGTACTTCTCTGTCAGACATAAGATTTTTTTTTTAAACGTTTACATTTTAAATACAGATTGTCTAAACAAGATAGTTATATAGAAGTTTTCATTGTGAGAATATAGGATTAAAGCCCAACCCCAGGGATAGTTCTTAATAGAATCTAAGCAAGCACAGTGCACAGATGCTAAGTTTTTCAGTAACTAAAGCTTTAAACACTTGTTCATGTTATTTTCTATTCAAATAGCGCCAGCATCTTCCTGTATTGATGTACAATGTACAAAAACATACAATGGGAAGCATAGATAAATGAGCAGTTCAACATGCTGTACAACCAGGTGCATACGTCAGATACAGACAATTGCTGTGCAGTTTGAGAAACATATCCAATACTGATGGATGTTCGTTTGATAAAATGCACAGAAACGGAAAACCCAAGGGAGCAGTCCCTGCCCTTGCAAGCTTACAATCTAGAGGGTAGTGGGGTTGGAGACACGGGGGGGGGGGGGGGGGGGGGGTGAGTAGACAAAAGGGTTAATAGATGAGGCAATGAGTCTTAAAAGGACAATTAAAGCAAGAGAATATGGAGGATGACATATTAATTTCTTTTAAACTATAGCAGTTGCCTGGCTGTCCAGCTGGTCACTTGGCTGCAGTAGTGTCCTGAATCAGACCAGAAAGCATGGAGCTAATTCAGTCAGATCTGACTATCAGAAACACCTGAACTGCTGCATGCTTGTTCCGGGTCTATGGTTAAAAGTATGAGGCAGAGGGTCAGCAGGATAGCCAGGCAACTGGTATTGCTTAAAAGGAAATAAATATGGCAGCCTCCATATTCCTTTCTTTTCAGTTGTCCTTTACATTTATAGCTATAGCAATTATAGGCTTGTTTTGA